>NC_134315.1:608703-913055 GCF_964195595.1 Calonectris borealis | reverse complement strand
GCACTGCTTTTGGGCTCTGTCCCTGCATCCCATCCAAGATCCGTCACCCCCCGTGCCAACACTGGTGGGCAATCCCATGGCCAGCCCCTCTGCAAATCCCCATGGCAGACGGTCAGTGACAGCCTCAGAGAGATGCTGGATGCGTCCTGCCTGCGGGCATCACTGCGAAGGGGTGTGGGCGCTCCAGGGATACCTGCCCCGGGACCTGCTCACACCTCAGATGTGGTCCCCACCACATAGCAATGAACCAACGGGGGACTTTTTGCATTGCCTCAGCTCCAGCTCTGACTCAGAGGTAGACAGCAACATCCCCAGTGTCCTGCTTTCCTACCTCAAAATGACATCCAAAACATTAATGGATGTGGGCAAAGGCAGCTTTGGTTACAAGCACTGAAGAGCCGCAGGGCCGCGTGGCTGGGACGGCCCCAGCTCATGGGGAAGGGGATGTGGGACCCTCCGGCTGCCGGGGGGCTGGTCCCTGCTCGAGTCAAACGTGAAGAACCATTCCTGGCATGTCCTCCCCCCTCCACAGCCATGCTTCAGCCTCTGCTGCAAACGAAACGCTCCTAAAACCAAACCACCTACACCCAAGCGCTCTTCAGCACCGAATGATAAAAGAGCTGCCCAATGGATTAAGTGACGTATCTTATCCTGACTTGATTTCCTAACCCAGAAAACGTGAACTCAGCACGGGACGTCCCGACCACATCAGCTCAAATCTGGCAGTTTCAGAAGCCCCTGAAGCTGTGCTGGGGGTGTGTTGAGCAGCAGGACGTGGAAAGCTCCTCACTCAAAGCCCAGAACATCCTTTTCTCTACCTGGGACCACACTTTTTTCCCTGAAGGGTCATTTTTTACAGTCCGGTCTGAAGGATGCCCAGTTCAGGCATCGGCTCCATCAAGGAAACCCCCCAGCCGCTGCCTCCCAGCCCCCTTGCAAAGTTTCTAGGATGGAGAGCGGAAGAGCAGCAGCTCAATTTAATGTTCGGTCATGAAAACAAATACAAACCATTTTACAGATTTGCCACTGTTAGGTATTTTCCTTTCCAACCAAATTTTCAATCAATTCTTTCATTCCTAATAAACGGGGTCTCCCTTCTTCAGCCTTGATCTCTTCCCCAAACCATAGGACAAGTCCCCTCCACAAACCCCAAACCCAGGAGACTGCTGCAAGGGTGGGCAAGAGGCTGGTCAGGATTCAACAAGTTGGGAGCAAGCTGGATGCCGAGGGCACATAAATCCGACCAGAAACTTCTAGAGGATGCCGGAGAAGAAGGTACCTGTCTGCTCCGAGGTCCTAATTACACCCTTGCACCCTTTTTAATTTTTCTGAGCACATCTCATGGAGGTTTCTGCCCCGTGCTCCATCATCTCGACACCAGCCCAGAGCCCTCCGTCCTCCCTGCAATCCCCCAGCTCCCACGCTGCGCAGGGGGGCAGCTCGAGGCGATGTGCCACGGTAAACATCCCTGCCCTCCGCTCTGTTTTTATTTGTCCTGCCCCTCAGCCGTCAGCTACCCAGCCTTGCCACCGGCTTTCAGCGTCGCCTCGGGTCGGGGAGAAGGAGCTATTAGCAAAGCAAACAGCTCTGACTCACGGCTGACCTGGGTAACTTGTGGTTTCTGGTTGGTTTCTCACATAAGAGTTCTTGAAACTCTGATTTTTTTTTTGCTGATGGGAAATCAAGCTACCAGGCTGGCTGCCTTGGGAAAGTCTCATGCCCCGGTTTTTTGTTGTTTGGCTGCCGAACACCCTTCATTTCACATCAATAAATACCCCAAAATTTGCTTTACAGACCCCACTACCCCCCACCATTCGTTACAGCACTAATTACAAGCACAAACAAGTGGACCTGAGCATTCGGGCTTACCTGAAAAGCTGTCCTTATCCATGGCGATCAGATCCCGCGCTTGGTACATGTAGCAGCGGAGGTGGTATCTGTTCCCACCTGTATAGAGGAACGAGAAACAGTTAAGAGATGAGTCCAGGGATGAGTGCAGGGCACCGGGGGAATTCCTAGGTTTTTAACCAGCCCCATGCTCGTGTCTGAGGGCAGCTTGGCTTAATCCTTCCCATGGCTTCCCAAGAGAGCCCTGAGCATGCCGATGTTCCCAGGGGGACAAGCCGTGGCCCCACCCTTACCCACCCCCCTCTTTCCATCCGCCTGCACTCGAGGTGGGTGAGAGGAAGAGGATGGGAAATGCTCGGCTATGGGATCCTCACAGCAGAGATCCCCTGCCAGGACTCGCCGCAGGGAAACTTCACCCTCGCCTCCGACCCTTGGGGCCTTACAGTCAAATATGCACGAAATGGTGGGTCTGTTGACACCGAAACTGAGGGTGGAGATGGATTTGCCATCGTCGCTCTTGTCATCTGTCACTCCCCCCTGCAAGAGAAAGCAAGGGAAGGTCAGTCATGCCAGGACCCCCTCCGCCGGGGCTCCCCGGTGGGGTCCTCCAGGGTGTTATCCACATGGGTGTCCAAGAGGACTTTTGGCTTCCCCGTGAAGGGACCCTCAGGATCTTCTGCCCCAGGAGGGCAGAGAGGACCCAGCTCCTGATCCACGCCGTGCTGGGAGGGAACAGGACACAACAACAAAAGCAGCCTGAGGGTCACTAATTCACATCCCACCTCCCAGCGTCTCACCAGCATGGAAAAGCCTCTCCATAAAGTCCATCATTCTTGGAGCAGTAGTTAAAGCAATTTCACTAAGTGCCCTTGCGAGCAAAATTAATGGAGTATAAACTTTGTGAACAGTGACACAGACGGTGTCAAATGCAGCCAAATGCCCCATTCGCTGCCGGGGGAACCTCGGCCGACCTCGGCCATCCCTCTTCCCTCTTCTTGTGTTCGCCTACGAGAGCTGGGCTTTTATCACCTCCCAATTGCCGCATTCAGCTTGAAATACTTAGTTGCAGGAAAAGGTGCATAAAGGTAACTTCCTGGCGAATGTAAATCTGATCTTTAAATATTTTTCAATTATTGAATGCTAGGGAGAGACAGGAGGGGTATTTAAAGAAAAAAGGAATAGAAAGAAGGAAAAAAGAAAAAAAAAAAAACAGGTCTGGGATGGAGTTTCCAGAGCCCAGAATCGCCTGATCCCAAAAACGCATCAGGAGCTTAGGTGGTCTGCAGATCCCTCCTCGCCTTTCCAGGCAGGAATCGCAATTACCGTGACATTGTCTGCAGAGGAAGCCCTGGGGTTTGCCGCTGTATTTACGGCGGTGAGGTCGCGCCGAGGGTTTGCAAGGCAACCTCCAGCACTGCCTTCCCTCCCTCGCCCCCCTCCCCGCGGGATCTGAATAGCTCCTCAGTTATTTTTATGACCTTTCTGCCCGGTGGACCGCCGGTCCTCCCAGTCCCCCCACCCCGACCTGCGCCCGCTGCCAGCCTGGGGAAGGGCAAGTGGAGGAGACCAGGAGCCGAGACAGGCAGGGATTACTCTCTGAATCCCTCAGTGAGGGCTTGGGGACCCCCGCAGTCTGTCCATCACGGGGAAGGGGGGCTCCTCGCACCCCAAAACACCACAGAAAGCACGACTTGGAGAAGGCAAGCTGGAAAACACTCTTGCTCAGGACTATGATTTGCCCTTTGGGGTCTCCACGCAGGATGGAGCACTCCCACGATCTCCTTCCTTCATCCCATCCTCGTGGGGTTCCCAGGGACCCAATCCTGCAGTAGGACCCTATGCATGGTGCACAGTGCGACGTGCCTTGCACATAGGAGCACCGGGGGACAGAGGCACCCTCATCCCAGTGGCATCCCACCCCTCTGCCCTGTGCAGGACTCCTCTGCAGCTGGGCTTTCCCACCAGGATCCCCATGCTTAGCACAACCAGCTGGTAGTTTGGGCACAAAGCTACGGACCCCCCAGCCTGGCCAAACCCCGGGTTAAATCATGTCCCCGCTCTTCTCCTGCCTGGGGAGCGGTGGTTCAAACACGCCTGGTGCAGAGCCAAAGCTGGGGCGTAAGCGCCGGCAGAAACAGGCAAGATTTTCCAGCCTGGCATGGAAAACCCAAAGCTCTCCGTCAGCCAAAGGTTTCCCTCGGCTGATTTTTGGAGGAGGATGGGAGGAAATGGGGCTTGCAGGGTGGGAGGGCTGCTCGCAGCTCCAGGGCAGAGCCACTGAGCTTTCCATCAGAGACCAGAGATGGCCTTGAGCCACAGAGCTCGGCTCTGGGCTTCCCAGAAATCAGACTGAGGGCAGAGCGGTGCCCCGGGGCCACACTGTGTCCCGTGGTCCTTCTCTTTTAATGACTGTCAGTGACGAGCGAGCTGCCAAATGACTGGTCCCAAAAAAGCTGGGACACTGTCACAGAGAGGGAAACCCAGGAACAAGCTGATATGTTGGAGGTGATGGCCAAGCCAGCAAGCCCAAGGGAAAGGAAGGCTGCCCAGCTTATTTGGGGGGGGCACAGGTGAAATACAGGCAAAAAGAGAGGAAAAGACAGGATAGTGCTGCAAGCAGCGGTGTTACGCTGGCTCCGCGTTTCGGGTATGGGTGGGAGGGCTAAAAGCCTTCTGCATCACCAACTTCTTGGTCTCAAGCTCCCCATTAGCCAGCTGGGACCCATCGCCAGGCACTTTGTGGGTGTCCCCCGGGGTAGAGGGGGATGCCAAGTCACAGGCAATGGAGAGGGCAGGGTGGTCATGGCAAGGGCAAAGGGGGTGGCCTGGAGGATGGGATGCTTTGCCCAGGACGCTTGTGGGCTCACCACAGGTCTACTTCCCTGAGTCCTGCCCTGAGCCACCTGTGGACTGTCCCAAGATGTGGGTGGCTGCAGGAAGGCTCCAAGGACTGCCAAGAAAATGGCACACCAGGAAGGAAAGAGCCGCCATCCTTCTGCATTGGAGAGCAGCTCAACCCAGCCCAACGGGCACCCCAAATCCATCAGGCTAATTGCATCCAAGGAGCCGAAACCCAGCACCACATGGCAGCACCACAAGCCCTTGCAGCAGCATGTGGCCCAGCTTCAGGCAGCACCACCCTTCGAGGAGGCGTGCTGTCCAACCCCAAAACTGCTCCCCATGGGAGGGAGGATCAGGGAATGTCCCCCCCTTCCCCATTGTTTGGGGTCAGGGGAACAATGGAGCACATGTGAGCAGCAAAATAAAAGTCTTCAAGCAAAAGTAGGGGTGAGCATGTGCTTGGGGAGAGCAAGCATGCAAAAGAAATCATGCACGCATGTGCATGCAAGTATGTGTGGTCTGGGGGGCGGTCGTGACACAGCAGGGCTGGGCGAGGGGCGCAAGCTGGGGTGACCTGGGCACACAGCAGCCCCCCTGGCTCTTCCCGCTGCAGGGAGCCGGGCTGGCTGGGAGCAGATGCCCGCACCCCGCAGATGCTGAGCTCACCCTGCAAAGGTGCTGAGCCCCATGCACGGCCCTGGGGCTTGCAGCTGCTCAGCTCCACCACCGGAGTGGGATTTTCTGGGGAAGCCTCCACCAAGGAGTCATCAGATCCTACAAAACCCTGCTCAGCAGCTGAGCAACCCACTGGGGCTCTGCTTTCCAGCTGCTCCCGGCTCTGGGTCACCCTGATCCCGAGGTGCTGGGGTTCAGCATGTCTTAACAGCAACAATTGCTCAGTTTGGTAAGGCTGGAGCGATGCACGCTCAGCATCCCTGGGAAGAGGGAGGCCCAGAAACCCCGAGCACCGTCCGCACATTCCTGCATCCAAGACACATTCCTTCTGGTCATGTTTGGTATTATCTTGCTGTTGGAAACCAACACTTTTGAATAGCTCAGGGAATTAGCACTTGGGGTGTTGGCTTGTTCTGTCTGAGTTTGCACTTTAATCCTCCCTCCGTTTCGGTTTCCCTGCGCCGCCATACGGCTCCTTTGCTGGACGAGCTCCGGGCAACCCATGCCACAACCACAAAATCGCACAAACGCCTTTCGCGGAGAAGGCGGCACATAACAAGAACGGGATGGAGCAGACAGGAGGGGCTTCGGGAGGCTCCGGCAGCCGGTGGTGTGACAGTGTCAGCCCTGGCTAAAACCTGAGCTGGGGGATGCTCCAGGCTCCCTCTCCTGACAGCATCTTTGTTCTGCTTCAGTGTGATCAGAGCTGGCAGCAGCAGCTCAAACTCCAGCTGCTGCCCCATCTGGGTGCCCTTCTCAGACTCTGTATCCCTGACACCTCAATCTTCAAAAGCTACCTCCCTCTGCCTGCATTAAAAAAGCATCGGAAATAGATATAGCAGAAAATCAGTGCCCATCCCTCCCAGCCCTCAGCACCCACTCGTATTTTCCCATCCTCGGCACCACTTCACCCCACCACCCTGATCCCAGCTCGGCAGCATCACGCCGAGTCCCTCCTCCCGCTTGCGGCTCCAGCAGGTGGAGGGGTCAACCCTGTGCCGGATGGGAGACGCTAGGTAAATTTAGGTATTATTTTGGGATGGAGCATCCTGGAAAAATATGTAAGTCATTCAAGAGAGAGAGGAGAGCTGGAAAGGCATGAAGATGCAAAAACAGAAAGTATGGCAAGATCATTTATAAAGCAATCCACAGAAAACCAAGCAACCACAGAAAATGCAGCCAGTAACCCCAAAATATGAGGGCACCGAGGCGAGCCAGAGTGACCTACTGCCGAGGGGAATTCAGCGAGCAGAGCCCGAAGGGCGGGCGGGCTGGTCCTGCACCCGCCGGGAGCCAGAACCAGGGCTGGGGAGGGATTCACCTGCCGCTCTCCCGGGCTGCTCCCTCCCAAGATGTCACCCTGCAGGGACAGCATCCCCCAAAATCTCTGCGCCTGAAGGAAATACTACTCCTTGTCAGACGGCATCGCCCTGCCCGGGCGATGGTTCAGCTCCAGGAGCAGCACGGTCCTAAGCAACGGGACCTGGGGCTCCCCCGGGACCCTGCTGTCACCCAGGGCACCGCTGAGGGTTTTCCTTGTGTTTTGCTGACATTCAAGCAGGGAAAATATATGGTTCAGGCATTTGCTTGGCATAAGGGAATCGAATGTCTGCACTGGGGTCGTACAGGAGCAGCAGTGACATTTAGGGCAGTGTTTGCTGGGGAAGGGGGAGAGAGAAAAGCAAGGCACGGCAAGGCAAGGCACAGCAAGGCGAGGCAAGCCATGGCAAAGCAGAACAACTACTTTTTTTGCTAGAACTGTTTTCAGTTAGAAAATAAGCAAAATAATAAAGTGGATTTGTTACACGATAATAAAATAAAAGTTACAGATGTAACTTTGGCATAAAGATAAGTAAGAGATTTGGGAGGCTGCTAAGAACTGGGCACTCCAACGCTAACTGACATGACTAAGAAATGCTTGGAAAATAAATATGCAAAGTAGGTAACATCAGGTCTAACAGGCTTTGGGGTGGAGGGCTGGAAGGGGCAGCCCCCGGCAGCCTGGGGCAGGTGGGGATTCAGCAGCACACCAGTGACACCAGGGGACACTTAAATCAACCGGGGACCTCAGCGGCTCCCAGGCACGTTGCCACATTGCCATTTTAATGGGGCTTTTTTCTCCTCTTCCCCTTTGCTTCAGCCTCTGCCCCACACGCATGGGGAGGGGATTTTCCTCCCCCGGGTCTCCCCCACATCCCTGGTACCCCCAGCAGACGGGTCCATCAGCAGCCAAACTCACAAACCCATTTCATTTGCGGGCTAACGAAGGCGAAACGAGGGCACGGCTGAGTGCCTTGGAAAAACACACGGCCGAGCGGAGACCCAAGGCAGCCCCATCAGACACCCCCCACCCACCTCCCCTCACCCCCGGAGCCAGGGAAGGGCACAGGGGGGTCCTGCACAGCCCCACGGGCGTGCACACACGCACACGTGTGCATGGACACACACCCCATGTTAGGGGGTTTTCCAGCTAAATCCTCCTTGACCGCCGCTGCTGAGAAGCAAAGGGATGAAGCGTCTGGCCAAAAATCATATCAACGGGCCCCAGGGTGAAGGGGGAGAAGCCAAGGTCCCACCAGCAGCCCTGGGGATGGGCAGCAGCCGGGACCCCCCCGGGATGGGGCCAGCGTGAGCTCAGGGCTGATGCATGCGAATGCCATGGAGCTGCTTGTGTCCCAAAGGGGCTGCTGGGCTCAAACGCTGGACGGAGGGAAGGACAGAGCAGAGAAGGAGGAAAAAAAAAAGCCAAATGGGGGAAAAAAAAATAAAAAGTCCTATAATAGGGGCTTTGTGCTGCTGTAGTTGGTTCTCATTTAGTTATTGGAAAAGCCAAAGGATTATGAAATCCAGTGTGTTAAGAAAGCCAGAATATTAGCTAAACAAACAGCGGCGGGTGCAGGCGGCAGATAACGAGCGGCAGATAACGAGATTTGCTCCAGGTCTGCTCCCTGGGACGGGTCGGAGGGTGGGAGCAGACCCAACCAGGCTCCCCCTCCCAGGCAGCAATTTTGGGGGGAAAGGCGGGTACCTACCAAGGCCCCCTCCAAGGCGAAGACGGCAGCGGCCCCGGTGCGCTCCAGGGGCTCCATCCTGCGTCTCCAGCGGCGGCGGCGGAAGGTGTCAGTCCGGCGATACTTCAGGTGGAAGCGCCAGCCGAAGAGCGAGGCGTACTCCCAGCCCTCCCCGTCCAGCTCCTCCTGCTTGTGCTGCCAGGCAGGGACATGCCGGGGCTCAGGGGGGCTCGGTCCCACCACCCCACAGCCTCTCTGCAGGTGACAATGGTGGGACTCTGGCACAGCCAAGGGGCAAAGCCGCTTTGGGGCTCTCCAGGACCAGGGTTGTGCCCACCCAAATCTGGGTCCAGCCTCTTCGAGCAGTTGTCCCACCTCGTGTCCTCCCTGCATGTCTCCGGCTTGGCTGGGGATTCAGCCCTTCGTCCAATCCCTGGGGTGAAACCCACTTGGAGAAGGGTCTCGCTGGGCTGGGGGCTGCCCGTGCTGAGCAAGGAGGGGGCCGCATCCTGCCCGGGCCTGGGTAGCACCAGTGCCTCCATCTTCCCAGCCTGCCCTCCACCTTTGATCCCTCCTGGGGCCACCCCGGCTCTGCCACCATGGCAGAGCATCCTGTCCAGGGCATCAGTCACAAGCCCATGAAGGCTTTTTCTCCCCAGGGTTGTGTCATCTCCCTGTGACACTTGCATCCCTTTGGCAAATGGGGTGGCAGGGGTTCCCCATACTTCCCATCCACAATTATCTAGAAAAAAGTTCTGGAAAGGGAGGAAAGTCTCTTGGGGAACTTGCTGGGGGGAGGGAAGAACGGCAGCGCTGCAGTGGCATTTGCAGTCCAATTGCACCACCTAGAGGGAAGCAGGACTAGGACAGGGGACAGACAGGGGACCTCTGCCAGCACCGGTCCCCTGAGCTGCTTCGTGGCACTGGTGGAGTTCCCCGTCCCACCCCACAGCCCAACCAAGCAGAGGTGGAGTGGTCTCCACCGCTGGGAGATGTTGACCCCCATGGTGGAAACCACAGAGGCTGCTGCTGCTCCAGCACGGAGACCAGGGCCACCAGGCTTCAAAGCACAGCAGGTCTCTGCAGAAGGCCAAGCACCTCCACCTCCACATGGAGAGACAGGGACACGGCCCCAGCCTGCTCTCACCCTCTTCTCTCTGGTCCCCGTCCTACCTTCCTCATGGCCTCCATCTGCGAGAGGTCCCTGCGGCGGAGCCGCACCCAGCGCCGTCGCCGGTTGGTGTGGTACATCTTCTCGGCTGGCACCCACGCCTTGGGCTTGCGGTCCGGCGGGATGGTGATGCCGTACTCCCAGCCTTGGAGAGAAGGGGACACCTGGATGAAGGCAGAAGAAGAGCCCCCCACCTTGCCTCCCACCAGGGACCTCTCTTCACATATATCCAGATCAAAACAGCTTTAATAACAAAGATTTGTCCAGGAACAACGCGCTTTCCCGGTTTGCTGGTCCATGCAGATAACGACCCACTCATGCTACTACCCAATGGAGGTGTCCCTCTGGGGATGCCCAGGAGAGGGATTCAGGGTGTCCCACCAGCCCTTGGCTCAAAGTCACAGCTTGGGGACTCTCCTTTCTGTCCTTCCTTTGGCAACCCCAACCCTTGTGACCACCTCGGATGCTCTCTGGCCTGATGCTTTCCATTTCTCTTTCACCAGAAGCCAGGTAAGATCTTCCAGAAGAACAGCCTGGACTATCCCCAGCAGGAAAGCGCTGCCTTTGTGGCTGCCCACCCCACAGCCCCAGCCTCAGCCAGAGCAAGGGGGAGAGGGGAGGGGGCACCCCCAGGGCCTGATCCCCTTCTCCTGAAGCCAGTGGGGCAGCTCACACAGCCATGAAGGGGATGTTATCATCCCTAGTGCTGGGTGGGACCGTGGAAGGAAACACCACGACGGGCAGAGTAAAGGGGATGAAAATGGCATGGATGCCCAAAACTGCTTTCTGATACCTTTCTCATCCACGGCTCTATTGAGGTCGGTGTCCCACTCCACGTCTTCCCATTTCCAGCCCGGAGGACACTCAATCTCATCCTTATGCAGGACCTTCTCTCCATTCTGTGGGATGCAGGGGTCTTCTCAACCAAACAGTGCCCAGCAGATGCCTAAATTTCCCCTGAGCCCCCCAGGGCTTCCTGCCACTGCAGCTTGGGGTGGCAGCTCAGCCACAGGCTGCCCGCTTCATCCTTACCACGTCGGTGTAGGCATCAGTCATGTGGATCCACTGGCCTCCAGGCAGCCGGACCTGGTTCTCAAACACCTCCTCCACAAAGCTCAGGTGCCCAGCATCCACATCGTGCAGCAACCTGCACCCCAGGGAGATGCATGGCATCAGGGGTTCCCCCTCCTACCCCCCCAGCCCTGCAAGGGCAGCAGCACGGTCTTCCCTCCTCTTACGGCCGACTACGCCACCCCAGCACACGCTTTGCCTCCTCAGGCTCTTCCACCCCAGATGCACCAAGCAAAGCTCCCACAAGAACCCAGCTCAGGTGAAGCCCAGGCTGTAAATCCAACGCAAGAAGTTGGCAGAGCTGTGCTGAGCAACCACCATCCCCTCCCATCCCCTCAGTGCCCCACTGGGATCCCACCCCCAAAGCTCCTCAGTGTGGGGTTTGCACAGGCACCCCGGTGAGTTGGGTGCTGGGGCCACCATGTCCGTGAGCGCCCATGCAGCACCCACCGCCCCAGGGACATCACCCAGCGCAGAGACAATGCATTTTGCATTAACACCGTTGCCTACCAAGGACGGGGCAGGCAGACGAGGAACCCCCATGGCACCCCAGATCTCCATCCAGCTTTCTGGGTGACCTTGCCACCAGCTTAGCATCTGCTCGGGTTTTTGGGGTGCCCACTCAGGCTCTGCTCTTTGCAGAAAACCATCACTCACGTCTTCTCCGGGCAGATGAACCAGTCCCCGGCCCAGGTCCAGCCCGTGGAGGGGCGGAAGCTGTCCTTGGGCAGCTTGATCTTGCCGGTGACATCTGAGTATTTGGGGTAGGTCAGGCCGGTCGTGCCCCAGTTCCCCACCAGCGCCAGCTTGGTCTGGTTCTCATACTGGGAGAGCAAAAGCCGCGAGGTTTTTTGCATTGGAGGCACAAAATCCCATGAATAATCCTTTTGAAATCCCATGAATAATCCCTTCCCTCCTGGAGAACCCCATCCTGACGACAGACCTCCTGGGAAGAGCCTAACCGCCCCTCCAGCCCCCCACCACCATGGGCACCCCCAGATTTCCCCCCACCCAGCAGCTGGAAGGAGACGTGAAGCCACGATGAGGTTTTACGGCTCATTACCAACCTTCTCCCCAGCCTTTCAGGCTGGATGCTGGTGGAAACAGCTTTCTTCTCACGGTCGGTAGGGGCTGACGTGACCCCCCACCTGGCAGTGCCCTCACCCACAGTCCAGCCCACCCCCTCCCCTCCATGGTGGGGCTGCTGCCCATGCCAGAGAGAAAAAACCCTCCATGGTGGTCCCTGCAAGATGCTCACGGTTTCAGCGAAGACGGAGAGCTTCCCCTCGGCGTACTGGTTAAACTCCTTCTCATCGACCGACAGCCCGAACCAGAGCTGGACCCGGATCTGCGCGGGGATCCTCGGACCCATCGCCTCCTCCTGGGGGTACTGCCAAAGGCAGAGCCCCGTTAATACCCCCGAGGAGGATATTAACGGGGGATGCTCGGGATGCAAGGCTGGGGGTGGTGGGTACGAAGCCTCCGTAGCCCTGGCCAAGGAAGTAGGTGGGACACGGAGCATCCCTGGGAATTGGGACAACATCAACAGCGTGCAGAGCACTTTGGGGATGACCTTGAGGAGCTTCAAAGCCCCAGTGGTCAGGGCTTCTGCATCTTGGTGAGAGGGCTAGGCCACCAAACCCAGCCAACATACTTGAGCAAAAATAGAAAGAATAAACAGGGAGATGCCTCACTGCCCTTTTTTCTCTCTCTCAGTCACTTTTTTTCCCCTTCAAGTGATGCTAGTTTTCCATCCAGAGCTAAAGTACAGAAAAAACCAATATATTTTGGTTCGTCTTTTGCTGCCAGCTGGGCTTGGGGTTTTGGGGTTTATTCAGTTTATTTTATTTCACTTTATTTTTTTAGAGCTTGTTCAGCACTGATTGTCTGCTCCCAAGCTGGCACGGAGCAAAAGGCCAAAGAAATATCATTTGAGATGTGAGAAGCTCGGTAAGTACCTGGCAGAGGAGGCCGCAGCTTAAATTTCCTAGAGTGGCAGAGGGTCAGGAATTTTGAAAAACATAAAATAACATTAAAAAAATAAAAAATAAAATCTATTTTTAAAAAAAGCACCATCTGGGCCAAAGTGCACCCATCTTCACTGCCCTGGAACTTGCAGAAAATATGAAGATATTCACGGGGATCTGCTGCAGATCCACGCAAAGAGGAGCTGAACTCCACCAGAAGCACGACCAGGCTCTCACGGTGCAGAAACCAGCTTTAATAGGATTGAAACTGGGGCTGAGGGTCCTCGGAGCCCTGGGCACTCATGGGTTAATGCAGCCCATTGTGTTGGGATTTTGGGTTTCCCTGCACAATTTTCTCTCTCTTTTTTTTAATGGAAAAATGTTTTAAAAATGAATATCAGGCATGAACATACATCAAAAGCCAAGGTACCTTCAGGAAGACGGTTTGCAGCTTCCCACAGTTCTTGCCGCAGCAGTTGGAGATGTTCCTGGAGAAGAGAACCTCGTGGGCTGGCACGCGGGCGTACGCTACGCGCTTGTCTCCCTGCAGCATCCAGATCACTATATCGGGCAGGCTGTTTTGGGGCTGGAAAACACAAAAGCCGTAGAGTCCAACCAGGGGGTCCAACCAGCACATCAGCCGCAGAGGGATGCGGGAGGCTGGAGAGCAGCCGTGCCCTGAGTCCCGCTGCCAACCCAAGCCCATGGAGTGAGACCAGTCGACCCAAACCCCACCTCAGCCGCTCCGGATCGCATCTGTGTCTGGCCAGGGCAGATGTTTCTCCCATGTTTCTCCAAGTTTCTCCATGTTTTCCCCATGTTTCTCCAAGCCCTGCCCTCCACAGCCAGCCCAGGTGGCTGCAGCAGCTTTGGTTGAGGGTTTACTGGCCGTGTTGTAAAGCTCTGCCATGAACAAGGCTAAGCCTCAACGGCCGGCTGCCAAACCTGGCGCCTTCCTGACCCAGTTCACATCTCTGCGGTGGGATGCGGGTGCAACCCTTGCACGGGGGGCCAGGACTCTGCCTCCAACAGCAGCATCCTCTCTGCATCCCACCACACCGCCTGGCGATTGCTCACAGCCATCGCACCAAAACAGCACCATGATGGCGAGCTTGGAATGAAGGAGATGCCCCCCAAGGTGAAAAGCAGCTCCTGTCACCATCACAGCAGCATTACCTCCTCTGCCATGGCCTTCAGCCTGCAGAGCCAGTCCTCTGCCTGCTCCAGGGCTGCCGACAGGCTCGAGTCTTCGTGCTTGAGCTTCAGGGCTGCCTTCACTATCTGCTCCAGGTTGGTGCTGCGAAAGCGGTACATGTTCTGGTCCAGGTGGGTGCTGGCTGGCTTCCCCAGGACGTCGGGCAGGGTCAGGCTGCGGGGATGGGCAGAGAGGCAGCGTTAGCAGCTCGCTCACCCTCTCGTGGAGTTTCGCTGTCTTTTTTTTTTTTTCCTTCCTTTTCAGCAATTTTCCAAAGAATTAACAAGCCACCGAAGATACATTTGGGGAACACGGCAATGCCAAAAGCAAAGGAGCTTCAAACCACACTTGCAGCCCCCACGCATCACCCGCAGGGCCCTGGCTGAGCCATGCACACCACGCACACACACACATTTTAATATAAATTGATTCAAGCTGCTGGATAAACGTTTCAGGAGTCCGGGAGGATCTTCGCTGTGCTGAGCCATTTAGAGGATTTCCTGTAAAATGCAGTGATTTACGGTGCTGCCGTTATTAATGCTCCTCTTGCTCCCACAGCCCCCTGCCAGCCACAGCATTCCCCCCTTGGCTGGGATTGGGCTCCATAAGCCCCATTTTAATTGCATGATAAATAAGAAGGACACCATCTCTTGCCCAGCTATGCTCATCGAGATGTGCCACGGGCAGATGCACACGGTGGTACCTGCCCGAGATGGTGTCAGTGCCAGTTGTCTCAAGTTAATAACATGGATTCCTTTAACAAGAGGCTTAGGGAGAAATGTAGGGGGAAATTTAGTTCTTTCATTTCTCCTGAAGATAATTGGTTTTTTTCTGCTTTTTCCAAAGGGAAACGGAGCGCTGTGGGTGTTCCTAATTAGCCCAATTGTTCAGTAGCATCCTATGCGAGGAGCTAAATTAAAAGACCGTGTTGGGGTTGCAGCCCCGAGCCCTCCATGGTTAGACCGATCACACTCCATGAACTCAGTTTTGTGTGTCCACGCTTCGTTTGTGTATTTATTACGAAGGAGCTGCTAATGAGCTGACCTCCCACTCGTTTTCCATGGGTTGCATTGTCACTGGTGCACGGGAAGGACACTGCTCACCCACCAAGCAAACACCACTTTGTGGCAGAAACTAGGATGTACTTCAGTATCTTTGCAGGAACAGGAAAAAAAAGGAAGGGGGGGGGAGAAATACCTAAATATACTCACTGCAGTTGAATATAATTTCAGAAAGATAAATTATAAAACTATGCAAAAAGGAGGAAATGTGTGAAAGAGCTGTGAAAAGGAGCAGCGGAAAGGGTTAAATCCTATAGGCAGCACGGAAATAATTTGAAGACACCTTGTTCCTGGAGATATGTGCCGCATGTCAGAGATCTGTAACAACCACAACGGTTAAATGAAGTTAAATTGTGCTCAGATGGGAAAAAGGAAAAGACCACAGACGCCACCACATGAAATGTAAAAATACCATGAAGTAGTTAAAAAAAAAAAAAGGGCAAAAAGATGGAGGCACCCCCATTAAAAGCCTAAAACCAAAGAACTGTCCCTCTCCAGGTTGGTAAACGACACAAGGAACGTGTGCTGGTGAGCCAGAGCGGGAAGCAGCATTCTTCATAGCAAAAAAAGCTGGGAGACGGGAGGGCGTCAGGGCAGAGCCCCTCGTCGAGGTCCGTCCTGGTTTGGTGGCTGGGGGGGAATCAGTCGAGCAGCAAATCATTTGCAATTCAGGTAGGAAAGGGCTGGATGGTTGGGTGGGATCTGCAGCTTTGTGCTTAGTATTGCTTAATATTAATATGATTATGGGACTGGAAGGAGGGACGTGATGGCAACCTCGGAGAGACCTGGGAGGATCTGGGGGAATCTGGGATCAGCAAGTCTGACTCTTGCGTCCGACAAACTAGCAGAAACCACAACTAAGAAGAGAAGAGCAGGGAGGTGGACAACCTGGAACCGAGATGTCCCCTGCGGAGGGATGCTGGGATATTGGTACAGCCTGCCTGCGCTCCCCGGCAGCCCGCAGCACCGTACTTCCCCAAGGGCTCTGCCACCCTGGACCAAGAGGATGGTCTTCTCCTGGGCAAAGAGCTGGTTATATGGCAGGTGGCAAAAGATAGGAGTGTTCAGTTCTTCTGCAGTGATGGGTCCTGAGCTGGCTGATGCCACTCCGGGCACGAGTTATGGGAAGGAGCAAAAGGGCTGAACTGAGAACATCACTGTGCCAGCACATAAATGCGTGGTACATCCTCGTGTGAACGTTGTGCTTCCAGCTGGGGAAAGATGCGACAGAATTGGACAAAGTACGAGGAAGACCAAAAGGACGATCAAAAACATGGACCCTCTTCTGCAACAGGGGCTCTCCAGCCACCCCCTGCGTATTTTGCCATGCTCCCAGCTCCAGCAGGGAATGCGGGGGAGTCAATTCCCAGGCAGCTCTCTTCCGAGCTCCAGCACGGAGCAGTCCTCGCGCTACGGGAGACAGGGCCAGGAGCAGAGGGACAAAACCCAGCCTTCAGGTCAGCACTGCTGCCCGTCAGCACGAAGGAGCTGCAGGAGCCGCCTGAATCCGGCTACAATTCCAAGTTTTGGGTACTTGGTTTTGCCACGACTCATCTTTCCCTAACTTTGTCCGTTTGTATGCTACTTCCAATTCTTTTCTTTTCCAGAGAGCAGCCGTCTTCCATCGCTTCACGCAAAGGTCTGGAAAACAGACGTGGACAAGGCGATGCTGGCAGCACGTCGCTGTTTTCCTACCGGGAACAGGAGGTGGGGAGACCCCTCCCACTGGGACTCTTCCACTGGAGAGGTCCGGATCCGGAGGAGGATGGGGAAGCACTGGAGAGCGGCGGGGGGTTGTCCCATCCCTCCGGAAAGGAGCTCTGTCCTGGCTGAGCGCAGAGACCAGGCTTTGGCAGCATTGTGGGGGGAGATGCCGACAGGTCCATCTGCACGGCTCAGCTCGTCCCTCGCAAGGGAAGAGCGCATAGGGGGGTGCGAAACCCCCCAAAAAGCCATTGGGGCTGTTCCAGCTGCCCCCACCGTGGGTAACACCCACGCGAGCCAGCCCCAGTCCCCGTGCCAAGCCCTCGCAGAGACGGAGGAGCCGCGTCCCACGGGAGCCGAGCACAGAGCGGGGCCAGGAGCCAGCGGGAACCACGGGCTTGGCACCTCCCGCAGCCACATTTTTCCCCTCCCCTCCCGGTTAATTGAATTTGTTCTGGAGGGTGCAGCATCTCTGGAAAACCCGAAGCTGTGGCTCATCCCTCAGGTCCCATCCCGCGTGCCCAGGAGCTGGGGGGTATCAACAGCCCGTCCGATGGCTCTGACCTTTCCAGCGGAGCCAGCGCGCACTGGGGATGAAACACATCTCCTTTATGAGGCTCAAAAGCAAATAAATAGGGAGGTTGTAAGTATGTGTGTGTGTTTTCTTAAGCGTGTCCTCCAGGAGGTCTGCGGAGCAGGGTCAGCTCGTTCAAGGTCTCCTTGCCCGAAGGAAGGAGGTGTCTGGTCCCACACGGGTGTCACAAGAGGGTCCAGAGAGGCTGCACCCCCGTGCCTCCTGCACCCCAACGCTTCCACGACCTCTCCTTGAGCCTTTCAAAGAGCAGGGGGGACAGAAAGGGGGACCTAGGGCTTGGCAGCAAGTTCAGCACCATCTCCCCAACCTTAGGTGACTGGCACAAGCCCAGTTGGACAGTGCGCATGGTCCTGCAGGCTGGTGGCTATTCTGGAAGGGGTGGGGGACAACTGGTCCCAGCAGGTTTGGTGGCCTCAGGGACAGCCAAGAAGGCCCAATTCTCCCTCTCTGCTGAGGTAAAGCACCACATGAGCTCGGTGGCCACAGAGGTCCACCTGCCACAGCCACCAGTTGCCACCAATGGGGTGTCCCAGCCCAGTGCAGGGCTGTCTCCACGGCTCGGCTGATCTCCACCTACCTCCCAAGGCAAGAAAGCTCCAAGAGGCATAGCAGCTCCCTTAATTCCCCTTGGCAAGGGCTTGCCAGGGCTAAAAACACATTGCCCTTCCCCAAATCGATGGCATGGAGCTGCTGCAGGGAAGTTGTGTGGCCAGGCATGGGCATGAGACGGGACTTGGAGATCATCTTCATGGGCAAACCTGAAGGGGAACCACGGTCCAAAGACCCTGGTGAGGTCAGTCCCTGAAACACTTTTCTGAGGGCTGAGCTGTCCTTGGGATAAAACACCATGGCCATACCGCAGCGATGCTCCCCAGAGCGGCTCCTTGTCCCCACAAAGCACAGTCTAGCCCAAAACACAGGCTACATGGAGGGAAAGCCCGTGGCACCTTGCCAGCCACCCTTGAACAAATGTTCAAGTGCTTAGAAAGGCAAAGCAGCAGCAGATACTGGTGGTGCTGCCCATGGGGACAGTGGGATGGCTGTGCCATCCAGCCCTGCAGCATCCCCGTCCCCCGGTCCAGCCGTCGGACACACAACACCCATGCACAGCCAAACAACCCCTTTGGGTGCTCTGCACGGGTGCCTCCTACACGGCGCACACAAGACTCAACTGGGAAGCCACATCGGTGGCTCCTCACTCCGCAAGCCCCACCGTCCCTCTGGCTGGGCTGGCCTGGCTCCGGCTCCTGCCCCGACACAATGCCGCTCATTCAGGTGAGCCACGCTGCAGCCCTTGCGTGAAGGCTGGAAATTTATGACTTGCCTTAAATGTCACCTTTTCAACTCCGTGCCTTGGCTCAGCAACCTTTGAAGCAAACATTAGCAAATGACCGGCGTTTTTCAGAGGGGAAAAAAAAAAAAAGAAAAAAAAAAAAAAGAAGTCGTCTTTTCCAAGATAAATAAGTGCTCTCGCAATAAACGGCATGAAAAGGCTCACATTCAAAACTGGCAGAAAATACCTGCAGTCGGCGATGATGTCATCCATCAGCTGGGCACCCAGGGCGTCCAGCTCACTCGGCGAGCGGTTGGCCTTGAGAGCAAGTTGGACCTTCTCCAGGTTTGCTTCCTGCAGGATAGGTGGGGAAGAGGAGATGCACAGCAGGGAACCCCCCGGCGCCCTGCTCCACCCCACGTCCAGGACCCTCCCAGCAAGTGCCTGGGGCTGGTCCCCATGATCACAAACTCCAGCCTGGGTTCCACCAGGGCTCTGCACCTCCAGTTTTGCTCCTGTTGGAGCTCCAGGGGAAACAACAGTGAAATACAGCAAGAAATCCCATAAATAGCTCAGGAGCTGAAAGAAGGTCCTTGCCTCCTGCGCCTGCATCAGCAGGCAGGTGGGTGGCACGGCAAAGCACTGCATTCACACCCCACTGTCACCCCAGTGGAGATGAGGGTGGTCCCTTTCCCTCCATCACTCCACGGGCTGAGCAGGGCACCCGGGACGCTGGCAGATTTCCCCTCCACAGCACAAGAGTCATCAAATCCCAAACCTGACTCAGCCTAGAGATGGCCTCTGTCCCCTCCCTGTCCCCCCAGGCAGGATGCCGAAAGGAGGTCCTTGACACCGCAGCACTCACCAGCCTCTCTGCTGCATGGTGGAGAAGGTTTTGGGCATCAGTCCGATAGCTGATATCTTCCCAGTAGGATGACAACACCACCACGGGCTTCACGTTGCCCCAGGGCAGGTAGTAATACTGACAACCTGGAGGGCACAGCACACTGGTGAGCTCATGATTTTGGGGTGACTGGGGACCCCACTCCTCAAGACTGGAGCAGAGATGTTTGGGGGCAGTGCAGCATTTGGCCTTGGGCAGAAGCCCATCTCTGGGGCTCTTTTGGAGCAGGAGGATGGGAATTATGTTCCCCAAACCCAGGTGCAACAAAGCAATGCACACCAAGGTTCAAAGGGATGTGTGTCCACCTCTACGGCTGCAGCAGCTCCAGAAACCAGCAGAACAACCCCAGTGGGGTGAGGACATCTCACACCAGAGCGAGAGCCCCACAGGAGCCAGGGAAGGGCCACCCCAAAGCACTGGCTCTTCCTTGAAGAGAAATGGGCACTGTTAGTGCTGAGGTGCTGCCCAAAAACCACTTCAAGCCAGCACAGAGCTGAGAGAAGTAGTCTTGGCTTCCCTGCTCCTCCCCAGCCACAGCATGGCTGAGGTGGGCAAGGACCTCTGGAGGTCATCTGGTCCAACCTCTGCTCAAGCAGAGTCACCTTGAGCAGGTTGTCCACAACCATGTCCAGATGGGTTTTGAATATCTCCAAGAATGGAGACTCCACACCCTCCCTGGGCAGCCCGTCCCAGCGCTGGGTCACCCCCGTGTTGCTCACCATCAAAGACGGCCCGGCTGTACTGCGTGGTGGAGGCCAAGGGCAGGCAGGTGTTGTCAAATTTGTTGCCGTAGTTGCCAATGCTGACCTCAAACTGGATGGCGTCATCCACGTCTTGGAGCATGGTGGCCGAGTAGAAGGCAGCGAAGAGGGAGTACTTCCGACGGCGCAGGTACTTCTGCAACAGGCAAAGGACCATGTCCATAGAGAAGACACCACCACCGCTGTCCTACACACAGACCCTCCACTACCCCGACACACACCAGCTCAGCGAGGCCTCCGAGATGGAAAAGTTTATTGCAGGGAAGAAAAGCATACTTTGCAGCAAGGGAATTTTGGGTGAGATATTTAGGAAAAACCTGACAAAGAAGAAGGCTAGAACTTTCCATAAAAAATGCAGTTTATACCTGAAGAAACGAGCAAAAGGAGCACAGCTGCGATAGTGCTCGAGTTGGGATTGGGGTCCTGTTGAAGCAAATCTCCCACCCCTCCATGTTGACCATGGTCTGCTCTCTACCATGCAGCAGCTCAGATGGAGCAAGCTGGACACCTTGGGATGGAAACGCAGCAGGAGACACCCTCCAGGAGCTCATCAACCACTCCACCACTCACGGGACATCACCCACCCAGGACCAACACCCACGCCCCTTCCCTAGGGCCCCACATGCCATGCCACCGGAGAGCCAACCCCAGAGCCCACGGAGACCCCATTACCTCCACCCGCAGGATGTCATCCGCGGAAATGTCCTCCACCTTCTGCTCCACGTGCTCCACCAGTTTGGTCTCCAGCTCCACCAGCATCCTGCCACGATATGCAACTCCCTCGCCCTTGGGGTAGACCAGGGACAGGCGTCAGGACCCCGGTGCCCCCTCCCCGCAGGTGAGCTCTGCCTTGGCTTTCAGTGGGCTTCATTGCAGAGGAGCGAGATCAGGCAAAAGTATTTCTGCAAGCGCTTTGAAGGTAGAGAGCGGTTGGGCAGCAGAGCAATATCAGGAGGTGTTCAGCCAGCGGGAATAGCCAGGGGCAGAAAACGCAGTGCAAGCTCCTAATAACAAAGCCGGTTTGGGTTAATAGCAGCTTTCCTTTGGCAAGGAGGGGTGGTAGTTCAGTTTGGGTTGTGCTGGAAAGAAGCCGACGTCACCTTTCCTAAATTGAGCGTCTCGTAAGGGTCGGGGAAGCCGGTGAACTCCCGGGGGCTGCCGTAGAGGTTGATATAGCAGGGACCAAAGGTCGGCAGGAACCCGAGCCCGTCATCCACTGGGGACCGTGGGGGAAAAGAGCTGTTAGAGAGTCCTGAACACACCTCGGGGATATGTCCCACGGGGCTTCGCTGCAGGACCGTGGGGACCACACACGTGCGGCTGGAGGCCACCAAAATGCTGCAGTTTTTCACCCCCTTTGAGTCCTACGACCGCTTACCTTTTTGCAGGAGAAAGACAAGGTGGGTGTGGGGCTGTGCGGGGGGCACAGAGCTTCCCGGTGCCAGGAAGGGTCCCCAGAGAAGGAGAGCATCGCTTTGCTGGTGTGAACCAGCGCGGGGGATTTACACCAGCCGAGGAGCTGGCGGCGTGCTCCCCTTAAGGCAGTAAGAGAACGCGCAGAAGAGGATGGCTCATTCTTGTGAAACCTCGAGCAGAAGGAGCAGCGAAGGGGCAGAAATCATTTGCAGGGTCCTGCTCTGAGCTCCCAGGCTGGCTGCTCCCTGTGCCCAGCTGGCTCGGCACACAACACACACTAGACCACGAAGACATCGCTGCCCAGCGCGGACACCCCGAACCCGCCGTGGCGAAGGGCAGTGGAGCCCTTTCCCCGCTCCCGTGGGGCAGGGGGAGGCCGTGCTGGAGCCATCCCCTCTTCCCACCAAGATGCCCAGGCACGACACAGCCGATGCTCCGGCCAGCACTCCAGCCCTGATGGCAGCTGAACCAGCCAAACCATTACCAAGCGGTGACTGCAAACCGAGAGGCTAAAGGGACGTACGGTCTGCGGCTTTCAGAGGCTTCGCGAGAGCAGGAAACTCATCTGAGGCACAAAGAAATGGAGAGAGGTTAAGGAAAGGCTGGCAGAAGAGCGCGAGGGGAGGATGGAGGGTTATGGAAACGAGGGTGGATGCTCTCATGGGCTTTTGGTGCCAACAGACACTGGAGAGACAGAGAGAGAAAGGGGAGGTGGTTAAATAGCCCTGTCGCCCTCCCGGAGGCTGTGGGATTGGTGTGAAACAGGATCTGAGAATCCCTGAAGGACGCTCTGCACCTTTGATAAAGTTGGACGGGCCCACGGGGCGGGTGGGAGCCGCGGTTCCCCGGTGCCTCCTTGGGAGCCAGCAGGTCTCGGTGGTGGGGTGGGATGTGCTGGTCCCGGGCAGACCCCTCGCAGCCTCCTCCTCCCTCCCCGTCCTCTCTCTCTCTCTCTCCAGACCAGCCCAGGAACTGCATTGGGGAAGATGGGGGCTGGACACACAAGCACCTCGGTGGAGAACAGTGCTGCGCCCCAACTCCGTACCCTGCACGCACTGGGGGGTGCAGGCTGTGGGCTGCAGCTGCAGCTTTGCACCGGGCTCAAGCCCCTACGGCGTGGGGACGCTCGTGATGAGGCGGGGGTCTGCAGGGCACCCGGGAGATGCACAAAGCAAAGGGAGCAGAGCGAGGGGAGTCCTGAGGGGGTTGCAGATGCCACCAAAGCTCGTTAGCAGCAGGAGATGCTCATGCAGGTTAGGGCAGCCTCTGCTCCTGGTCCTGCCGTGGCTCTCAGCAGCCTCGCAAGAGTGTCCCCGCTCCCTGCCCTCCCGCTCGGGACAGGTGACACAGTCAGTGTCACCCAACCGATCCCTGCCAGCGCCTCTGCGGTGGTCCTTCACGGAAAGCCCCTGGGACTTGAAACAGCACCCTCAGCACAAGCTGGACCTGAACCCCCACCCCACTCCATGACAGCCCCTAAATGCCACCTAAGGAGGAGCCACTAGCGGGGGCACACACAGGTGGGACGTGGCATCTTCCAGCACCAGTGACACCACTGCCTGTCACCAACCGCGCAGGGGACCACAGCCACCTCCGCGCAGCAACGAAAAGAGCAAAACCTCTGGCACACCACGGTCCTGCAACCTCCCATCCCAACACTCCTGAGAGGACCTGAAGATCTGCAAAACCACAAACCAGGAGGGGCCAGGTCCAACCAGAAAACAGACCACAGGACAGAGCAACCCCCAGCACCCCGTCCCATGTCTCCCCCAGCACCGGCGACTTGGCTGGGACCATGGCGGCTGTGACATCCTCCAAGTGGCTGAGGGAACTGGGACTGTTTAGCCTGGAGAAGAGGAGGCTGAGGGGAGACCTCATCGCGCTCTACAACTCCCTGAAAGGAGGTTGTAGCGAGGTGGGGGTTGGTCTCTTCTCCCAAGTAACAGCGATAGGACGAGAGGGAATGGCCTCAAGTTGCGACAAGGGAGGTTTAGACTGGACATGAGGAGAAATTTCTTTACTGAAAGAGTGGTCAGGCCTTGGAACAGGCTGCCCAGGGAAGTGGTGGAGTCACCATCCCTGGAGGTATTTAAAAGACGTGCAGATGAGGCCCTTAGGGACATGGTGTAGTGGGCATGGGGGGGTTGGGTTGACGGTTGGACTCGATGATCTTAGAGGTCCTTTCCAACGTTAAGGATTCTATGATTCTATGATTAGCCAACACCAACCTCCAGCCACGAGCATGCCGTGCTCCCCTGCAGCCATGCACCTGAAATCCCATCCCGCTGTCCCCCCCTTACCCTCCAGCTCCCCGCCGGGGGCCGAGATCTTGGACATGCAGAGGTAGGCGGTGCCGATGATATCGTTGTGCGTCAGACGGTCCCTGCAACACAACCCGTGTTGCCCTCACACCGTGGGCCGGGGGGGTTTGCCCATGGGGTCTCCCCCTGCCCATCCCAGTCCTCCAGCTCAGCCCCCCCCTCCCCGCTCACCAGTCGGTCACCCGGATCCTCATCTTCTCGCACATGGAAGGAAACTGGGAAAAGAGGCAGGGAGAGGAGCGGTGAGTGGCGGTGGGGTCGGGCAGGCGGGGGTCTGCCACGGGCACCCACACTCACCATCGCCGGCAGCGTCAGGCGCTGGTTCCACTGCGGGTTGGCGTTCTTCTCCAGGATCCTCGAGTAGAGCTGGAGGTGCGAGATGGGGGATGAAAAGTCAGTGCCGCCCCAGCGCTTGCAGCTGACGGCTGCACTTCAGCAAAGCGCGGCTGCCGCACACCCCTTCCTCGGAGCTGGAAAGTCTCAGGTTCCCCAAAATACAGACTGCATTCGATGGGTGGCCTGGTGGGGCTCTGCATCCCGTGGGTAAACCCCTCTGTGCAGGAGGCAGAGGATGCTCAGGGACCTCCCCCCCCCGGGACCACCAGAAACTCACCCCCTCCCCACTGTCGTTGCTCAGAATAATGTCCCAAGCCTGTCTTCCCACCGCGGGCACTGTCCCCAGGGGAAGATTTATGGGCAGGGGAGACTTTCAGCCCTTTAGTGCTGCTGTGGATCAGAAGACAAGTGGCGGCTCGTGGGTATATTGCTTGGTGAAGGCACTGGAGGGGACTCGGCAGCAAAGGCAGTGGGATAGGGATCTGAAAAGCCACCAGAGCCACCTCCACACCCTGGCTGGTCCTAGGGGGACATTCGGTGGCGTGGGGACAGCCAGCCGCTCATTTCAGGCAGCGCCAAGAAGAACAGCACAACCCTCCGCTGCTGCACCATCCCCCTTCCCCCAGGAGCTCAGCCTCTCCATCTCCATTTTTAATGCAACAGCACCACGAAGAGCCCAGCGAAGAAATTACTCCAGCGCAGCCCGGCTCCAAGCGTGCCACACACATGGGGACAGGGCTGGGGACATCAGCTGGGCTGCAGGACATTGCAATGCAGAGGGAAAGAAGACAGGGTGGGACAAGGACGGGTGGGACCTTTGCAAATGCTCCGGCAAAGCAAAGGACCAAATTTTCCCCATGCTGGGACCACATTTTCCCCATGCACAGCTGCCGTCCCAGCCCAAGGACCTGCTCCAGCCACTCACCGTCTTGCCTGCGAAGCTGACTTCCACGAAGGGGTCGACCAGGTTCTTCTTGTTGCTCTCGAAGCCAAAGATCTGCCTGACGTTGTCCATGACGGCATCATCCACTGGGAGGGGAAGGAGATGCTGGAAGCTCATGGAAGCATGCAGCGTCCGGATGGTCCCGGCTTTCCGGGCAGGCTGTCCCACCAGGAGGGCTGCGCATCTCCATTGAGCCAGTGGGGAGGAGCAGGAGGGTAAAACCAGTTTGCAGCAGTAAGAGACTTATCTCCCAGTGTGTTACAACTGACCAACATCTCCAAGATCTTTGGACCAAGGCTATGGATAAAGTTTCCTTATCTGTGCCCTTATTCCTCTCCAGCACGTTGCAACCCGCTGCAATGCCAAGGGCCGGATCCGGCGCGCTCCAAAGGAAACACTTACTCTGGGGCAAGTCTTCGGCTTTGAAGATTTTCAGGCAGAAGTGAGCCCCTCTCAGGGTGACCCCGGTGGGGCGCAGGAGGTTGCCCTCAATGTCTTCCTTGTCTTCAGAGACCTCCTTCTTCTCCAGCTGCAGGACAACAGGACAAGAGAAAAACACGACCAAGCTTCCCAAAAGTCCTGAAATGAGCAGCAAAACCCCAAAATCCAGCACCTTGCCCCCAAAATGAAGATCAAAGCTGCAGCTTCCCAGGGAACAGGTGTGGGGTTTGATGGCCCAGGGCAGTGGAGCACCACTGGAAGGTCCCCCCATTGTGGCCGGGGCGATACTCACAGGAGCTTCATCTCCAGGCCCCAGCACGAACAGGCTGACTTTCAGATAGCCCTTGGCCCCCGCGGAGAAGTCCTCCGGGTCAGAGAGCAACAGCCATTTCCTGAGAAAAGCATGTTCTAGGGGAGAGAAGAGATTGAGTCCCATGTGCTGGTCCTCAGACACGCAGGGAGGTGGCTTCAAGGATGTTGTTGGGTGGGGTTTTTTATAATAAATACTACATTCCTTTTATTTGGAATGGAATGGAATGGAATGGAGTGAATGGAACATTTCAGTTGGAAGGGACCTACAACGATCATATGGTCCAACTGCCTGACCAATTCAGGGCTGAGCAAAAGTTAAAGCGTGTTGTTAAGGGATTTGCCTTGTAGGTCTTAACTCTTTGCAGCTAAAATCAGCAAGCTTTTCTCTGCAGTGATTAGGGTAGGAAATTTTTAATAAGCATTATTTTATCTTCTTTGAGATAAAATAATAGATGAAAGAGAAAATAATGAGCCAGATTGAAGACAAAAAAAAAAATGAGCTGGGCTGCACTGGTGGGGCTTTCTGCCAGTGAGCCAGTGGGGCAATGATCTGAAAGCCTCAAGGACATATGTCTTGGGAAAGGGAAGAGAAATGGCAACAACAGATATAGGGACACGTCTGGGTTCATATACGGGAAAGCTGTGATGTGTGTGTGCATTTCCCTGATGTTTGGCCCCAAAAGAAGGGTTTCCCAAAGCGACCCCCCCCAACCACAGGAGGTGACCCTGGCCCGGACCCCGACCGCCCGCTGGGCTCACTTGGCTCGGAGTAAACGGTCTCGACGTCCATCTGTGCAACAAAATGAAAAAGAAATGCCAGCGTTCACCCCGTGGGTCAGCGTGGCGGAAAAGAGGGGGGAAGAGGAGAGAGGGCAGCCTTACCCGAAACTCCCCGATCACCGCGTCCGTCCGGAAAGACCGAGAGTCCACAACCTGTGGAATGAAAATAAGGAAAAAAGGTAAATCCAGCCCAAACCCTCCCAGGGTAGAGGACCCCCCTGCGTGCCCTCCTGGGAAAAGGGCAACGCGACGCGGGGACGGGGACAGGGCAATGGCCCCGAGCATCGCCCCAGCCCTCCCGAGGGGCAGGGCTGACATTCGCCGAAGCTCACCGTGATGAAGATGGGCGCGTCAAACAACTCGGCCGGCGACTCGAAGACATTGAAGAAGAAGGTCTGTAGGAAAGAGGGGCGAGGGTGTGAGGTGGAGGTCTGCCCCAGCCTCCCCCCAGAGCATGTTCACACCTCCCAGCCTCTCCCATGCCCCCGACTCCGCAGGCTGGAGCCTCTTCCCCTCCCATTAGGTGGGACCTCACCCCGTTAATAGCCACAGCCTCCCAAAGGGGCTGTGCTGGGTGGCTTTGGTGAGCAACATCCTCCAGTTTGCTTTTGCCGGGCTGGTTTGCAAAAGCACATCCAGACCAGCTCTCCTGAGGGCCTCCAAATAAAGCACCAGGGCAGGTTGAAGCAGGCTTTGGGGACATCCCAAAAGATAGGCTTGAAGCATCCGCTTTGGGGACAGGGCTGGGGACAAGTCTCCTGCGGCTGTCCGAGCGTACCCATCCTGCACACCTGGCTGCATTGCCCACCCCTAGCCCTGCCTAGGACATGCCACCAGGATGTTACCGGCGTCTCTGGGACACATGAGTCACCTCGGGAAGGTGACCAAGATGATCCCTATGTGAAGGCAGGGGATGCTGGACCTGCCAAAGGGCTCGCTGTGGCTTCCTGCTGCTGTTTGAGCTTCTCGCCCATTGCAGTCCTCATTGGCACATCCCAGCCTCTGGGCTGCACCGGGATTTCCATCGCTCAGGACCCCAACCCATAATGCTCCCGAGCCTTCCCTGGTGCCCCCAGGACACTCAGAGCAGGGACCCCCCCTCACCTCATCAAAGAAGGGGCTGTTGCCTTTGCGTATCCTCGTCCTCTTGGTCTGCCCGGCGGCCGTCACCTTCACCACAGGCCTGATGTTGACCCCGGGGAGCTGCCGGCCCTCGATGACCCTCACCCTGATCTGGGATGGGAGGGAGGAGAGGGCAGTGGGTGACCGGGGTTGGTCCTACCCTGGGATGGGCACCTTGGGGGGCACCTCTCAGGTGATAAACCCCCCATAGGGACAGGTTGGGGGGCCCTGGGGAGGTGGGTTCAGGAGAGCGGCTCATCCCCACCAGCCTCCTCTCACCTGGAAGTCCTGCGGCTTGTTGGATAGAGGCTTTTTGGGGGAGCTCCTCCTCCGCTTCAATCCCTGGACGTGGTGCACGGGAGGCTTGCGGGGCAGCGAGGGGGGCTCGGACCCCGGCGGCCCCGAGGAGGAGGAGGGCTCTGTCTCATCCCCCGTCGCCGCCTGATCCTCCGTCTCCTCCTCTCCGGCCGTCTCTGCGCGGGGCGAGAAAGGAGATGGAGGACACGAGCAACATGGGGCTGGGCATTGTGGGACCGCAGGGTGAGGGGTCTAGCTGCGAAAAACACGATGCTATGGGGGGACACGTCCCCCCGGTGCTACACACGAAGGTTTCTGGTTACCGGTGACCGTGTCGGGCTCAGCAGCAGCTGGTGCCGGCTCAGGGGGGGCCGGAGGGGGAAACAGGGGGGCAGCTCCTGGCGGGGGGATGTAGGACACTTGCAGGATGAGGAAAGCCTGGAAAAAAAGGAAATATTCGTTATATATATATCCAGAAACGCTCTTCCAGGGCCTGAGCCTCGGTGCCGATGCCGCCTGCGATGTTCTGTCCAGGCGTGAGGGATGCAGCCGAAAAAGTGGCAGCAACTTAGCAAATGCCAGGAAAAAGGGGCAGAGCAGAGAGATGGCAGGGGGAGGTGTCCCAGGGCCCGCGGGGTCCCAGGGGGTGACCACCCGGTCCCCGTCCCGCTAGATGGCAGCCCCAGGCAGGGCTGAGCCGGGGCCGGACGCTGCATCCGCCGGGAAGGGAGCGGGGGGGAGGGAGACGCCGAGGAAGAGCCAGGGAAAGGCTCAAGGAGAGGGGAGCTGCGGAAAGGGAGAAGCAAGATTTAACTGCGAGGGGTGCTCCCGGTGCTCCCCGCGGAGCCCGCCGGCCGCCCGGCGTGGACATCCCTGTCCCGTGGGTGCACGGGCTACAGCCCCTGCCAACATCTCCCGCCTGCGTGTCCCCAGCAAAGCACCGGGGTTCCCCAGCAAAGCACCGGGGTTCCCCAGCAAAGCTCTCCCCAGACTTCAGGGTGAGGGGAAGAGGGGGACACAGGGGGTGCGGGGAGGTGAGTCCCCCCGCGGGGCGCAGGAGGTCCAGGTGGGAGCACGGATGGAGCGGCTTCCTGCTGCCCCCTGCCCCAGCCAGTGGGTTTGTTGAAAACGGGCCCGGGATGGGACAACTGGTCTCCAACTGGGAGCTGCAGCTGGCAGGGACATTGCTCAAACTGGTTTCAAACTGGGGGCTGCAACTGGTAGGGATATTGCTCGAACTGGTCTCCAGCTGGGAACTGCAGCTGGCAGGGACATTGCTCAAACTGGTTTCAAACTGGGAGCTGCAGCTGGCAGGGACATTGCTCAAACTGGTTTCAAACTGGGAGCTGCAGCTGGCAGGGACATCACTCAGACTGGTCTCCAACTGGGAGCTGCAGCTGGCAGGGACATCACTCAGACTGGTCTCCAACTGGGAGCTGCAGCTGGCGGGGACATTGCTCGTCTGGTCCCCGCGCAGGGACTCACCCCAGTGCTCTGCTTCTTGGTGTCCAGCAAGGGGAGGTTGTAGGAGGCCGCCAGGCTGGGCGAGGAGAGGACATCTCGCAGGGGCACTCGGGCTTCTCCCAAAAACCTGGGGGTGAAGAGCCACAGGGACATCAGCAGGGAAGGGCCAAGGAGCCGCGGCTGGTGCAAGCTCGGTCAGGGGCAGGGGGACGCCAGGTGGCCCAGCCCCAGCCCCGGTGAGACAACTGGGGCGAGGCGTTTATCAAGAAAAGCACCTAAAAGTCCACGCTGAGGAACCAGGAGCCATAAACCGAAGCGCTGATGGATTTTTCTTTGCCAACGGAGAAAAGAGAGACACAAGGGGTTGGGGCTTTCGCTGGAGGTGGATGAGATCAGAGCTGGCAGCCAAGGCCGGCGTTTGTGAATTTAAACCACCATAAAACTGATTTTCCCCTATTGAGTTTCAGCATCTCCCTGGTGCTCGGGTTCTGGTTAACCCTTCCTGCACCGTGCCACCGCCCAGCCCGGCCAGCAGCACCGGTTCCCCCAGGGACCAGGGTCCGGTGCTGCTGCCCAACTCCTCCCCACCCAGAGCCAGGAAAGCCCTCAAACTGCATTGTGCTGTCCTAACAGCACGATGAGATCATGGAGCAGATCCTTCTGGAAGACATGTCAAAACATATGGAAGGCAGGGAGGTGATTAGAGACAGCCAACGTGCCTTCACCACGGGCAAACTGTGCCTGACTAATCTGGTGGCCTTCTACAATGGAGTGGACAAGGGAAGAGCTACAGATGTAGCTGGGCTTCTGTAAGGCCTTTGGTACAGTCTTCAACAACATTCATAACTCTAAATTGGAGAGATAAGGGTTTGATGGATGGGCTGTTAGAAGGATAAGGAATTGGCTGGATGGTCATGTCCAAAGAGTTACAGTCAACAGCTCAACGCCTAAGTGGAAACCAGAAATGAGTGGTGTTCCTCAAGGGTCCGTACTGGGACGAATAATATTTAATATCTTCATCCTTGTCCTGGACAGTGGGATTGAGCGCACCCTCAGCAACTTTGCAGATGACACCGAGCTGAGTGGTGCAGATGATTCACTGGAGGGACAGGATGCCATCCAGAGGGACCTGGACAAGCTCGAGAAGTGGGCCCATGTGAACCTCATGAGGTTCAACAAGGCCAAGTGCAAGGTCCTGAATCTGGGTCGGGGCAACCCCCGGTATCAACACAGGTGGGGGGATGAAGGGATGGAGAGCAGCCCTGCCGAGAAGGACTTGAGGTACTGGTGGGGGAAAAGCTGGACATGAGCCGGCAATGTGCGCTCGCAGCCCAGAAGGCAACCGTGTCCTGGGCTGCATCACCAGCAGCGTGGCCAGCAGGTCAAGGGAGGGGATTCTGCCCCTCTGCTCTGCTCTGGTGAGACCCCCCCTGCAGCGCTGCGTCCAGCTCGGGGGTCCTCAGCACAGGACAGACATGGACCTGTTGGAGAGGGTCCAGGAGGCCACCAAAATGATCAGGGGATGGAACAGCTCTGCCATGAGGACAGGCTGAGAGAGTTGGGGTTGTTCAGCCTGGAGAAGAGAAGGCTCCGGGGAGACCTTATTGCGGCCTTTCAGTGCTTAAAGGGGGCTTGTAAGAAAGATGGGGAGAGACTTTTTAGCAGGGCCTGTTGCGACAGGACAAGGGGGAATGGTTTTAAACTAAAAGAGGGAAGATTCAGACTCGATAGAAGGAAGAAATGTTTTACGCTGAGAGTGGTGAGACACTGGCCCAGGTTGCCCAGAGAGGTGGTAGATGCCCCATCCCTGGGAACATTCAGGGCCAGGTTGGACGGGGCTCTGAGCAACCTGATCTGGTTGGAGATGTCCCTGCCCATAGCAGGGGGGTTGGACAAGATGAGCTTTACAGGTCCCTTCCAACCCAAACTGTTCTATGATTCTGTGATTTCAGACAGCAACAGCAGCCGAGACGGCATTAACTGCCCGTCACTGTTAATTGCCCGGTTTGGGCGTTGCAGTGCCCATGCGGACGGGCAGGCTGGTATTTTCTCCTGAGGGAAGGAAAAGCAAAAACCCACCGTCACCTTCGCGACGGAGAGAGGACCACTCGCGAGAGCATCGCGGTCCCTGCGGGTCGCGCCGGAGCGGCTGCTCCCCGTGCAGACAGAGGAAACCCCCCTGCGCCGGGGGCCGGGACCCCTCTCCCGCCCTCCCCTCGCTATTTATAGAGACGCACGACGACGCCGAGCTGGACCGGACCCAATTCCCACCTCCCTTGGGCTCCGGCCCAAGAGCAAATCCAGCATCGGCTCCAGCCCTGGAAACGGGATCCTTCACGCCAGGGCCGTCCTCCCTGTCCCAACCGGAGCAGGGTAGCGGGTTCCCACCCTCCGCCGCCCAAAAATAAATTACTTCCTATATTTTTTCCCCTGTGCAAGCAGCGATCCCGGCCAAAGGAGCCCGGCACGCAGACGTGGGTTGCCAGGGGGTGGCCGAGCTGGGTGTCCCGGGGCTGGAGGCGGCATCGCCGTCTGCTCTCGCCCTCCTTCCTAACGCAGCCGCCGCGAGGAGGGAGACCCCGGCCGCCCGGGCAGACCTCCGGAGCGAGGGGCACCCGGAGCTGCCGTGAGAAAGGAAGCCGCGCCGGGTCGTTTGTTTTGCAAACGCCGCCCTTCCCAGCTCCGCCGGCAAAGCGTGTTCGGGAAGGGAGCTTGGCCGCCGTCTCACACCTCCCCGGCCAAGCGCCCATCACCGCGGCCTCGCGGCGCCGGCGTTGTTCCCGCGGCAGGCGGCCGTGCCGGTGCGGCAGCTCGGGGGCGGCGGCGGGCACAAGGGTCCCTGTGTGCTCCCTGCCCTCCGAGGTTGTTTTTTCTCCCCGGCCGTTGAGCAAAGCAGCCCAGAAATGCGGCTTTCGGCTCCCACCAGCCGCCCCCGCCGCAAAGGGCAGCCGGCGCCGGGGAGCAGCGCCCGGAGCCCGGGGAGAGCCCGAATCCCCTCGCTGCCCACCCCGGCCCCCTTGCGCAAAGCCTGGGGCGTGCACGGGCTGTGCTGGGCAGGGGGCTCACACCCGGCACCCCACGCTTCTCCCACCTGTTTCTCCCCACGGTCTCATGGTCTTTGACGACGACGGTGAGCTCGGCACCCGGGTCCAGGGGAGATCCCTTCAGGTCCCACTCGAAGCCCTGGAGGGGAGGAGAGGGGAGCCAGGATCAGCGCCCGGCCGGGGCTGCGATGCTCACACCGGCATCGACCGGCTCCGGCACGGCCGGGGGCTCTCGGAGGAGAACCAAAGCCAGACCCGCTTCGCCATCCACAGCCCCCACCCGGCCCCTCGGCACAAACCTCAGCACCGCGCGTCCCCCGAGCAAAATATCCGGGTAGACCCACAGAAAAAATATTCCAGGCAAAGGCCTTCACCTCGTGACGGATTAAAAGCGAAGGAGAAAACGATGGGAGCTGGCACGCAGCGTTTCTGCACCAAAACGGCGTTAGTTTGCTCACCAAAACCCTTTTTTTTTTTATTTTGACCCACGAAAGCACAGGTCAGGGTTAGAAGGAAGAAGGTGCTAGAAAAAATATCCTCCCCTGGGCCAGGCTGATGAGTAAAACACGCTTGTTTTCCCCTCGAGCTGCAATATTTTTAAACAGCTTCTTTTAATGTGCGTGCTTAGCCCTGATAAGATCTCGATGAAAGGGGAAGAGGCTGGAGCAAAGGGCCGTGCGGAGCTGGCTCCGTCCCGCTCCTCCGCTGCCGTGCCCGGAATTTCGGATACGAAGCTGCCCATGATGGGGACCAGCCCCAAACCCTCCATGGGGTGGCAACCCCGGGGCATCACTGGGCCACCACAAGCCCCTCGTGCTTGGGGCACCTTGCTGGGCTTGCACCTGGGTCCCACAGCATCCTCTGTGCCCGGGCTGTCCCCCGTGGGGACGGGGACAGGGATGGGGACACGCTCACCTCGTTCCATACGGGATTCACATTGTTCTTGATGACTTTAGTCCTCTTCTTGACGCCTGCGGGGAGCAACACACACGGGTCAGACCGGTTTCCCCACCAAACCCCAGGGAAAGACCCCAAAATTCCGGTCCCCGCCCTGCACAGGTGGGGTCAGATCCGCAGCACCCAGGAGCAGGATCAGGCCCTGGGGTGGGCCACTTGGAGCCCCAGCCCCACCACGAGCCTTGCTGGAAAACCCCAGGCAAATCATCTCGATGTGCTGTGCCTCAGTTTCCCCATGAGCAGGGCAGAGAGGAGCCTCCCAAAGGCTGCTGGGTGGCTTTTCATTGCCACGGGGGGCCCAGACACCCTCCTCCCTCCACCCGAACCTCGGTACAGCCCCAGACGGTACCCAGAGCCCCTGCGAGAGCTTGCACACTGAACGGGGGGGTTGACCCCCAAAAGATGCGGATGGGGATGCTGTCCCCCCCTCTCCAGGGACGGGACCGCAGCCGTCCCGGGGAGCGGAGTCGGGCGGCAGCCGTTAAAAGCAGCCCAAAGCCAACGTCCCCAGGAGCCCCGGTGTCGGGGGTCCAGCCCTGCCCAAGGAGCTCCCCCCCCCGCAGCCGCACCCCAAAACCACGACCCTCACGTCACAGCGAAAACCGGCCAAACACCCGCTGGGCCCCGAGGGGCCACGTCACGGGAGGGAAGAGGAAAAGGAAGAGCCGAACAATAGCGGTGACTCAAAGCCCGGGGGACACCGGCCCGGCGCCCCGCAGGGCCCTATAGATATATATAGGTACCCCAGGCTGTGGATATGGCCCAGGGGGCTGGCGGGGAGCCCAAGCCGCTCACTCAAAATATTCTCTCTTTTTTTGTTGTTTTAGCATCGCTAAATTAATCTTTTCCTATTTCAGATTTTTAAAAGTCTTTGCTTAAACCTCCCGGCCCTGAGCTGAAGCGGGCTGGGGGAGGCAGAGCTGCCATCGCCCTGACGCGGCACCGCTGGAGAGCGTCCCCGAGCCCCAGGGAGCTCCAACAGCCCGGATTTAAGGCACGTCTCCTGTTTATGCCTCATCTTCCCGGGACGCAGAGCCCTGGAATTCCCCCCGCGCTCTCGGGATCGTGATTTGGCCGACGAGAGTGGCTTTCCGCCTTGGCAGGGGATGGATGGAGCCCACCCTGGGCAAACACCCAGCACCCACCGCGGGGTGAACACACGAGGGGTCCCGGAGCCGGCTGGGCAGGGGCCGGCAGCAGCACCGACCCCCCCACCCGCCCCACGCAGCACAGGAAAGGCTGGGTCAGAAGCCACTCATCCCTTTCCTCTCCTTATTTTTTTTTTCCTTTTTTTTCTAAAAATGGACATTTTCCACCACCAGGAAACGGCTGCCAAAAAAAAAAAAGCGACATCCTCCAGCGAGCGCTTTCGAGGTGCAAAAAGCAGCGCTCCCTTCCCGGGACCTCCATCCTCCGGTACCCACGGCAATGGGATAACCCCCTCGGTAAGGGGTTATTCTTATCAATCTCGTATTAGTAATTAAAAGACCTTAATGAGAGCAAAGCACAAGAGCAATTGAGAGCACCCAAGAGTGCAGCACCCTGAAGCAAAGCCGGGTCCTGCTCTTTGCCGGGGCTCCCCCCTGTCACCCCATCGCTTTTAGATGCCGTGACACTGGGTGACAGCACTAAATGACCGTCCCCAAGTCGTCGTCCCCCCGCCCGGGAAAAATCCCTGCTGCCACTGAGGTCACAGCATTTCTCACTGTCCCCCACGACCCTGCGCACCCCAAAATCATGGAGGAAGAGCGATAAAATTCACAGCCCGCCCCAGGGGCCCTCGGAGCTGCCGGTGTCACGCGTGTGAGCATGGCACGGGGATGCATCAGAGAGTGGGGATAGAGGGGGCTACAGTGCACGCAGTAGTGGGGTGCAGGGGGGGGATTTTGCAAGGATTTAGGATAAAGAGGGAGCTTAGCAAAGCCGGGCTTTGCTGGAGGGTGCTGTAAAAGCAGACAAGAGTCTGGCAAAGCAATAATCCTGCCCACCCCAGCCCAGATTTGGGGTCCCCTCACCTCGGAAAGTCAGACTGGCCACCGGGTCGCTTTGCTTGTCCCCCTTCTCCAAGTTGGGGAGGTGACTGGCTCGTTGGAGCAAGCAACGCAGCATGGCTGAACGATGGAGCAAGGCACGGGGGAGGGCAAGCCAGGCTCGGACCCGGGCAGGATCCGGCCCCCCCGGCCCGGCCCTCCCCGGCGGGGGGAGGAGGTGCCCGGGAGGCGACACGGAGCGCCTCGGTGCGATCGCTCCGGAGGTTGCAAGACCCGGGGATGCTGCGAGCCACGGGGATGGTAAATTAAATCTCCGGGATCCGGGGATGCTGCAGGCTCCGGGGATGGTAAATAAATCACCGGGATCTGGGGATGCTGAGAGCCCCGGGGATGCCCGAGCACCGGGATCCGGGGATGCCGAAAGCCCCAGGGATAGTAAATTAAATCATCGGGACCCAGGGATGCTGCGAACCCTGAGGATGTCTGAGCACCCGGATCCGGGGATGCTGTAAGCCCCGGGATGGTAAATAAATCACCGGAATCCAGGGATGCTGCAGGCTTCGAGGATGCCAGAGCACCGGGACTCAAGGATGCTGCGAACCCCAGGGATGGTAAATAAATCACTGACACCCAGGGATGCTGTGAACCCCGGGGATGGTAAATAAATCACCGGGATTTGGGGATGCTGCGAGCCCCAGAGATGGTAAATTAAACCATTGCGACCCAGGGATGCTGCGAACCTCGAGGATGCCCGAGCACCGGGATCTGGGGATGCTGCAAGTCCCCAGGATGGTAAATAAATCACCGGGATGGTAAATAAGTCACCAACATTAGGGATGCTGCAAGCCTGAGGTGCTGCAAGCCCTAGGGATGGTAAAACACCAGGACTCAGGGATGCTGCAAGCCCCAAGGGTGCAAAAGCACAGGGACCTGGGGGCACTGCAAGTTCGAGGTGACGGAGCGCCTGGACCCAGGGGTGCTGAGAGCTGCAGGGATGCCGGAGCAGCAGAACCCGGGAGATGTCACACACACAGGACCCTGGTGACACTGGAGCACCAGGACCCCAGGGATGGTGCAAGCCGCAGAGCTCCCAGACCCGGGGATGCCACAGCACTGGGGACACGTCAGCACGGGGGGGTCCCGCTGGGGGCTCCGAGCACCCCGAGCACTGCAGCCCCGGCCGGGCTCTCACCACAAACCTGTCTGCGGGGCGAGGCGCAGCCAGCACCCGCCCCGAGGCCCCCCAGCCCCGGGCCCAGCAGACACCAGTGGCTGGGGGGACACGCTCCTGCTGCCACCCCCTTCCCTGTCCCCCAGAGCAGAGGCGGGGGCTGTCCCCCTGTCACGGCCCCTGTGCGCTGCCGGCTGGCGAGGACAAGGACATGGGAAGGAGGAAGCTACTGCTCAGGCCCAGCAGGCAAAGGGGGGCTCCCCACGGCCGTGACCACATGCGGGGACACTCTGACAGTGAGACAGGGACCTCTGTGCCACAAGGAAGGTCCCCCCCAGGCCCCAGAGCCAGGCACGACCGCGGGAGATGCGGGTGCGAGCACACGAGTGCTGACACATGGTCTCTGTTCTGCTCATCTCACCCCGTTCGGCAAGCCCCAAAAAGATGCTTTTTCACCCCAAGGATGCCCAGAACGCTGCAAAGCTGCGACATGTCACATGCTGCCTCATTTCTCCTGTCACCCCTGGGGGGGGGATTTGGGAACCAGGCTGGCACTGGATGGGTCCCAGGAGGTCGCAGGCTGGGTCCCCCGTGGCCGTGTCACCACCCAGGTGACGGGGGAGCTGTGGGGGCCCAGCACAGCCCCCAGGCACCGTCTTCTCATGGGGGACACGGTGGAGCCCCCGGCCCCGGCAGAGCAACGCGGGGTGCAGCCCCCCGGGGCCTGCCGCGACGCCAGGAGGGCCAAAAATAAATCTCCCGGCCGATGGACACGGCTTGGGGCGGGGGGGTCGGGGCTGTTGGGTTGCAGGCGGCAGGGCAGGGGGTGACGGGGAAGGGAGGCGGCAGCCCGGTCCCCTGGTGCTGGGCCCCCCCCGCCATCGCCGTCCCCCCGGAGCGGAGCAGAAGCCAGAAATAGCCCGGGCTGGTGCTGTCACCGCTCAGCTATGCCCCCCCGGCCCCCCCGCGCAGAGGACACGGCTTTGTCCCCCCCCGGTAAGGAGGGAGCCGGGGGGGGGGGCAGGGGGGTCCCCAGACACCCGCGGGGGGGGGGGGGGGTGCCATGGGCGGCCGCGGCAACGGGACCCACGGAGTGGGGGGGCTGCGTGGATAATGCACATCGGGGGGAGGGGGGCACATCAGATAGAGGTGGGACCCCGCGGATGGGTGGGGGGGAGCTGGAGATGCAGGGACCCCCCGCATTGCTTTCAGCACCGTCCCCGCCGCCGGGACAGAGCCCGGTGCACCCCCCCCCCGGTTCAAACCCCCCGGCAGAGCCCCCCCCCGGCCCGGCAGCCCCCCCCGGCCCGTACCTCCGAAGCCGGCGGAGCAGTAGGCATCGCTGATGTCCGCGTCCGGCGTGCGGACATTTTCCGCGTGGAGGATGAAGACGCGGAGCATCGCCCCGGCCCGGCCCGCCCGCCTCCCGCCCGCCGCCCCGCTGCACCCCCCTCCCCGCCCGGTGCCCCCCCCCCCCCCCGCCCGGTGCCCGCCTCCCTTAAAGGGGAACGGCTGCGGCCGCCGCTGGATGCGGCCCCGGGGCTGGATGCGGCCCCGCAGGCGGGGCTGGGGGACCCCCCCCCGGCCTGGGAGGGGGCTGGCGAAGCCCCAGGAGGATGGAGGCGGGGGCTGGGGGCTGGCACCCCCCCTGCGGCAAGGGGAGGTGAGTCCCCCCCCATGGGGGGGGCTGGGTCCGAACACCCCAAACGGGACAGGTACGGGGGCTCTGCTCCCCCGCGGGTGGGGGCTACTACAAGGGCGAGAAACACCCCCGCCCCAAGACCCCAAATGCAGGGTTTTGGCCCCCTGGGTGCAGCCCCAGCCCCTCACCGTGAGGCCAGGGCCAGGCCTGGGGGGCAAATGCTACCTCCAGGGTGGGAAAACGGGGGTCTTGGGGGGCTGAGCTACATAGAGGGTGCACCCCACGGCACCCCTCGGCACGGCACAAAGCAGGGTCCCCCATGAGAGCTGGGTGCACCCAAACCCCCACGCCGGGGGTCACACCGGGACCAGCCCATCCCCGTGCTGAGCAGCACCCGTGGGTGTGTGGGGACCACCCTGATGCTTCTTCCCCTGCCTCAGTTTCCCCAGCTGGGGGATGGGAGACCGTCTCCTTTTGGCACAGCCGGGACCAGCCGCACGGTGACAGGTGGGGACATCCACGGCACCCGGCTATTTCGGGGAGGTTATTTTTACCCCTGGGTTTCCCAGCAAGCGGCTCAGCGAGGTCCCTCCCTCCCCCCTCCCTGCACCCCCCCGGCTGCTGGGGGCTGCCCCGCTCACCCCGACACTCCCCTTTACCCTCTTTGGCTTTATCTAAACCCATTTCCCACTCCTCCTGCCAGGCCCTAAGCCCACCGCACCGAAAACCGACGGCTGCCGTGACCAGCACAAGGATCGGCCACCGCAGCGGAAACTCTCCGGAAGCAGCAGAGTAATCGCATTTGGGTGAAATGTAATTATGGGCGAGATTAAAGCCGAGGGCACTCGCAGGAGACAGCACGGCCCACCCACGGGGTCCCCCAGCACCCCTACTCCCCCTCCCACAGCTCCGACCCCATCGCTCCCCGATATTTAACACGAGTCCCCTTGAGCCCGTTCGTCCCTCGTCTATCCATCCCAGCTCACCAGGAGCATCCGCGTCCCCAGCACGTCGCACCAAGAGACCTACAGACCCCACGATCTCGGCCCCGCGAGGACTGGTTCTTCTGCAAGACCCTTAAATAATAATTTCGGGCATCGCGGCCGCCCAGCGGGGCTCCAGGCGAGGCACAGGCGCTGCCGGGTTGAGCTCAGCGATGCACGGGGGGAGGAGAAAAACCCCACAAGGGCAGAGGAAAAGCTGTTGCAAAAGCTCCGTGGATTTTACTTAAGCCACCCCACCTGCAGCCAGCCGCTGCCAGGAGCCGGCGGCAGCGTCCCCGCGGATGTGCCAAGGGGCCAGGGCACGCAGCACGTGGCCATTTCAACCCCCAGCAGCTCTACAATAAACTCCATGTGCAGCGCGGTTAGTCACGGGCAGCGCCGTACATTTTGGGGAACAACGTTTAGAAATGGTGTTTGGCAGTTTACCTTACTTTTCCTAGATTTTTTTCCACATCACCCTGGGGAGACAGGATGGTTTTTTCCTCAAAATTCCCAGTTAAGTCCCCCACAGCTCCTGCATCTTTTCCTGGGGCCTCTGCAGCACTCACCTGGTTTTATCCGAGATGTTCCGGCGTCTCAAAGGGAAGGGCCAGGCACAAACGGGGTCCGGGCAGCCGCGAGCGGAGGGGAAGCAGATGCGGAGCAGAAACAGGATTTACCGACCCAGTCCCCGTCCATCGACATCCTGCAGGACCACGCTCCGCCTCGCAGCCGGGCGGGAGATGCTGCTGGATCCCATCCGCCCGGCCACGGGAAGCCTCCAGCTCTGGGCTGGGAGCAGGCAGGCAGCTGAGCGGGCATCAGGGCTTCAGCCGGAGGAAGCCCCCGAGCTGCCGTCCTCGCCCACCTCGGGCACCCACCCCCAACTCCTGCCGATGGGGTGTCCCTGGGGAGGCCGCTCGGGGCAGGGCCGTGAGCAATCCCATTAAAAGCCAAATTGCCTTCTTCGTTTGCCAACGCCTCGCCCTTGGAGCTGCCTTTAAAGCCGCTGAGCTGCTCACGCCTCGGATGATTTCGCAGCATCTCTCCAGGAAAAGCCGTTTCTTTTAGAGCTGCCAGGGAGCGGGAGCGGAGCAGCGGGGCATCGCAGCCCGACCCGCCGGCAGGCAAGGCAGAGGACCCAAACAGACCGGCACAGGGCCCCCAGGGCACGGGGTGCTTGTCTCCTCCTCGGCCCTCCGTACGCTCAGCAAAGGCAAATTTGGACCGAAGCTCGCGCGGCAGAAGCGGGAACAAAGAACAACGTTGTTTTCTCGTCCTCTGCACAGATAAAGCAACGAAGAGAAACCAAGGCAAGGAGTCGCCCTCACTGCAGAGAGGGACTTCGGAAACTCAGAAGCACAAACACATAAAGCTGCACTGTGAAGGAGACAGGGCTAACGGGGACAGAAAGCCACGTCCCGGGCACTGGCGGGGCTGGGAAAAAACAGTGCGGAGCTGCCGAGCTCTGCCGGGGAGCGGAGGGTGCTGCCGGCAGCTCCCCACGGAGCCTCCGGACTCTCCCAGCTGCAGCTCTTGCAGATGCTTTCTGCACCTCCCTGCAGGCTCTTCGCACTAAATTCCAGTTTGTACCCCATTATTTCAGACAGGATTTTTAAATTCTCTTCTGTACGAATTGCTACTAACCCAGTAGTAACTGGATAATTAGGTGAGAGTAATTAAGCAGTTAAATAGCATCGCACCAATCTCAGCTGTACTGCTCACTGCTTTGGAGCAGGGGACGGCTCCTCCCAGCAGTCAGTGGAGAGAGAAGAGGGAGACGGACGCGCATGTGCGCTCACACACACGCACATTCCTCCCCGGAATCATGCTCCCTGACTCGCCAAGTATTTGCCGGTCCAAATCCCTCCTGCGCATTTTTGAGACACTTCTCTCTTCATTTGTCCAACCCCGCCGGGACAGACCAGCGCAATGACTCACCAGCACACAGCGGCAGCAAGTTCGCCCACAGCAGCGTTCTTCACTGAGGGACTGAAGCAAAAATAGAGAAGAAAAAAAAGCCCAACCAAAAATAATCTGCAGTTTATGAAGTTCTGTTCGTGACTTCCCGAGCAACCTGCCTGTCAGACAGCAAAACTCCTCCGTCGCCCACAGGAACAGCCCAAAGCAAAGCCTTCCTTCTGGAGCCTTCAGAGCAGGTTCTGTCCGCTTCGCACGGACACGGCACGGACTTCAGGCGGCGGACAGCTATTTAGAGACATTTACCGGCTCAGCATCATTCGACAACTTCAATACATGAAATGCAAGTACCGCTTTCTGCGTATGCTTTGCTCTTGAAGAAGCAAGGTCCCACAAGCCTGAGGGACTTCATGGGATCATCTCGCATGAAGGAACATGTTTCACCTCAGCTACATGCAGGTGCTCCCTTGCTAAACCGTAAGTTCGGTTTATTTTGGTGCTTTACTGATCAGCGGTCTGAAGACACAAGGATTTCTGTGGCAGCTATGGCACAGGTATGACTTGCAACATCCCCACCAGGTAGAACCACAAGTCTCTCATTTTCCTCGGACATGTAGGAACACTTCTTTACTCCTCCTCCAGGACCATAATTCAGCCAAGGTCAACTACCAAAGTTTGAAAGAGTGGCAGAGACAACAGTGGATTTTAAAAAACAGTCTTGTAAATAAATTTCAAGCGGCTAGGTGAAAAATGAAAGCTCAAAGCAAAGTCAATCACGACCCAGACTGCGAGCCACTGTTAAGCGCACGCCAGGCAGAGACCCAGACTTAGCAGTGAGCAACGTTCAAGAGCAGATTACGAAGTTCAGCCACACTGCTGAGTGCTCCACAGGCTCTGACCTACAGACTGGAACAAACTAGGGAAAAACAACCCAAAATAAACAAGCATACTCGGTCACCAAGGTGAAACAGCAAGGGACAGTGACCTCCCTGGCTGACCGCAGTAACTACAGGCACGCTAACGCAGTGCTGGGATAGGCTTCGCTCCCCTCGACGGCCCCGGCGTTATCTTCCTGAGACTACCCGGGGACTGCAGAGGCCACAGGAAAACGGAGCGTAATAATCCACAGGATCACCGCAACCTTTACCGTGAGGGTCACTGCTTCGGGGCAGCATGGAGCATATGTAGCAAGTGAAATTCCACCTGCTGAGAGCTCTGCAAAGCGGCACCAGAGAGATCTCTGGAAGGAATCCCCTCCTAGTCTCTACTGTGATCCAGAGAGTTAACGAAACACAATAAATCACACCAAACACAATCCGCTGGTGGTAACTATACAGTAAGAACATTTATTTCATGTCGACGCTTGTAAAAGAAGTCTCTTCCAAGGCAGATGATTTGATATACAAATCAAAGCCACGATACGTTTTTCTTTTAGTCTCTCTATACTGAGCTCAAATTTATACAACGTGAATGCTTGTTCTGAAACAAAATTACAAATTAAATCATAACAAAATACACAAAATCGACTGGACCCTAAGTTTAATTCACTGAAAGAATTCTTCTTTCCTCCGATCACCTTGAACTCCGCTCTTCCCCATCGTTACGCTCACCCTTCTGCTTGGCCATGAATTTCTGTAGAAATAAGGGTACCAGTGAAAAGATACCACTGTGTTATGCCTCAGTCCGCGACAAGATCATGCTTTAAAAACAGTGCAGGTTTCATAAACGCATCGGCCAATCCTTATACTGTAATGTGTGATCTGTACCAAAAAACACTCAAAAGTTTTGCTCACAAACTGGCACACACACAGAGTCACCAAGTGGTGAAGCTCCCAAGGGGAATTTTTACAGGGCATACGGCAAAATATTAAATATCAGGAGTTCACATGATGACAGCGACCTGTGACTGGTCATGAAATCTAAAGTAGTAATTCAATATTCACCACGGCTGTGTATTCATTACGCCCACCTTACAGAAGTCTACGTCGATAGTTTCTTCCCAGTTTTCTACCCCTACATCAGCACGGGACGGGGCTGCCTCCTCCCCCAGCTGGCACACGCCGTGTCCCTGCGGCCGGGTGCACGGGGCAAGGGGTACTGCTGGGGGGGGTTGACCCCAAAGGTCTCTGGCTGCCAGACTGACCTTTTGGTCATTTTGTATCTGCAAGACATTTTAGCCAGTCTGCAGCTTCGGCAAGCCAGGAAATCTGACAAAACCATGCTTTCGGACACATCACTGCATAGTTTTTAAAAATCACTTCTTAAAAATGAAAGGAAGACAACAGCTATTCCCACGCCTTCCTAGGTAAGGAAGGCTTTACGTAGGCAACGAGCTTGCATGATTTAACACTATCTGTCCGAGTTTAAAACTAAAACCCCTTGAAGTATTAACATGAGCTCCCTATGCCACGAGGAAATTACTAGCGCTCGTTAAAGCAAACATTTTTAGAACGATATTCTTTTCACCCCTGTGTGTTGTGAGAAGCCTCAGCATTACCTCCATGTTTTGCTGATGAAGTGGTGTCTTGCAGTGGTTTTTCACAGACGTTTCATCTGCGTAGAACAGCGAGCAGATCTGACAGAAAAAGCCTGCCTTCGGAACTAGGTAATCCAAATCTGAAGAGACAGCACACATTAACATGAACAAAACACAGCTTTAAAAAAAAAATTAAAAATCAGATTCCTTTCGCCAAATCTGTAGAATTTGTTATTACTGGAAGGAAACTAGTTACATTTTTTCAGTGTTCAAAAAATTAGGCTTCTAATCCGAGCTGGTCACCCGCCCTACTTCCAATAAACAGAGAACACCACATACTTTTCTGTGAGGAGGACGACTGACCTTCTGGATCTGAAGCTCGCTGCAACTACCCCAGCGTCTTTTGGCCTTAAAGTATTTTATATACAACTCATCTGCCAAGTTTAACCTCTGTCCTGCAGTATGTTACGCAAGCATTTTCTGTCACAGAGACTATTACACAAGCCATCAGGCAAGGATCCGTACTTTCCTAGCAACTTCTTTTACAGTTCAAGTGTTATCAGTAGTTTTATATGAAAGTATTTTAGATGAGGATCTTGGAATATATACACGCACACATTTTTAAAACCATGTAAGCTGTTCCCTCATTTCTATACATTGAGAGAAAGTTGGTAATAAAACTCGTAACAGGATTACAACAGCAGGTAGATATTACACTGCATTGTGCTAATTATAAGTAAATTAGCCTATATTTGTAAATTAAATTTTTGGAAAAAAAGAACTTTCAACTTTGCTGCTGCTATTAAGCCAACAGCAGAAACTTGTTAAGCATGCATTTGTAGGAGCCAAGATAAAAATACAAATTACGGGCCATGACTTCACAGTTAGATGTGGTAATGAGGCAAAGGAGGCATTTTCAAACGGGCAAGAAAGCTGTCTTCCAGCAAGAAAAGTACAGAGCACTTGGGGTGGGCTTTTTTGTCTTTACCTTTTGCGGTACTCTGCGTCTTCGATGCATCTGAAGAACCCATTTTCCTCCGCTTAGACTCTGGTTCTTTATCGCCTGATCCCAGCTGATCTACTGGAGGCCATAAATGCACGTTAAACAAAGGTACCCGCTCGTTTAAAGGTTTTCTATATCTAGCGTAATGGCTCGTGACTGCTTGAAACAAACACGATCCGTATGGTCCTGGCTGTTTTCTACTACCGGTTTGGTCTTTCCATAGAGCAATTCTCAGGAGCTCCTGACATCAATCCCACGAGCGAGACTTCCAAATCCAGCCCCGGTGCCGCGGTGAATGACTCCAAAAGTGCTCTTGACCACACGGCACTCGTCACAGAGGGACCACCGCCGCTCTCCGCTGCCTTCCTCTACAGCTCTTATCAGCAGCTTCAAACCAACGTTGCGATTATGATCGCAAAAATCTCAACTTCTTTATAATACAAGCTACCAAGCTTTCTTGAATTAATCTAGCTCGAGGTCCAACAGCAGTATTTCAGCTTCATTACAGAACCAGTCAGAGCCTACCGAATATGTTATCGGATTAACCAGCTCTAAGGAAAGATCAAAATCAGTATTTTAAGATTTTTCTGCAGACAAGGAGTCTGACAGAGTCTCTTCTATTACAAGATAAACAAGGTGTTTGGTTTTTAGACTACCAAAGCAGTCCAACTGGCAGGTGAAGAGTCACACGTCAAAAATACCTGTTTTCTTTCTAATTCGATGTTCAAATAACCTATATGCCAGTATGTCCTAAACAAGGTTAACGCAATAGATCCCTTCCCTCAATAACAAAAACCAGGAAGCTGTCGAAGGAACGCAACAGACAGCATCGCTCCTGCATCCCCTAGACGCTTCAGCAGATTGCGAGTACCTCACCGCACCACCAACACACCAAGTTTCAGATTTGCCACGTGGCTCTTCACCAGCTGCGGTTTGACCGTCTCCTTTGAACTGTTGGCCTGAGGCAATCAATAAACTGTTTCCTAGTTTGCTAGGAAACTTCTCAAACTCCGGAGGAACTAGGCCTTTCCTAAACCTACCTCTTTTGCCTGAGGTTTTTACTATACAGAAAGGAACTAAAATCACTTATTTACTGTCTATCAAATACATTTATTATAATTTGTCACTACCAGTTAGATTAGAAATCAACTCAAGGGCTTGGATATCTTAAGAGGTCTTTTTAGAGTTAACTTGCTAATAGAACATAGAAAATATTTTGCATTTTCAGTAAATGCTTTTATTAATCATGGGGAAGCTTCTGTTCTATAACACTAACAAGATTAAAACAATATATAACATTTAAATATTTTTGGGTGTGTACAGAGTCACAACTAATCCCCTTCCGAATGTTTATAGAAACCGAAGTTTAAAATACTCTGTTTTAAGCAAGGTATCTGCTGCTTCTGCAGCTCCTCCAGATCTGCACTACTCAGGTTGCCTCTGCTCCACGACGAGCGTGAGAGAGGAGAAAAGCTCTTCCAAAACACTAGAACAAAAGGTGCTGCGTCAGAGCTCAGCTGCATCAGCAGAGACAGAAAGAAAACTCGAGAGTAGTGGGCTGCATCACACAGAGCCTTCACCCACGCTCTGGCCAAAACTCTTCTTGTGTGTTGGTTATATATAGCTCCCTCCTTGGCTCTCCGTTAGCCTTTCTTAACTCTTCGCTGATTCCACGCTACAGATGTTCTTCTACATTTTTCCCTCTAGATCCAGCCTGGAAGCTGTTACATCTTTGTATCGGTGTGTCTGTTTCACTGGACTCAACCTAATGAGGTTTGGCCCTGTAATTACAGGCTATAAATCATCTGTGTTGGGTAGTTTACCAGGCCTTGCATTAAAAGCGGTATTTTCCCCAATTTTAGCCATCATAAACACCAAATGAACACTTCAAATCAATATGCAGCTTAATGTCACATCAAAAGAAAGATGCATTGTAAAACGCATTAACAAAACATCCTACCTTCAGGCCGTTGTTCACGCTCAGTCTCCCTTTTTACCCCAGCATCTCTTTCATTAACTTTGTCAAAGATTTGGGGTTTTTCAGTTTCCTCTATTTGCTAAAAGGATCTCTTTATGCGTGGCACTGATTACAAGCATCTCATTTTCTATTTCCCCTCTAGAAACTCTGAGAGGTTCCTCACCTTTTGACTTTGAGATTGCAATAATTTCTTCTTCTGCACTCATATCTCCTAGAATTTCCATTTCTTCTGGTCCTGCAACAGCAACAATATCCTCCTCTTCTGGTCCTGCAATTTCTTCTTCTTCTGGTCCTGCAACAGCAACAATATCTTCATCATCATCATCCTCGTTCAGATTTTTCCCTGGGAAAGTATTTTCTTCTTCCTCATCCTCCTCTCCAACTTCATCTACTGTAACAAAGTTCAGTTCCTCTTTTAGACGATCAAAATCAGCCAGAAAATCATCTTCATCTTCGTTAACTTCATCCAAAGTCACTAGAGGGTTATCTTCATTGTCCTCTTGTATTTCATCTACCGTCACTAAAGCACTGGGATCGTCAGGCACCTGGGAGGAAGCACAGTCTCCAGTATCCTCAGCAGTCGCTTTATCCTCCTCCTTCTGCTTCAGCACATCCTCAATACTCAAGTCCGCAGGCTCGTTCAGAGGCAGCTCTTCCACTTCGCCGATTTCATCTACAGTCACCAAGGGTTCGGCTTTCAGATCCTGCTCCTCAAAAACTGACCTAGGGATGTCTTTATGAGAACTAAGGTCCTCCTGCTCGGATATCTCATCCAAAGTAACAAGCGACTGCGGATCCTTTACTGCTTCTGACATAAGTTCTTCCTCTTCCACCACTTCATCCACTACAACCAGACCCTGCGGGTCACTGAGCGCTTCTAAATTAGCGACTCCCATTAGCTGTGCAGTCACATCCTCCTCCTCACCGATTTCATCCAGAGTGACAAAAGAGAGTTCGCTTTCAGCAATGCGCGCTATGGAGCTTTTCCCTTTCCTTCTCTTAGAGCTAGGCTCAGAAGAGGAGTTGGTTTTAGCACCATCTTTTCTCTTTCCCCTCAGTGGGTTTCGCCGTGTTTGAACGGGAGACTCGATTTCCTCTACGACCTCATCCACAGTAACAAATTCATCCAGGTTAAATGGAAACAGCTCTTCTTCCTAGGAAGTGTAAAAATGTGAACATAACAAAGTTTAACATTCACCCAGTGACACCAGCACCTCCATCCACAGGGTGCCCAGTGAAAAATATCTACACACTGAACCTGGCTGAAGGGGGAAAAAAATGCAACTTGCCTTAAGGGTAGAAAACAATTTTCAGGCCTTCAGTCTCATGTGGAAGAGTTTTCATTATCAGCATTTGTGTTAAGTAAGCAGATTCAATTCAGAAACTGAACGCATTTTTGAAACACAGCAGATGAACAGCCAAAATCTCTGTCTATTAGAAGAACTGGGCCAATGCCCTGAATACTCACGTATATTTTTGCACTCACTTGCAGGAAGACTAGTGAAAATCCGAATACCTCCAGATTATCCTTCAAAAAACACTATTATCTTGTGTCATACCTCATTCTCTTCCCTAAGCGTATGCTGTTGGCCGCTGCTACGAACAGAAGACTACATTAGATGTTTCGATCCAGCAAAGTCATTCTGTGTCCTGATGACTGCTCACTGTCTTATCTTGCCTCTTTGGTTTCAATCTCCTAACAAACATCTCGGTTTCAGAGAGGTCCTCCGATGGCCCTACGCTCCAGCCCAGGAAAGGGGTCCCAGTACTGGAACCTCCCTCTGTTTCTCCTCAGCCAACACGTACAAGAAGGTAATTTTCTCCTTTCTGTTAAGGTCTGACTAGCCCCGCAGACGTCTGGCAGACTTGCTGCTCCTCCTGTGCCAGCCACCTTTCCTTAGGGACCAGGGGGCAAACTCCAGCCTTCCAGCAAATGCCTTACAGTATTTTTATGTTTAAGATGACAGAGCCTGACCCTTTCCAATTTTCCTCAGTCAGCAGCATGCTCTTACTGGAGCATGTCTGGCATCTAAAACTCCTCCTATCCCGCAGTTTGACCATGCCAGCTTCCAGCAGGGCTCACACAATTTATTCTAGGACCACTGGAAAGAATTAGCAGCAATTTAATGCCATATGTAGCCGAGAAGATCTGGAGGAGGATGTATGGATAAGTGTTGAATTTAATAAAAGAGTGAGTTAACCCAAATTACTTTTAGGTTATTTGAATAGACAGCGGTCATGTTTTTGGAACAGAGCATTATACTTTGTTCACTGTAAAATAGCCACACTTTTATAATCAGGATGGTAGGATAAGGTGGATAAGATGGGTACTTAAGTCAATCAATAAATTAATTTTAGACATTAAAACACATCCAAATATCCATTGCACCCCAAATTATGTATTCAATTTCTTCAATGAACAATCCTGAATTTTTTTTTATTTTTGCAAAATATTCCATCCTACCATCAAATACTGGTCGGTGTCAAACACAAGAAGAGTGAAAAAACCCTTGTCAAAGCAGAACTTAAGGCCAAGGCAAGATGAATTTTCCTCTCTACAGAGCAAGACTGCAGCTAAGAAATACTAAAAACAATCCTCCAGCAGAAAAAGGAATCTGAAATTCAAAGGCTACATGCCTTTTCTTCCCTTTCTTTTTTAAAAAGCTAACAAATACTAGGAATAATGTGTGCCTCCACCCACATTCTGATGCAGAAACTTGAGGAATACTTAATGCAAGGTGGGCACAGTGAAGAAAAAGAAAGGAAGAATCTGGTTACATTTCAACTGAAATCAAGCGTTACTGTGTTCTTTCTCCCGTGAAAAGGAGAACACAGATCTTGGTTCTCATCAGCTGTATAACAGTGAAGAATAAAGGTGTAAGAAGTAATAGACATAACAAAACCTTTTTCAAGAGGTGCAGAATTTCCTCTTGGGGATTAACAAACACATCTGGAACATCAGATGTGAAAGCGTTCTCTGTTACCATCAACTTCACAAACACACTGCGCTGGTGATGCAGTAAGTTTATGTGGATAAAGATTTATAAAAGCATTCAGTTCTCCAACTTTATCTCAGAAATCCCTTTTCCATAGGGACCCACTACTTACCTGGTAGATCTTTGATTTAATACTGTAACCCTACTTCTACAAACTCATCAATATGGATTTTTATTCCCTTCTTTCTGTTTTTCTTTCCCAAAGCCCAAGCTATCTAAGAGAGAGAGAGGGTATCTCTTTTAACCTTCTTGTAAAAATGCAGACTGAGCAGTTGAGCCTCTAGGCTCCCAAGCTCTTCTTCAAACCATCACTGCACCAAAAATGTACAGTAATCATTGCTTTGCAAAACAACCCACTGGAAATATCTTTGCGTGGAGGAGGTACCATGGATAGAGATGTTCTGACTACCTCCTGTTGTACAAAATCATTTATAAAGAGCCAGAAGACTTCAGCCTGCCTTCCTCTTCTCACAAGTGTGATGATGAATAAAGATCTTGTGCAGGCAACTGGGGATCCAATGAATTGATTCTCTCTTTCTCAAACAAATGATATCCAGAGACCAAAAAACACCTCCTCTTAACACTCACTTCCTGAATTAAGTTTCTCTTCCAAATTACTTGTCTTTACAGCTTTATGCCCGTAGTCTGTAACAACTAGTAATACAAAAAATTCCCTAGGGAAGGACATAAAAAATTCTTAGTACACACACACACACGCTTTCAAGACAATCTGACTTTAAGTTTGTTTACGGTTACATCCTTACCTCCTTTTGTTTTGCATTACTGCTAGTGCCACTTTTTGAAGTTTTAGTATTGCCACCAACAGGAGCCTGCAAAATTGGACAAAAGTTCACACGGAATCAGTTAAGCCAACTAACCTGTCCACAAGAGAAAAAATAATTTTAAAAATCAGCTATTTTTTTCCCTTAATGAACTTTTTTAAGTTGTCCAGACTGCTGCTTCTGATCACATGCTTGGCAAATACAGAACTAAGCCAACCGTCAGTGGTAGAGTCCAGGCATACAGTCTCTAGCAACAAGTCACAGGTAATAGCTTGCTTAGTAGCCTCTTTTCAGTAACCAGTGTCTGTGCAGGACTTGACAAAGCAAATATCAGCTCACAAAAGGACAGAAAGCTTATTAATTCCCATTCAGAACTAATCCAAGAACATAAAGTTATGACACTCAATAAAGACTCGCTTCAAAAATACCTTCCTGCAATTTTTTCCGAGTAGCATTTTCAAACCAGTTACATACTTGCGTTGCACACACTGCATCTAAAAGCAACTGGTTGCCCGCCATCTCGCTATTCCAACTTGTCTGTTGGCCCAAACCGGCTGAGTGATTTATGGAAAAGGGAAGGGGAACATAATCTCATCGTCCCATACTCAACATCTGAGAGAAGCATGGAGTTAGTTACTGATCAGGCACACTGAACCGGCCTTCCTGCCCTCCTCACCTTATTGCTGCTGTTGTCTTTCTTCATGCTGGATGATCTACTCTCTCCCTCTTGAGACTGTTTTGAACTAGCCCTAGATTCCACTCGCGAGTCCTTCTCTTGCTGAGATGAATTCCTCCCATTGCCTCCCTTTCCATCCACAACAGAACTTCTGCTCACTTTACATTTGCCGCTGCCATCTCCCGGGCTTGATCGGCTGCTACCAGGTTGCGGATGACCCTCTTCTTTTGATGCGATTTTCTTCTCCACCGCTGCACCCTGGGTCTCAGGCTTCCAGGGAGCTTTCTGCTCCCCTCCTTTACACAGGGAAGGCTCATTTCTCCGCACTGGAATCCTTGACTTTGATATATCCGGAAGAGACACCACTGCCTTTAAAATCATTTTACCAAGAGAGGAAGATTCCTTGACAGAGAGGGAGGAGTTTAACAGAACTGCTTTGCGGGTTTCATCAGTTTTTGCTGGTCCTGTTCCTTTATTTTGATGGGCTTTGATTAAACTTCCCTCGTTGATCTCATTGACAGCATTTGCAGCATTTTCCATAGCACAGATTTTGATCATAGATTTTTCAAGTTTCTTCTCCGTCTCTGCCCCAGTCTTGACCAAAAGCTTTTCAGGGTTCTCCACAGCTCTTCCAGCTTTGAGCGCAGACTCTTCTAGTTTCATCTCTCTGTCTGCTCCAGCTACACCCAGTTTCTTCTCCATGCCCGCCCCAGTTTTAAGTACAGGCTTCTTCTCTGTTATTGGAGTTATGAACATTTTACATTCGGTTTTCACAGCATCAGAAACAGTATTTTTTTCAGGAGCATCCAACTTGTTGTTTGTGTGTGTGACAACAGATGACACCATCTCCACTGAAGCTGCATCAGAATCAGGGGTCACCGCTTCAGGGACAGCCCCTGTCGTATCCCCTGCTGCCGGCTTCACGGCACCACCTGACAGCACATCTTCAGCCTTGCCCACATCGGACAATTCTTCCGGTCGTTCAACGGCACGAGCAGACAACTCTGCATCTTTCTCTCTAATTTCCTTCTTGGAAGCAGATACAGCAGCAGATTCAGACAACTCTGGTTCAGCATTATCTTTAACTGCCTCTTCCTTCTCCACACTGGAAGGCGGCACCTCTTCTGACTTCGCTTCGGATGATTTGGTAGCAGCGGATTTGATAGATGCCACAGTAGCTTCACCTCCAGCGCCCACCTTCTCCGCAGACGTTTCTGCCAGTCTCAGAGCAGACTCCCTTACTGCTCTTTCAAGATGGGACTCAGAGGGCTCTATCTGTACTGCTGACATCTCGTCTTTGACATTAGAGATGGAAACGGGTCCTTTCTTTGCCACACTAGGCTCTACTGGAGGATTAGCAGCTGCTGTTTGCACCACTCCTGATCCCTCTGGATATTTTTTCAAGCCAGAGCTAAATGCATTTAAAAAAAACAGAAGAAATCAAACTATGTTGAGAATTCTACAGTTACCAGTAACCTCTTGATGCCAATGGTGGGGGATTTCCTGACGCATTAGTGCTTAGCATTTGGAAATCTACCCTATCAGTGTTAAAATGGTTAAAAACATTGAGGCGAATAGCTGATTAGTTTTATGCTTCTTTTTAATCCACCTCAGTACCGCAAGCCTTTTACACTTCGCATGACATTACTTGTAGTCAGAGTACCTCAAGGTAGCACTCACTACAGATGTGCCCTGTGACCTCGGTGCTGGCACGAACTCCTAAAATTTAGATCCCCTGATGCAAGGCAGACTGTGAAAGCGAAAATACATATATACAGCGAAAATAAAGCTTCAGTCCCCCTGTATAAAGGCATTACCAGAGTTTTGTTATGGTTGAAGACAGCAGACTCTGCAGTCACCAACCCAGAGAACTCTTCCAGTAGCTAGGGGTCTGAAGTCTGTTAATATTTTTTGGTCCGGGTTTGGGGGAAGGGAGGGAGGGGTTGCTTTGGTTTTAAACTGCATTGACCTCGCACAATAGCGGGAAACAGAATACACGCACAGAGGCTGCTTTTGGCCAGGCTCTGTTTTCACTGTATAATCCCACTGTCAGCTCCCAGGACAATAAAGCCCAAGATGACAATGCAGAGGGTAGCGCTTTTCAGAGAACTTCAGTTACAGGAAGTGCGTTATTCTTCTCTGAAAGAAAGAATCCTCCGTAGATGATCTTGGGAGACACTGAAATTAGAGATGTCTGTGCCTCTCTTCCCACAAAGCTCGAGAAAACGAGCATCCCAACACCTCATGCATCTCCAGATGGAAAGGTGCCAAAATACCAGGGCTGACAACCTCGCTAAGTGTCGAAACAAACACAAAAGCAAACACACATAATTACTCAGTGGTTATGCACAATGGAGCAGCCTGTGCTACGGTTTCTCAGAACCTATCTATATGAATGAAGGGTGAACATTTGTATAAACCTTCATGAAAATAAAAGAGAGCAGAGAAGCCTGCCATTTTGGCAATACTCCCAGCATGATGTCAGCAAGAAAATGGAAGGATAGATCAAATGGAACTCAGCGCTGACAAAAATGTGAAGTCTTGAAGTGGCCAGATGCGAGGGTTAATGAGACAAAGACACAATACACGGAGTCAACAGAAATGTGAAAACAGGCAAACTCAGTTAACACCTGTGCTATGCAAGCACAACAAAAACACCAAGCTCGAAGGTTTCCTCCAGACCTGAGGGCACTGTCCTCCGCTGCTACAAAATGCGAGAGGAGAGAGAAGAAGGGATATGAATTCTGCTCCAAAATCTTTCACAACACCAATTTAAAACTGACATAGATTAATACGTCACGACTGCGCATCAGATGAACACTTGCAGCACCGAGGGCGCTCCTCCCCTAGCAAAGCGGCAGGCCTGCAGCATTTTGCAGCTTGGCAGGCAGGGCTCGCAGGACCGACGGAGCGTGCATGCTCCCAGCGCTGCCCCGCGAAATGCTGGGAATCTCCTTCCGAGCCCGAGCGGCTCAACTCACAGTAACTGAAGTCTTATGAAAGAAAAGCAACTTCACTCATTCCAACATCCCGCTCATCTCCAACAGGCTTCTTAGACCTGTCACCAATTTGAACTTGTTACTTGCAAATGTTTTGGGGTAAGTGTGCCTCACGAGTGGCTAAGCAGTCGGGGCTGATCGGCTTTTCATGCCACAGTATTGGTTTACCCAGTCACAACACAGAAGATATTTTGACATCAATTAAACACTGTGTTCCAAAAGCAAAAAACACTTCAGTTAATCTTCTCTTCTATTTGAGCATCCTACAGACCACTGAGATTTATGTCTCAAGGATAAGTCAGAGCCAGACGTGCAGCTCTGAAAGCCCAGGTTTGTCACTGATGCATAGAAAGCTTAATTAAATGCAAGCTTTAATGCCTTGCTAAACCGTACCCCACAGCCTCCGTTTATGCATTTTTTGCAGGGAATGGAAAAATGTCAGTGAAAACTGGAACCATACACTAACTGCAAAGCTTACAGCGAGTAGCACACATGTATTATCCTCTACGCAATTCAGATGAGGTATTAGTCTCTGAATCCTCAGGACTTTGTCTCCTTTCATGCCAACACCCACTCTGTGCCTTCCACAAAGCCCTGATGGTCTCCAGAATACGCTGATAGATTCAAACCGGACTGTGAAGCAGCGGAAGGAGAGCTCTGCAGAGGCAGTAATGCACAGACATAAAGATGAGTGAGCCTGATGGAGCATCAAGGTGCTTGACGTAATACTTAAAAGACCTGTTGGGCATTGGGAAGAAATAGCACGCAGACCTACAAGACAGATTTCCTGCACAGAAGTCAGCGTAAAGGGTGAAACCAACGATACCTGGTGCTCGGTTTCTGCATAGCGCGTCCCTGCGTTAGCTGCCGTACGCAGCCATTACTGCCTGAGCGCGCGAGGGAAAGGCTTGGAGAGCTCAGTCCTAGAAAGGCCAGCGCAGGGGCTGTGTCACAGCGGAGACACAACCGGCTTCCTATGCGTCGGCTCAGGACTAAAAGGAGCAATCGAATAGTCCTTGATTCGTTACCTGGCCAAGGAAAGTTTCAGCTATTTTAGCTGAGGAAAATAAACCCGAACAAAATGCATCAGCACCCTTGAAAAGAGCAGAGGCGTTCACGTAAGCACGGCAGTCACCTCAGCCGCAAGGTCAGACGAACGACCTACTCGGGCTGGACAACAAGCGAGCTTCCAGAAGCATATGAAAAATATTTTCAAGATCACCGCATCATCCCGGGCAACTGAGAGGGCAGTCCCTTCTGCTCCCCAGGTTCTGCTACTCCTTCCCTCCCCAGAAACACGTGACAAGGTCTTCCCATATATAACAATACTGAAGATATTTTCTGCTTCTTGTAAAAGGTAACTCAAAAGAATAACTGATCAGGTCACAAAAGCTTACGAGGAGAAGAGAGTTGCCTGAGACAAAGAGAACGTGCATAGCATTATCTGTAGGGAAAATGGTCAGTGATCCCAGCTGGTCACCAGCCACAGCAGGATGCTGGGCAGTAGCTGGGATTCATGTAAGAGTCACTTGTTTTGATTAATTACCACTGCTAGCTAAAGCCCACCAGTCTGGAATCAAAAAGGTTACCCGCACGTCTGCCTAGGTGTGAGTGAGAGACAGTTTACAAACGAAATGCTTCCAAAATTGACTAGGGCCTGAGTAGAAGTTTCATTAAGTTAGGAGTGCCTAACTTTACTTTTGAAAGAAACAGGTTTTGGAAATAAAGTAACAGTCCATGACAGTATAATGGCATTACTTGAAATTGAAGTTTAGGACCATTACTACATAGTTTTGGGGTTTTTTTAATGATAAAACTTACCCAGAAATACGGATTTGAGTCACAGAAGGTGTTTTAAGTCATATTTGTTAACACGAACTCTTATTATGATCTATCCATTTATTAAAAAAACATAATCAAGACTCTAAAACCAACAAATAGTTACTCCACAATTAAAAATTTTTACTACAAGCAGTGTCCGTAAAACAATTTTAAATGGAACATACCAAAACCACCATTTCCCATTTCTAGGTTCTGATGTTAATATAGCATCTAAACATTTTTTTAAATCAATTCAGGGACGTATATCACAGTGTGAAGTTAATGTTAATAAGTTAAACAAGGAAGTTTCAGTTTATTTTTAGCATTTGGAAACAGAAACAATAGAGCCAGGTGCTCTGACAGAGGAAAGCGCTGTAGGACGAAATAAAGCAATCACTTCAAGGTTAAATACAACAAAAAATTGTCTTACCACACGTATTTCCAAACATACTTTCCAGGACCTGTGGTAAAATCCTGGCTGTAATTAGTAAAACAATAACAACTCAACAAACTACACAGAAAACAGGATTTCACCCCATTTGTCCATGTTCTTCGAAATCCCCGATTTCAAAGAAATCACAAGCATTACAGCTCCGCAGCAGTACACTACACGTCCTGCACACACAGAACACACAAAAGCTTGAAAGAAATAACATCAGGTAACAGCTGACGGATCTCACAGCGGGCCTTTTCATCAAGCCTAGTTAGAGACATGGCTCAGCAATCTGCTCAATCTTGGATATGCATTCCATGAACAATACAGGTAAATTAAAAACTTCCTTAAATACTTGAAAGGCATACCTTCCTTTGCTTGGTTCCTCTTTCTTCACTTCTTTTTTCACAACTTCAGCCTGAAAGGCAAAAATCAGGGTTCAGTATCTATGACTTTCAGAAGCATCAGCACAGAATTTGCATAGCCCAGCTAATTAATAACTCCATGAACCTCAAAGATCAAATGACAGTAAGTTGTTCTAAAACTGTTCTAAAACATGTATTTCATAAGATGACAAATAAAACTGCATGGCAGTATAAGAGATTTTACTAAAAGGTTGCTAGACGGAACATGTGGCACACCACTATCTGTTTTGTTCGTCTCATCTTCAGAGCTGTCATGTTTTTGAGCAGAACTAGCTTTTAGTCTGTGATATATTTGGAGGAGAGGGATGTTCAACACATCTCTTCCCAGACACCACCTTCTTTCCTGTACTGGTGAGGATGCTAACGGCTGCAGAGCTCAGGGTGAATACAGTTAGCCTGACAGGTAAGTCTTACACAGAAAACAGTGGCACACCTTTTCTAAAGACAAGTTATATTCCCAGTCAAGCAATTATCTACAGAAAACCCAAGGCCAGTTTCTATTCCTTAAAACCTGCTAATGTAGCATGCATTTCTTGTAGGATGACTACTTTCTGCTTTCTGTTATGTAGAATAAACTATGTGAAATGAAATAATGTCTTCTGGAAAAAAGACAACCACAAACCATGCAAGCTCTGCAGCTACCACAGTTAGTAGCGTAGGTCCAATCAACCAAAAAAACCTTTAAAAACTCAGTGTTGAAATCTCTATCTCTTTTCTGAAGGCATTCTACAAACTAATTTGAAGACTACTACTATTAGGAAGAACATCAGATAAATTCAGTGACTCAGAATTCACTTTAATCTTTTACTTATGCACATAATTCCAGAGCCTTCAGTTTTCCCTTTCTGAAAACATTTATTCCAGAGATAAGTGCCAAAAGTAATTTAAACATGTTATAATGAATTAAAAATGATTTTGTTCCTTCAGACAAGCTTCTGAATGAAAGGCTTCTAGAGAAAATAGCTTGTGGCAAATGGAGCTTCAAGCTTAACGTTCCTATGGTACCTTGGCATATAATCCAGATTCTGGCAACGTAACCGAGAAGATGGACAAGAGGTAACAGACTCAAAATGCCGTGAAGAACAACAGATGGAAAAATTCAGCTTTCCCTCTTATCAGTGTGACCAGGCATTTTTCTCTCCACCTCAGCTAAAAATAAAGCTGAGGAGTGTATCTCCAAAGTACAGATGTATTTCAACATTTGTGCAAAAGCTGTGACAGTCGCACTGACAAAGACTGGAATGACACCAGTTGCAGCCATGCTCTACGATTCTGTATTCCAGTTGCACATCCTCCTTCACTGTCACAGCAGTTTCCCCATATTTTTGTTATTTCAGCAGTATTATAGTCAGACATTATCAGCACTACAGAAACAAAACTATAATGTGATTAAGCGATCACTTACATTACTGCTGTTACTATGCCACTGGCATCAGTTACTGCTATCTGGCTGGTCAACCTCTCTAAATCAGACAAGCCCTCTGTATCACCCAAAGTGAGCAGCTGGAAAGAAATATTATTTTGAAAACAGAGTGTGAATGCCAGTCTTTGTTGGCATTGAACTCTGCTCTGATGAAACATTTAGAGTGACAAAGGCACGTTATTCTGTTGCTACACAAGATATAAGGAACAGCTATAAAAAGCCGATTTGAGTCACAAAGTGTTCCCACAATGCATCCTTGACAGATGTTCCTTAGCGTGAGCACTTTAATGAATGATATTTTGCTTATTTTTCAGTGCTAAGGGACCTTATTACCTACATTTTCCAGACTTGAGAAAAAGCTCATAAGCCTGGAGATTTGGTTATTTTCTTCAGCTACAAAGTTAGTCTAATAAAAGATATTACTCTTAAATGCATCTGACATCATCAAATACAATTATAATCTATGTTCTTTAAAGTGATCTGAAGTTCACTGTATGAACTGAAATACAAAATAAAGTGGCTCGGAAAAAGAGCGTATTTTGTCCTATACAAAGAGCCAGCAATGAGGAGAATCATCCCTGCAATGGGGAAGAGGAGAGAGAGAAAAACTCTTGGAACATCTAATCCAGGCTCTTGTATCTAGCAGAAGAGAAAAGAGCACACTACGCACCCGCGCTCACCCGATTTTAGCTATCAGCACTTCACCTGCAGCGGGTCCCCACCCTGCATCAGAGGTCTACACTCGCAGAAAGGCAAAATAACTGATCTTACACAGGCTAGGCTCCGCAGGTGCACAGCAACTGCTGATTCACTTGGAAAGGGGCACGATGAATCCGCTCGAAAGACGTGTGCCCAAATCACATCTGGTTGTGTATTGCTATATGTCCTAAACCATCACAGATGCAACTCGACAACTATTGCAGGAGACCCCCACCAAAAATGTACACCTAAAATCTCTACTGACCCAGTATGTCTTTAAAAATGTGAATCCTAAACACCGTACAGATTTCATAAATATGGACGCTTTTCAATAAAGCAGAAGAAACTGACAGCACAACAGAGAGCAAACTATGATCCAAGCCAATGATCAGTACACAACCTAGTCTCTGAAAAACAGTTGAAATTCATTGTGATGCTCAGCGCAAATAATACCGACAGCTTTGTCAGCACGGTAAGTAGAAGTACACGTCTGGACTTTTCTCCTCCCTGTTGAAGTAATGGACTGATGCCCTTGTTATCATTAGGCACCTGAAGTTAAACTGTCTCCTGTGACGAATAAAAGCGAAGGGAAAAAAACCTAAGACGCCCTGTCCCTCCAGGTACAGCCTCTTGTTTGAATGGATCCCAAAGTCGTGCCACTGAAAAGGAACAGCAACGCACAGGGAATGACAGCTCCAAGAATGGAATTTACATGGATAATCACTTTAAAAAACCCAAACCAAAAGAAAACCCCCTATACACATTTTGGTCTCAATCTTGACACCACTTAAATCTGGATTTAAGTTCTCCACTTTGGAAACCAGAACACTATTATGGCTAATGTTCACATTTCTTGCTTAATGCTCTTATCTAGCCAATGCAACATGCACTAAGCTCCTTCCTCTCTGGTGTTCAGCTGCTGCAGCTTGCTTTCCTTCAGCAAATCACCAGAACTAAACTGGGAGCTGCTCAATACTGCAAGTAATTTCATGTGTAAGAGAGAAGGTGGAAGCAGCTGTGGGCGCACAGACCAATACTGACATAGCAACTGAGTCTGAAGAGGACTAAAGCACATGAACTGCTAAAGATGAATCAAGCTAAATCAAAAAAGACTCTAGAGAAAAAAAAAAAGTCCACTAATTTCGATTATCAATCCTTTTCTAACCAGTATTAAATAGTTGCTTTCCTCCTTCGTCTCTTTATCTTTCATTAAGAAATACTTTCATCGGTGGAGATGAAAGAAATTCTGTATATGTTTGTAAAATGGAGAAAGATATAAAAGAAAGACGAACAGCAACACACACTTTCACACCTATGCCACATCCCAGAATGCAGACTAGTGATCCAGTTCCCAGCTGTTGCACAGTTTTCACTCTCATCCACAACGACAGCAAATAGTGAAGGAAATACTGACATTGTCACCATTAGCTGCTCTTCGTGGAAAGGTGGCTCTATTCCACAAAAATAACGTATTATTGAAAATAAGAAGTCTTACCTCAGCAGAGTCTCCATTGGGTGACAATGTACAGGTCAACGTATGCTCACCCATATTATACGGATATTGCTTCAGGAAGCTGTACATGGATCTGGCTGACTTGGGACTATCCAGCTGCAGAATTGCCTAAAAGAAAAAAAGCACAAGCTTCAAATAACTGTTACTTCATCTTATTTCTGTATTGCAGAACAAGTTTAATAAATTAAGTTGGTATAGCATGGTATATCTAGTACTCCTGAAGGGTTTCATCATCTTCATTTTAAATTAGCTATAAGCACCTTTTTTTAATTAAATCCTATGTTCTTGCATACGGAGAACAGTGGACTCTTCTTTCTGAGAGGCTGAAGGAAGAAATCTCTCCTGTTTGGAATTATCTTTAGAACTAAATAAAGAACTACATCTCAAAACAGTGGAGCCTGGAGCTTCCCTACCTACATGTGTCCAACCTTCCGGCTACAGAAACACACTGTCTTTTTCTTAAAAGCATCTTCACCTGTTTTATGGTTTATTAGCAGCCGGACACTTAAAATAGCTCATAACAATGGGAGCACAACTGCATTTTCATCATCAAAATACACATGTACACACAGTGACTTAAATCCAATTCATAAAATAAAAATCCAATGTTAAGTGCAAAACCAGCAACGTTAAAAATTAAAATATCAAAATGGAAAAAATTGAAAATCAAGTCACTACGTTTTGAAGTGTCCCAAAACAAGAAGTAATTTCAGCAATTCTGACATTTTCACTTCTCATATCAAAATAAATTTTTTCCCCAAGTTTCCTACAAAATGGGAACTTATTTCCCCCGCACTTACACCTCTACTGTCAAAGGTTACTAATTTTTCCAGTCATTTGGGAAGCTTTACTTTCAGAGCTTACCAAACTGTTCTTGTATTGTTCAGGCTAGATAACAGCCAAAAGTTTGGGTTGGTTGGTTGGTTTTTCTTCCTTCCCCACTGTCCCCAACAAATAAGACAAACTACTTTCTTGTTCAGGATGAGGGGAAGAGAGTCATAGACTTTGATCTCTCATTAGCAGAACATTCTTGGTATTGGGAGATGAAAAAGCTACTTTTTTTTTTTCTTCCCTAACATGGTACTTTGCACCACAGGGGAAAAAAAAAAAGATTTACCTTGTTTTTATTCTTCAGTACAACATAATGATCTACTTTTCCAAATCGAAGTCCCACACAAACTGCTTCAAGTTCTCTGTACCCATCATCTGGCAAGTTCCCAAGGTGCACGAAGTGATTATGTATAGTTTCAGTATCTACCTGAAGAAAAGTGATGACAAAACTTGCTTTAACTTTGTAACACACTTTATTAGCAACTACTGAACTAGGTTAGAAAAGTCCCACAGAAAGTTTCTGTATCACTCAGATCTTACCGAAAAATAGCATTCACACACATCCAATGTTCACATTTTCGGATTCACACCAGATTTTCCACTTTTCTGTGCAGTACATCAAAAGAACCTGCTATACTTCCCGGTGAAGAATAACAAACTTAAAAGGATCAATTATCTGTTTTTTTTTTTTTTAAACTAGTAAAAATCTCTTTGAGAACACTGCAAAATACAGTTGAATTTTAAATAAAATTTGGTATTTTGAAAAGCAGACACTAACTAGTCAGATTATAAATTGGTGAAGGAATAGAAACCTATGCGAAAGACTCCAATCCTGGTTTTTAAGTTGGAGTTTGGTTTACTTGATCAGTTTGTAGTAAAATAAAGATCCTTGGTCAAATATCATTTCTTGTGTTTCTCAATTTTCAAACGGAGTTACCACCATCACCACCACCGGCTATCAAGGAGACCAGTAAGTCTTCTCACCAAGAAGGATTTTGGTGCAGAAGGTATGAGTGGGCTGACAGCAAAGGGAAAGCCACCATCAGCCACGTAGCGCCAGCAGAACCATAGACGGAACCCTGGCACCAAATATTTTGTGCAGTATCAAAGAGAAGGGCCCTGGGACACAAAGTGCAAAGGTACTAGTAGACTTCCAAAATCTTAAACAAGTCTTATCTTTAAGTACTTGAAAGCTGCGTGTCTCGTAGAAACACAACACTCACTCCCAACAAGGAAGAGATTTCCACCCCCCCTCCAGGTCTGGTATGTTTTTCTTCCATTATTCATGACTTTGCTAGGAGCAGAAAATAAATATTGCACCACAAGCAGATCGGAAGCAGAAGGAGGGTATGGCAGCAGGGGTGTTGGCAGTAAGTGCTCAGATGCATCTGTTAGTGCCAAACAATGACCATAAGGAGAAAGCAGATATCCCCCAGACACATTTGCAACTGGAAATTCAGCCTCTTGGGGTTTCTTGGAAAGTGATTTATTGTTGGCAGGGCTCTTTGCAATACGCTTTTTAAACAAATACCATTACCTTCTGACACTGCTGTTCTTAAAGTCACTCTTGTGAAGTTCTTGTGCCAACTGTTTAAGCCCAGAGACACATGCAGACTCAATGACTGAACTCCTATCAAGAACATCCTGAAAATGTTTTTCTCAGAAGCAAGACCTAAAAGCTAACCTCTGCCTACCTACAACTGCGAAAAATCCTTCGTACGTCAACTGCCGGCTTGCACTGTGTGCAGTGAAGGAACAGGAGGGATAATAAGGGAGATGCACTACACTGAACAAAGCACAGAGGTAGTTTTGACAGTTAAATGAAAATATCTGTCTACAAAACACACTGGGAAAATGGGTGGCATCATACACAGGCAAACACTGCATATTCTCCAAGCTATAGTGGTGAGCAGCCTGTTGTTAGAACATGAAAAAAAGGTAACAGAAGGAGAGGGTCTCAAAAGACTCCTATTGAATGTTTAATTCCTTGCACTTCACGCATCATGGAGCTAAACTGAGTGAACATTTACTCATTCTATTCCCTGCTCATCCACCCATGAAAACATATATAAACATTTAATTCAAGGGAAAGCTTAGATAACAATTCAATTAGCTAATATTTCAGTAAGAAGGATACTAATTCCAATCTAAAGTAACGTATTTTGATAGCATGTGGAGGAAAAGTTAGATTGCTAGCACCTTACCTTAGGGTCAGAATCTTTAATTATAGCAGTAAATATTGCTTCCTTTAAAAAAAAAAAAAAAAAGACATTATAAGATTTGAACTGTAAAATACAGCTTCGCTAGCAGCAACTAACTGGGAGTCACTGACGCACATCAACTTTTTAGTTTCTGCTTTATTAATAAAATCAACAGCATCAGCACTTCTGACATCTGCATTATTCTTTTATCAGAAGGCCAGGACCCAAAAAGACATTTAACAGAATCAATCCTCAATAGGACACACCATCAGAATGTATAAAACAGGCAGTGTATAAAAGTCAGCTTAAATACAAACTCCTGCTCTGTATTTAAATGTTATTACGTACCCTAGAATTTCAATATATTTTATTACTTACTTCATCTTTTATTGTCTTACACTGAGGCACCATGTTGATGCAGAGCTGATTTCCATCCAGTGACATTGGAAAGCAGGTGTAAAATTTAACCATGGAATCTGCAGATTTTCTATTTATTTCAAGATATGCCTTTTAAAATAAAGAAAACAATTTTTTTTTAAAATTGTAATTTATCAAAAGCATCTCACATCAATGCTTGCCGCACTCTACTATCACATTTGCATTTGTTAAAAACACATTTGCTGCTTCTCTAGGTAGAAACACTACTAAATACCAATTAGAATACCTTTTTATGAGATGATAAAATGAGCACATCCCTCAGTCCTCCAAATGGCTTTGCTAGGTTGGAAACTTCCTCAACAGAATATCCTTTCTCAGGCAAGTTTGAAATAAGAACCACACATACATCATCAAGTTCCTGTAACCAAATGAAAGTAAATATTACTGATATTTCTTCAACTCTAAATCAAAACTGCTATATTACTGAAGGGAGCATTATTTTTACTATGTAAAACCACCATTAAACTGAATGAAGCATTTGCTTAAAAGCATGTTATAATGCTTGTAATTAAGTCAAAACCAAAGACCATTTAAGCCTTTTTAGGATTTAGTAGCAAAGCATATTAAACAATTTTTTTAACCCTTTTCTTTAATTATGTCATGTAATCACCTTAATTACTGCTTAATTGTGGATATATCTACATCTAAGCTAATTCTGCACAAACCTTAGGTTGTCTCATGCTACCTCATCAAAAATTCAAACCAAACCAAAACCCCCTATAATTATGCCACTACTTTATATCCATGGCACGCCCGCACATCAAATACTGCAGGTCTGTACGTGCAAATCTGAAGAGAAGAAACTCACAGTAGGGCAATACAGATGGTCAGAGCATAAAGGAGCTTTGATGTAACTAACAAACTCCGAGGAAAAAATAAAAAGCCAAAGAGTGAAATGGTAGATGTCTAGCAAATCACAAACAGCAAGGAGAAAATAAACTATTCGCTATTTCTCACAAGAAACTAACAGGCAGGGGATTTCAATCGGAGGTTTTCAGACAGCACACCACCACTTGGAAATGGCACCAAGTCTGTACGTACAACTTCCAGAGATTCAAGCACCTTTAGACTGACCTTGCTAGCTGGTTCTGTTGGCTCCTCACTCTTTGTAGTCGCTATCGTTGTTTCTAAAAAAAAGGGGTGGTGTGGTTTAGTAGTTCCACAGAGTTCTTTAAATACTGCAGAGCTTTAAGAACTTCTTGCAATACATTTTATCACCACTGTCATCGTGAAAAATAAAATATTCCTTTATTTAACTTACAGTGACAAATGACATTAGTGAGACACATAGTGTTATATAAAAGACTTCCAGAAAGAACGGTTTTAAGTAGGCGTAAAAAACATAATTAAAATTCCTTAATTAACATGCAAACACTTTGCTGACATTAAGGCCTTATCAGCTGAATAATCACAACCACGAGACTTTCTTGTGGGCACACTTGGGACTATGTAGGTGCCTGTGTCCACACAATCTTTCTTTTTCCTTCTTTTTCCTGGGAAAAGTCCACAGCGATATGCGAGAGGCTCAGAAAAATAGAGCAGCAAACAGGAAAACAGCAATCATACAGGATAGGCAAGCGCAGGTAAAGGAGCATCACTTCTACTGTAAAATGTTTATATCTATCAGGTTCAGCAACTACAACCTTGCCGCATCTCTACTATCATATGCATAGTAACTGAGAATTAATATACACTTACGCTATGTTTAAAACAAAGTCTGTTATTAATCAGTCTGTTATTAATACAGCTGTATCAAGTCCGTGGGGCCTGATGGGATTCATCCCACAGTTCTGAAGGAGCTGGCGGATGTTATGGCAGGACCCCGTCTACCAAAGGTCTCGGGAGCCTGGGGAGGTCCCTGGTGACTGGAAGCGAGCCAGTGTTATTCCAATCTACAAGAAGGGCGTGAGGGAAGACCCAAGGAACTACAGACCTGAGGGTCCAACCTCAGTTCCTGGAAAAATTATGGAGAAGATTATACTGCGTACTATTGAAAGGTATTTAAAGAATAATGCAATCATCAGGCACGTGGGTTCACGCAGGGAAAGTCCTGTTTAACCAACTGGATATCCTTCTAGCATAAGGTCACCCACCCAGGGGATGAAGGGAAGGCGGTGGATGTCGTTTTTCTGGATTTTAGTTACAAAATACAGGGAGAATAGCATCAATTGAACCAGCTCTAGCAGGCAATGTAAAGCATTGAGATTAAAAGAATTAGTGGTGGAGCTGTAAACAGAACATACAGAAAGCCTGAATCCTTTGCTGTAATGAGCTGTAAATAAAAGTCCTCCTGTCGCACTGAAAATGCCTAGTTAAAAATACTATGTCCGCTGAAAGAGGTAAATCTTGGGTGTTTTTAGTCACTTCAGTCATCACGATGAACTGTTGTTTTATCTCTCTGTCAGTGAATCTATTTTAACAGATTTTCTTTTCTGATATCCTGTGTCATCTTCATTTCCTGGCCTCAAAAGCATTCCCATTTAGGTCACAACAGCAGACAGGTTTAGGACAGAAATGAGAAAACCCCTGTCAGTTTGCAATTTACCTTGATCAATTAAAGCTTCATTAAACTTATCCAAGTCCAACACCACCACCTGAGGCATCTGTGCAAGTCTCTCTAAAAAATAAATACATTCAAGAAGAATTACAATGTTAAACTTCACGTAACTTACAACTAGCAAAGTAACTTAAAAATGACATTATCGTCTCAGAATTACCTAGTAGAGGTGCAGGATTAGTCACTCCTTTGGACTGGGTCTCTACTGTCTTCACAGGGTCTGTAACGCTGACCCCTTCTGTAACGCTCTTTGGGTCCGACAGCTTAGTTTCCCCAACTTCCGTTTCGGCTTCTGCTGAGATCTGAAGGTCTTCATCTATAGATTTTGCTGGTGGGTAACAGCAGAAAAAAGCATTCTTCACTTCCATATATTAAGCTAATCGATTTGCAAAAGAAGAATACTACACTGTAAACTTTTCTGCCAGACATTTGGAGGCCTCCTATCACATAAATTCCTGCTCCTCGTTACAAATGAACAGAAAATGTACATGCAGGAAAAGCTCTGCAAAACAAGTGTATGCCTGTGGTCATGGGAAAGGGTCTGCTTCCCCAGACTCATCTCCTCTCCCTGGTTCTTTGCTATTCTAGATCTACAAACAGCACTGATTGTCACTGCCAAGTCACAAGGAGCAAGAAGGGTGCTTGCCTCCCTAACAATCTACTACATTGGCAAGCCCAGTAAAAGGTGTAAAAAGCTTGGACTCACTACCATAAATACCGGTTCTGGAAAGGGGAGGGGAGAGTAGGGGGATGAAAAAGCACCCGCCTGTGTTTTCCAAGTAAAAAGTAAAAGTTCTCATTCGTCTTACCCGCAGTATTTGAAGTTTTCTTGATTTTACTATCTCCTGTCGTTGTCGATTTCTTAGTCCTTTCTTTTTTACCTACGTAAAATATCCAAAACCAAGTAAGTCAGTAGAAATGCTTATTTCTTAAGTCTTACATTTGTGAACTAAAAGTATAAAAATAGATACAAAAATAGTTTAATCTGCAAAAATTCAACTGATATGACAAAAAAAACCCCAAAACCTAAAACATAAGTTAATTCCAACAAACTACCGAGTGAAAGCCATGAAGTAGAGTATCTTATGTGAATTTGTTGAGGATTCTGGTGACAAAACCTTGCTCATACAAAAAAGTTTGTGTTCGCTTTCTCTTAAATGACTGTAAAAAATTCACGGTTTCCATCTGCGAGACAGCTCTGAAACGCACTGTTACATGAATCTTAATTCCATTCTGGAAACTGGATTCAGAAGTGACCATGCTGACGAATTAATCAAGAGCAATACATCTTTAAAAAGCACCATTTCCCATCAAAATAATGTCTGGTCCCTAACTTTGCTCAGAAAAACTGCTCACGAAAGCCAATAAAACAGGCAACGAAAAATGATATGGCTGTTATTTCCAATGTCTTAATAATAACAAATTTTTATAAAGTTTCATTGGCTTTTGATGTATTTACTGCAGTTTGTCCTGTTTTCGTTGAAGTACTAAAAAAAAAAACAACAGCATGACTCTAACAGCATGACATACAAGTTTTTCTGCCAGATCAAGTAATAATAATAATTGAAATAATTTCTGTCAGGATCAGTAGAAGACCAGGGCAGAAATTTAAAAGCATTTGGAAAGTACAGGGAACATAAGACACTGGGAAGCCCTAGCGCTAACTGTGAAAGAGAATGTTAAATATGTTATACATTCGGCTTAAAGTCAACTTGAAGAATTACATTTATTTTATGAAGCCCAAAGTGCCACACTTATCTTCAACAGATGGGGCAAACTTTTAAAATTACAGAGTATAAGCACAGGCCAAGGTAGGTTTTTTTTTTTTTATTGCTACTGGTTTTTTTTTTTTTTAAAAAGATAGGGTCACATGAAAAGACGACATTTGAAAGTATAAACTAGACATTTTCTTGTAGCTCTCTGAACGTGCTTTCAGTCACTACTATGAAAAGCACTCACATAAAAACAAAGAAATAGGAACAAAGAAGGAAGACAATAATAGAGGTATCATCAGACAAAAGGTAACCAAAACCTTACCTGTAATGGATTTAGTTGTCTTAGTGGTGGTGTTCCGATGTTTTCTATTATGAGAAAAAAAAATAAAGAAAAATCAGTTTTAAAGACAATTAATGAATATTAAAACAGCTAAAAAAGCTCAAAAACAATAAAACACAAGAAACCAAACAGATATGAACCCGTTTGGTTTCCAATCGTTACAACTAACACTAACGCATGTAATGGCAACACTTACTTTGTACTTGCTGCAACTTTTTTAATGTTCTGAGCCCGTTTTTTTATATTCATTTTGGCCTGGAATGGACAGAAAGAAAAACTTTTACAGCATCATTTATAATTTATTTATAAATTTATATATATACACATATAAGCATAGTATTAATTATTAATAGTAATTAAGTATATGTATTAATATAGGTTGTATCTTTCACTGGTTGTTAAACTGATGCTATTCACAAATATCAAATTTAACCAAGAAAAATCAAAAACTGGAATTAGGAAGTGCATTTGCATATTTATTTTAGACTGCTGTTTATGAAAAGGATATTAAAAATATCTTAGAACTACTAAACCTATTTTTCTGGAGAACATCAAGTTTTGGAGCAAAATACCAAGCTACACACAAAGTATCATCTTGTTCACCACCCTTGTTCATCATCTTGTTCACTGCTTACCTGGCCAGGAGATGCTTTTGGCTTTTCTGCTACGCTTATTTTCACCCGTTTCCCATTTACCAGAACTGGCACAGTTTCACCGTATTTCACAGCTGCTATCACAGCTTCTTTGTAGTTCATTTCCAAGAAGGCCTAAAATAAATGGCACTTTCAGTCTTTATTTATATTCCAGACACAAGATACAACTCACTGCAATTTCTTCTTAGCAAATCGGCTCACAACTGAACTGCATGTACTTCTCCCTCTAAGTTCATGTGGAGTTTGATGAAGTCGTCTGGATTTCAGTATTATACAAAAAGCATCCTCTAACATTTAAGACTTCGGTAGCAAGCAAGACTGAATTTATAAAGTTAAGATTCCCAGCTATTCCAACATTACATATGTGCACTTTAATGACAAACTGTTCAGGAAGCCTTATCCTACGTTCAGCTGAGGATCCTAATATTACACTTTTTCATGGCTTGACAATTTCTTTTGCATTCTGACACAAAACATTTCTACAGGAAAACTTACCTCATTTCTAGAGCGCAGTACAAGGAGATCACTAACTTTGCCAAACGGCTGAACAATTTTTTTAATATCTTGATCTGAAAAGCCATCATCTGGTAAATCAGATATTCGAAGGACTGTCCCACAACTCAGCAGTTCCTCTCTCAACAGCTACAAATTGAAAAAAAAAACAAAAATAAACACTTTCCAAGTCAAGTCCAGTGAAAGGAAGAAAAAAGCATCTGTGATAAAAATTACTTCAAAGTAGACAGATTGCTTAGTTCACGGTGGTATTTTGAGTTTTTTGCTTTTTAACACAAGAACAGAGCCACAATGTTGTTCTTCTCCAACTCTGTCTCAATCTTCAGTTATTAGAACACATGGCATAGGATTACCAAGTAACTCAATACAACCTTTTTGTTTTTATCAGGTACTATAGATCTACATAATTCCAGTTGTCTGGGCTGTATGGGTAAGGAGCTGCTCAATTCCACTACTTTCCTTTCAGTACTATCTATTAGCTTTCAACAGCACTAGGCAATGTTCTCTTTGCCTATCATTCAGAGGCTAGAAGCTACCAAGGACGATTGCATCTACCACAGCCATCCAACAGTAACCTAACACAAACCTGGTTTATAGGCAGGGCTTCCAAGAGATCCCAACAGTCACTGTGAGGGATTAAGGCAACACTGGCTTAAGATCCTTCTTACAACAAGAGTAGGAAATTTCTCTGCCTCGTTTTTTTTGCTTGACAGGGCAAAATGAACACTTTCTGCCTCCTATCCATTACTTTTATTTACACAGTAAGCTCCTCCAAAGAGAGCTCATCACTCACACTTCATACAAACAAGTGCCCAGTAGAACAAGGGCCCAAATTTAATGGACATTTCTTTCTGCTGTTGAAAAGCACTCGAGAAGTTTTGCTTCACATCTGTTAAAAAACCCTTCCTATGTAGATTACCACACCTACTTGCAGCCAGCAAACCTTTGCATGAAGATGGCAGTATCTATTGCACAGAATCAGCAAACAGAGTGGTAAATCTTTCCACAAGCGATCCCCCTGAAATGAGATACTAACCACACTCTTAAAATCACAGAGAAAAACATTAAGAAACTCACCCTATTATAAGGAGTAGGACGAGGTCTACCGGTTCCTGTGGGTAAATCTTCCTCATCCTCTTCCATTTCTTTGCCTTGAGGTAAATCATCAGTTTCAGGAGATGAAGAGCTTGACCCAGGCAAAGAAGGCACGTCTTTCTTCGAAGCCTTTGCAGAAACACCTTTTTTCAGTGGCTTCTTCATACTTCCAGGCATCTTCCCTAAGGGTCCATGAGATGGTGGTGATTTTCCCAATCCCGAAGATCCTTGCCCAGCTGCTTGAAGTGACTTATGTTTATTGAACTCTGCTACAAAGCCAGGTCCCAAACTTTTCACTACTGCCTCCAGAACTGCCTTTCTGTCTGTGAGGGGAAGGGAAAACAAACTGGGTTTTGTTTGTTTGTTTTTAAAAGAAAAGTTACATATATTGCTGGTTGGTTTTCTACAGCTTCAGTTTCACCACCCACCCCTGATTCAATCTTGAGACTCGCTGAAGTTGAGAATCTCAATCACACTCTAGCAGGATGGCCCATAAATAGTAATAAACCTCTGTATTATTTTCACTGTGTGTTGTGTAACTTGACATTTTTAGTTAGACTGACGATGTGACACTGGCAATGATATCTACAAAAATCCTAATGGCTGGAGCAAAAGAATGATGGTTTATTTTGGTATGTCAGGGAAGGTAAGAAAAGAAAAGACGTTTTCAAGACTTTGGTCTTCCTCTCACATACTGATGCACAGCAGTACTTACTATCTTGATGCCTTCTGCTAAATTCTGTAGCCGTCTCTGTCTTGCTCTTTGTCCTACAGACTGATGTTTTGTTTTAAATTATTCTTTAATGATCTGATACAACACTAATTTCCTGTATGCTTTCTTTCTGTGGGAAATTTGTATTTTGGTTAGTAATTGCTTCTTCCCTTCATTCTTCTACATTAAAATGGCTTGCATTTTACCCTTAAGAAGATCTCTTTGAAACTGCCTGTCCCTCCACAACTTTTCACCTAGACTCTTTCCCACAAGAGCTCAGTACCTCTTAATTTTCTGAAAGCATACAAACAACACAGCCACAGTATACAGATCAAAGAAAAAAAAAATCAGCCTTTTAAAATTCCTCTTTTTTTTTTCTCTTCAGATTTTAAAAAGAAACAGAAACTCCAAACAAACTGGTATTTCAGCCAAAGACTGAGCTCAAATTGAACTATATGGAACTGACCAAGTTTATATAAAATCTCCTAGAACTGCAAACTGGAAGAAGTAAGGTGAACGGAGAGTCACAAAATGGTGCAACGAAATTAACTGTTACAAAGGATGTTTCATTGAAAGTCTTTCACATATCACGCTCTCATCTCAACAAAATTATTTCAGAACATTATGCTTTCCTTGTGAATTGTACCTCCATTCAATGCAGTTTCTGAGCATCGCATTTTCTTTCTCCTCATCTATACTGCCTTTGCAGAATTACTTTTTTTGATGCTGAAGGAAGAACAACCTTCAGTTGTTTTCAATTCTTGACTATCCTGACTGGTTTAAAAACGGAGCAGACTTGCAACAGACACTTTTTCAGCAGTTATTTGATATGATTAACCAATTCCTGACACGAGGTAAGGAAGACTTCAGACCTTTTAGAATGCCCCTTTTCTTCCAAGCATACTTCTCACAAAGCAACAGCAAAAGGAAAAGTTGTTTTTAAAAACAGAATTTTGCTATGAAAAAATGCCTAGGTGACACCTGGACAGATAAACCTCTCGAAATCAACTCAGTTTTCCTGCAATTAAAGGAAGTTTCAATTTGGCAGTGTGTGTCCACCCTTTACCTTGAGATCGGGTTGACCTCCTTGATGACCAATCATTACTGGAAGATCTCTGAGGTCGTGGACTAGTTCTCAGTGGATTTCTCGATCGCTGCGGTGACCTTGACCTGTGTCTGGGGCTACGTCGTCGCATCTGCCGCGGGCTTCGACTTCTTGGCCTTGGCCTGAAGCGGCCAGGGCTTCTGGATCTCGATCGTGATCGCCGAAGAACATAGCCGGAGCCTCCGACCCTCGAACGCCTAGGACTGGGACTGGCAGAGTTGGAACGACGCTTCGGGGTCTGGTTTTCTTTTCTGTCCCCAGCATTTCTAACAGAAGAGAGGCAGATAATGAGTTTTGACAATGCAGAAAAGAATAATTAACCCAAGTCTGCTGAAACAGACTTTCTGCAAAAAAGAACCAAAACCGACAAAGTTTAGAGTCTAATTTGTTAAAAAACATACTTCACATACTGGTAACATGTTTGCTATATGAATGTAGGATAGGTAGACAGAACTGAAATAAGCAAGCAGGAGAGAAAAACCTGCGTGGAACAAGAGAAAGCTGTAAAGAAAACTCTGGAGTTACAAGCTCAAGTGCTATGAAAAAATAACAGGAAGAGGAAAAGGATACATGAAAGAGTAATGAATTAAGATACTTTCCTTGCTTCTTCCAAATTTAGTTTGGAAGAATTATGTCTAGAAGATTGACTGAGACCAAAAGAGAGATTTGAGAGGACTACATAAATATACATCCCCTGCATACTTATGCTACCTAGAGATGTCAAATGGATGAAGAACATGGAAAGAAGTAAGGGTGAAGAGATCCACGAGAGAAATAGTCCCTCTTAGAGACACGGGAGGTAGTCAGGCATAGGAAAACCCTGACAGGACAGATCACAGGAGTAAAAGGGAAAACCTTGAAAATGCACTGAGTTATACGCTTAAATATCCAGAACATTTCTGATGAGCTTGGCAGGCAGCAGGCCAGTGTGTTACAGCCAAACACTTGTCCAGTTTTTTAGCCCATACCGAATTCTTTGATCCCAAAGATACACTGCACCAGCACTCAAAACCGCGTAGGGCAGACACAGCACCTTTGAGATCTGAAACTGGAAGAAGCCACTGATGTAGCATATCCTTTCGCTTACTCACTAGTAATTATAGTAGCAAAACTAAACGAAACACAGGGAAATAACTGACACGGCATGTATGCCCAGTACGACTAGACTTACTGGGAAGACTGTATGCTGGACAACTAAAATACACAAGTCTTTTAACACAACATGGAAGAGAAGTTCACATTTCAACTGAAAAGCGTCTAAGTTGTTAAAGGTAATCTAGAGCACCAGCACTTAATGAATCACCACATCAAACCCTATTATCGCTGTTTAAGACTTCAAATAGACAAAGTTCCTCTGAGATGAAATAGGTTAAGGAGGGAGGACTGGCAGACAGGAGAAGGGGATGACAAGCAACTGAGGCAACTGCTGCCCAACCTCTTTGGCCAGCAGCTAGATGAGGAAAGCTGAACAACCCCCAGGTCTCCTAAATGTTCCTCCAACCCACCCCATGTAGCAATGTCTCACAGTGTTATTACTTAATTAGCAAGTTTCAAACATCATTACAAATCCATATAAATCCCATTATTCCTGTGCCCAATAAAAACGTTTGTATGTATTAACAAACCAGCTCAATTTATAAAAAGCAGAGACTGTGAAGTGATTTACCAGAGTGGTAACAGCACGTAGCAAGCTCCTCGACCTTGCCCTGAGACTGCACCCAGCAGCTCTGGAGGTCTGCGATCACCGAGAGCCTACAGCTGTATTCCAACCCTCCCAGCTGGAGACGTGCTGTCATCAGGAAGGATTTAAGAAAGCACCACCCTAAAAGACACTCTTGCCCCACCTGCAAGCACAGAAGATCCCTCACTCACAAAAAGTGCTACTAAACACTTCTCCAATTTATGAAGTTCCTCCAGCTAAGAGCAGTTTCCTTTGCCTGGGTTGTACATAACATCAGCAGCACTCGACAGCAATTTCAGTTTGAGGTTTTGAAATAGAATTATTCTCTTCATGAAAGTTTCAGAAGCTTATTTGGTTTATTTCTCTCTTTAAAGTTTTATTTCTCCTTCTTCATTAACATGGAGAGACCTCAGATGCACTCTGCAAAATTAACCTGACCTACATATCCAGCTTTTTAACTTTTTTTTTTTTTTTAACTGAATAGTTAGCTTCTTAGGAAGTATGTCACACTAATTAACAGAAAGTCACAGGAAAATCTAGCAAAAATTAAAGCCCTATCATTCCTATTTGTATGCAAGTTGAAATATGTACAAATGTTGAACCAGTAAAACAATCCAATCCTGCTGAGATTCAAGTAGAATTAGTCCACAGGGTGTGTTTTTTAAAAAATTAATAGTAAACAGCATAATTTTTAAGGACAGAAGAGACATGAGTTCATGAATTCCAGTGTTTTTTCAAGTTGTGATCACGTAGCTCCCCGAGGGAGACTGAAGACTGAAATAAGAGCTAACACCAGCACGCCTATTGTCAAACAGGTTTCAAGTTGCAAACAAGAGTGGCTTAACTGGAGAAAAGACTAAGAGTCAGAAACCATTGAGACAGTTTAATCAGTGATCTAGCACCCGTCAGTCCCGCTCGGTTACTATTATATCACATCCAATAACTCACGACTAACTGAAGCACGGTTAGAAGAAAGGTTCAAGGGGAGACTGCTGACAATATCAGTATTCAGATTTTTCTACAGACTTTACTCTCATCCTCGTGAAAGAATTTTAGATACTGTGCCATTCATGTTATTAAATAAACTTAGGACAAAACCCACAAAAACACCCCACATGATTTTACAACGACACCACTAATAGAGCTTGCCAGTAAGCAAAACAGGAAAATTAATTGCATTAATTACCATGTTTATAATAGCAACAAATTAAAAACAACCTGTAATCAAAAAGCAGTTACCTCTTTGAAGAATGAGACTCAGGGTTCCAATCAGGGTATCTATTAAATATCAAAAACACGACCGTCAGTGAAAAAGCTAAATTTGCCATCTGAACACAATTTTCACTTACATGCAGTAGCTTTCACAGGTAAACATTCCTGTTCGGGACTCCAGAAGCACCACGTGTCAGTTCACCTTTTACCCTAACGGTCTAAAGGCAATTTAGAATAGCGCTCAGACACAGACAATCCTCATTACGGAAACCTGACACACTTTCACAGACTACGTGCATGCACAGAAAACACTTTTTACACTAAGTGAACTTTTTTAAACAGATTCCTTACTTTTGACGTAACTGGCGGCAGCTTTCAATATGAGAAGGAGTGTTCTGATGCAGAATCCAGTCCTAATTGGAGAAAAGACATCCAGAGACGTTTAATTAGTGTGTAAAATGTTAGCATTTGACCACAATTTCTAGTTATGTGTTGCCGTATTTTACCTTCCATCAAATTTTACCTAATGAATGATCTTACGTCAAGGTCAAATTTCTCACTTAATTACTCTTTATGCAAAAGATTAAAATACTTATTGATTATCAAAAACTGTTAAAGAACACAAAGGAATCTAAGCGGAAGTTGAACAAAATGTGTCGTATGAAATGAATCTGTTACTTCCAGCAGTACACTGGGTTGTTGTCACCACACTTCTAATGCAAAAGGTTGATCCAATAGCCGGCTATATTAAAAGAAAGAAAACTATTAGCAGTCTTCACAGATTGTCAGACTGATGAACACATACACAACAAATTAAGCTGAATAAATCAGAGAACCCGACACAACATGGTATCTTTAAGCCAAATACCATTTCTACAGAGGCGTGACTTCTCATGCCTTAAGCTCAAGAACATTCACTCCTAATAATGTTACAACTAAAGGTCAGTCAAAAAGTCTGATGAGATTTTTCACGCACACACACTGATTTTTTTTATATTAAAAAAAACCTTCACAGAAGTTTTACTTGGGAATAACTGATGGGTTAAGCACGAGACAAATGCAGAAGTACAGTGCAAGCCCTCCATTTTGAAAAATACTTAAGCACAGGTTTAACTGTAAACAGAATCAGTCCCCAGCATGGGAAACTATGCCTGAAGACTTTATTCTAATATTATTATTCTGAAAGTAAACTGACCTGCTACTGAAAGCAACTGCTGTAGTCAGTTTGCTGTTGAGGAGAGATATTGCATGGTCTGAAGCTTTAAGGTATCGTATGTCATCAACAATAATTATTAAGCGTTCTTAAAAAACCAACTTCTAGCTGCTTTCATATTTTAGAATAGGTAATAATGGCTGAATAATGCAACTGACGGCACGGCTTCATAAAATAATTTGCAGTTGCAAGATTACATATCACTTTTTCTAAGCGCATGCTGGTTTATAACACAAGAGATTATAAAATGCGTAGCTGGCAGTATCAAACTCTTGTTTATTAACAGAAATGCTGAACACACTGGTTAAAAGAAAAGCTCGTGATGGTTTACTCAAAGCCTATGAGATGGAAAAATTACCGTGACCAGGGCACAGTTAGTTTTGTGCATTTCGGCAGCACAGAGAACGTGGTGAAAACAGCCGTTCCTTGCACTTACACTATCAGCCTGTCAGCACCAAAACGAGCTGCAGGAGAGCCACCCAAACTGTTCGTACTCCACATATAAAAACCATGGGTTTTAAAGAAATTAAAATACATTTTAAGCACAAGACTTATTATAATTTCCTGAAGAAACAGATAGACTGGTTAACCAACCTCAGAAAGGCACCGAGAGATTTTACTCGCTGTGTTCATGAAAACATTCTAACTATTCAAATAAAGTCAGAAAAATGTTACTCAGAAGACCCTTTGCATTAGTCTCACTAGTTGCACCAAAGCATATTAGGAGTTGAAGAGCAGACCGATAAACCACTTGTGGCCACAGAACTGCATGCACAGTGAATACACAGCATGCACACAAGTAAAGAGCAGCAATTCACCATTATATGCTTTTTTTCCTGATAACACGCCATTACTAAGCACTCCCCTTCTTAAGAACGCTATTTTTCTAGAGTCTTCAAGTTCGACAGGAAAAAGAAAAACTATTACTCAAGGGCTAAAACAAATTAGCTTGCGGAAATGAAAGGAAATTGGGCTTCAAGTATCCCAGTTCCGCGGTCCCAAACGAAGAAAGCGCACACAGTCTCCGCGAGGGCCGAGGGAGGCCATTTTGCTTCCAAGCGTCTTTAGCTACCGGTCCAACAATCATTAACGAGACTGGCAGGCCTACAAAGAGATATTCTCCTCCCTAACAAACACAACATTCTTCTCTTCTTCAAGTCTTCAGTATGCCAATGCCCTCTTGCATTTCACAGAATTACAGGAGTCTCCATTTATGCATATTCCTCCTCTTTTATGAATTCCTTGCCCTTCTCAGTCTTCAGAAGTATTCCACTCTCTCTGGCAAGTCTGTCCCGAAGATGGATCCTTCCCCAAAGGACAGGATCCCTTCCCAGCACGTCCTGGAACGAGTGAGAACTTGCAGCCAGTTTCTTGCAGCAGCAGCACTGCTGCTCCACAACCCGACACCCCCCAGGGACGAGCACCTTTGTCACCCAATTCCGTGCGACCGGCACATCTCCCGTTACTTGTGGATCGCCACCAAAAGGGTCCTGAAGAAGCAGCTGACAACAGAGCGTGGTGTCTTCAGTCTCCAAACGCGCCTCTTCTGCCAAAGTGAGGTAACAATAACACGCAGGGATAGCACCTGCACTTGTTTGTGCTGGTTTCACAGCAAGAAAAATTAGGAGTAAAATGGTGTAGACCCCATTTTGTCCCCTTACTTCAGCAAAGGAATCGTAAGTGCAGTTCTCTGTGGAAAACAATGAGTCCCCATGACTTCATGCACTTAAAGCCCAAGAAGACATCACCCTCACTTTAAAGCTATTTAAGCTAGAAAACAAAAATTGTAATACACAGTAAATATGACCCCTCGTGCTGGCAATACTGCACATCCACTTTGTTCCAAAATTGGCATGTGTTTGAAGACAGAGAAATCACACTTTGTTATTCCAATATATCCACAATTTCAAGTTGAAAATGAAGCTGCTCTGTGAAATAGTTACAAAATGTTTCAATCTGTTGGGGGTTTTGTAAATATATTTGAAAGAAGACAACACTGAGGTGAGGTTCCATCTAACTAAGGGCAGAATTGGGCACCCTTCCCCGAAAAAAAGCTGCAGGACACGGATGCACAAATTTTTGAGTACACCTTCCAGCAAGTCACCTTAGCGTCAATTAATTTTCCAAATTAATTTTTTAAAGCTCAAAAAGCCCACCTTTCTTATATACCTTTTCTTCTAACACAGTATTGTGTATGGCCAACTCTGACAAAGCTACAGAAACCTTCCTAACACAAGATAAAAATAAGGACAAATCTTTCACATTTCTGATGCTGCTCCCACAACAACTCGCTTCCAAGTCCATGGTAATCATCAGTTACCATGAACCCACAATATTTCAGACTGCTAAGTCTCCCTGTTAGAGAGCTGACACCTGACCGAAGGACCACAGATAGCCAAGCCCAAAGCTGCACTTTTGATTCAAGAAGCAGCACTTCTCCCAGTTCACCTCTGAACAAATACCTCAGCAAGACCCCACCGAGGTGGCTGGAGGCATCATCAACTAACCGAGGCTCCCGCCACCTATTGCTGAAGATCCAGTGAACGGTTTTGATAGGAAAAGAAATGCTGAACGGAGTCTTTCCAAAGTCTGTTGCATGAAACAGCTGAAGTATTCTTCACATTCAGCCGCGGACTGCAGGCAGCTTATTGTGCAGCTGCTGACCTGCCATGTATCATTGCACACGAGGATTATCCATGTCCTACAAAAAAGTTTCAAAGCTTAAAAAAAATACATTTTTCATGGACAGATCTACAATAGCTATGCCATGCAGATGGAAGATATTTTAAGTTTTGATTTCTGAACAGTGTATTAGCAAAACCCCACCTTCAAATATATAGAAATAGTTGTGTAGAAGAGGTGTTCAGGATTCTTTTCAGATTACAAAAGAACTAGAAAATACATTTACTTGCTTAGCTGTATGACACTCAAAACAGAACTCTGTATTTTGGTATACTGCAGACATCTCAAGGTCATCTTCAGCTCCGATTTCATCAGACCTCATTAATTAAGCAAATTAGATACTTAAGAAGAAAGACCTACAGGGAGGACTGATGGGATGCTTTGGGGAACAGCAGAAGCATTTTTCACTCCAAGCCAAAACTCAGCCAGTGGTTCACTGCCTTTACGGGAGAGCCAAGTGGAAAGAACAAGGGCGATACAGTTCAGATGATGCAAATACGACGTTTTAACCACTAACTGTCCCCGTAGCTTCAGAGGCAGACTGACTCTCCAGGAGCTGGGTCTCACATCCAGCCCCAATCCTGTCATTTTTATAAACTAATGCCAGGTAACACACTTGGATTCTCTTCCGATAGGAAATGCAGCTTCCGCTTCAACCTTGGCAAGAAAATGAATCCTAGATGAGTTTGTACTTCAACACAAGGCTGGATTAAAAGAATCTATGAAAAAAGACAGCTCATCACCATTAATAATCTGAACTTGAAATCCATCATTTTAACATCATTGAAACCTTGTTTTTCAGATATCTAGTATCTTCAAGCCTTGGATAAAGAGAAGGTTTTCCTCATTTGGTATCTTTCACCATCTTCATCCATTCTTGTCTCACGTTACCCGCTTTGCTTGCCTATCTTCCTTCCTATTTGCCACGTTACAAAGACATCTGTTTATAACACAGCATTCTTAAACCGCTTGTTACAACTTGGTACTACACACCAGAAATCTAATCACTTTGACCTAAAAACAGCTCTGAAGATCCAGTTCATCTCCAGGCGTGCTGAGGAGACCAAAGGTCCATCTAGCTCACCTAGCACCTCTTCTCCCATGGCATGCAACAGGGGGTGGCGAGGGAGGTGCGTAACGAAACAGAGCCGCTTCCCCAGAAGACACCTGCAGCCATCTGCTCATCAAGGACTTCTTGAGCCACCGGAGGGTCTTTGCATAGCCTCTGAAGGATTTTCTTCCATGAACTTGTTCAGTTATTTTTCAGCTCAAATTTCACAACATTGTGGCAAACAGCATCTATGCTCTGTGTGAAAACAACCATTTCCTAGTGCAAGTCATACCACACGACTATCCACTTCTACTACATCATTTCCCCATCACTTCCAGTTTGAAGGTGCTGTTTCGTACGCTTCCTCTAGAACACTTAGCACAACTTTAGAGACAAAAAACCTGAATGTCTACGTCACCTTTAACCATGCAACTGAGACAAAGACGACAATTTTATTTGTAAAACCGAACTGTAAAACTGGAAGTAAGAGGAATTCTTCATTCTTTAAAATTCACAAATACACAAGACTGACATTTCTTAACACAAACTTTTATTTTTTGCAGTTAAAAAAAAAAACCACTAACTCTTTTGGTTATTTTGCAACACTGTTGTCTAAACATGGCTTGTCCCATGAGGTCTCAAAACAGTCTGAACTGCCTACGCAGCAGCAGGTGTACATAAAGAAAAAAAAATACTATTCAGAATAAAGTTAATATATGCCAGAACTAGAAGCAGCCATGACAGGCAGAAAAGGTTGCGTAGTTGCAGTCGGATCAGAATGTCTGCACATGCTACGCTGTAGCGCCATTAGGGCAAGAAGTTATAACCTTTAATCTCCCCAGAAAACTTCATAGCTAATTTGTCAAGAAGTATTTTTAGTAAAAACATTTGCTTAATTTTAGAAAGCACCAGTAAGCAAGCGACTGAATAATTCACATTTAAACAGATTACACTTTTCCAAAGAGCTTCGTCCATTTATTAACACAAGCCCAAATTTGTTGCCCTGTTCAATTTTACACATCTTTATTTTAAATCAAACTTCCCTTTAAGTTTTCAAGTCTGCCCCAACAGCTGCACTTCTCCCTGGCCTTCAGTGCTTCCGTGTAAAAGTACTTGAAAATTTATTTTTATTCTGAAGCCCCTAATACAGCTGTCACCATCTTAACTATTCATTCGCTTTTTTAATACACAGCACAACTAGGGCCTAGCAATCTTGCATGATTTTGCCAAATTGCAAAAAACGCACTCCCCTACAGGCTTTCCACACGTTTGCTGAAGACTATTTAAAATTTAAACACATGAAACTAATAATGAATTATTCAATTTTTTAAAATTACGTTCTCCTGTATTTTTGACATATCAAGCCTAGGTCTTTCAAGAAAAATCCACAGCTTTCAGAATTCACCAGTTCCTTCTTTTTCTTCCTTCAAGAGCTGAAACTGTTACTTGCTTCACAGCTGAAAGCCCAGCCAGATGAATGAAAGCATTTTGTGTGTCCCTCAGAGCTAGTCTTCAGTCTCTGGAACAGCCAATGTCACACAGACCACATTTGGAAGATTAAATTTTTGCAGATAAATAGGCTGCTTTGTTTTAATGCAGACTTTGCAGGAGAGGGGCTGAATACATGAACATCTCATCTACCCTACCAAGATTCAGCATACAATTTTTGCACACATTTTGGTCACCCAGATGACGTTAGTATTTTACTCCACTGACAAAGGGTTTGTTTTGTCATTTGAAACCCACTGCAGAAGACACCAATAATTTTTAATATTAAAAAAATAAAAATCAATGTGTATGGCAACTTTGAAATGCAATCTGGAAGACAACACGCTGTGCAGCAGTTACAATAATTTACTAGCGCTGTTTCTGCCATTTTGAAATTTGCATGTAAGCACTCAAACTGGTGAACAGCATCACAATTCATTTAATGAACAGTAAAAAATTAGTTCATAAAACAGTGCAGCAGGTAAGATGCCGAGTACAAGTTTATGCAATAATCTGTGAAAGACACTCACCTTCATATGAGTGCATTCAATGTTACACAGAGAACACATATGTGGAAATATTCTTGGAGATGTAGCATAGTAGTCATTCATCATTGACGGAGTGGGCAATCTTTTTATCTTCTGGGCATCAGGCTGTAGAAACGCTGGAAGCCACGACGCTTTCACAATACCAAAAGGAGATCTAATTGGCCCCTCAGACTGTGTCTGGAAGGGCTTCTGTCCCGCTCCCGAGCCGCTCTGGGCGTTAGACTGGCTTGTCCCAGATTCACGCTGAATTCTTTCGTGCTGGCTTAGAGCTGCAAGAAGTTCAGCTGAGAAGGGTGGCTGGGTCATGGGTGGCATTACGTGCTGGGTCACGGACTGCTGGACAAGAGGCGGCATGACAGGCGGCATCATGGGCTGTGCCAAGGGTGGCATTATAGGTGGCATCATAGGTGGCATGACAGGCGGTATGGCAGGCTGGGATACAGATTTCACCACGGGGAGTCCAGCGGGCGTTGCACACAAACCCGACACCTTTCCCGGAGTCTCAGCTGGAAAAAACGATCGAGTATTTGAGGAATCATTCTGGAACCTCGTCTGTTTTATTAAATCTTCAACTGGAAACACTGAATTACATGTCACGCTAGATGGTGGGACACTCATTGACATAGTCTGCTCTCGTTGGAAGTCTTCCCTGTTCTCTCCGCTCGATGCTTCAGGATTATAGACACGTGCTTTGAGAGGATCTTCAGTCAGCACTTCAGGATTATAAGCACGCACTTCAAGAGGATCTTCAGTGTAACCGTATTTGCTTGCATGCCCATAATCAATCACTTTACTCTTGACTGCTGCACCACTCGTACCACCAATCGTTTCTTCTGCTCTGCTCTGAGACTGTAAACCAGATAAAGAATGACCCATCTTACGAATCCGTATTTCTCTTAAGATTAGCGGCATGTTTTCAGGCGTTAACTGATCATCTGGATAGCGACTGAGTTCCTCCAAATCTTCATTAGACAGCCCGAAACTCGCTAAAATGCTGGAAGCGCTTTCTGGTGTGTAACGGTTCTGGGCACTTGAATTCTGCTCCGAGATCCGTGCCGGGGCCGATGGCTTTTGCCCAGTTGTCCCAGCCGGGCACGGGTTACTATCCCAGCAAGCTGTGCGAGGCTCTCCCTTCTGCTCCTGGTGTAGGTTTGTCTTCTCCTTCACCCGCCTCGGATCAGGCCTGTGCAGAGTTACCCGAACGTTTATCCTCTGTGAACCCGTCCACTGAAACGTTTCCTGTCCCGAAAATCTTGGTGACATTCCTTGAGGTGTTCCAGGTGCAGGCTTTCTCTGAAGACCTGCTGCACCTCCTCCCCTAAAGGATCCTGGAGGCTTTGTGCCAGATGGATTAGGTCCTCTCGGCCTCTGAGGTAAAGTTCCTCTAGGGCTAAACATTGTGCTTTTCAGAAATGCCTGATTTAACCAAGCATGAGGAGGTGCAGAACTGTTGGTAGCAACTGAGGTCAATTGCTGAAGAGCCAACTGTGTCTTAATTTGTGCAAGCTGTAAAGGAGGAGGGCCCAACAGAAGTGGGCTTGCAATGCCAAGGTTCAAGGAATTCACAAGTGGTGCGAAACTTTCCAAGAATAACACAAAGCTGAAAGTTAAAAGACAAGTATTAGATTATTTTATCTTTTCACCTACTTTACGCGGTGGATTCTATAACCGGTGAGAAAAACAACTGAAGTCACAAAACAGTATTTTAATGACAGTTTAAATCGTACTTTTGAATTCGAAATTCTGTTGAACAAAACCATTTTCTTTCGCTGGATAAAATCTTAATATGCAGCGAACAGGTAACACATAATTAAGTAAATGAGCTTTACCCAACAAGTTCAATGTCACAGATAACATACCTAGTGATGAGACACTTTCAACAGCATTTTCTAAAACTTCACATTTCAGTTCTTAATGACAACATAGTTTGGATTTATTTACAATTAGAGCTATTTTATGAGCAATAAGCCAAAGTATTAAAACCCTCTCCAAATGTTTATGAGGTATGAATTCTAAGTGAAACCATTATGTAGAGAATTCAGAACAGTTAGAAGTTGGATGTCAAGTCATCGTGGAATCCATCCGAAGACAGCAGAACAGTTTTCAGGAGGGACACTCCCATGACCACTCTCATGGGTAAACTACTATACCCTGAAAGTATTCAAAGGGTGTGACAACATTTGAATTCTGTGGCTAGAAAATTTCCATTTCCCAGATGTTAAAGGCAAGATCTTATATTGAAGCAACTGTAAACAGAAAGGTGTAAAATCACACAAAAACTGAAACCATCTACATACGAGCATAAAAAAAGAACAATGGCAATGGAAACGGACATCTTTTCCTTCAGCTGAAACCACTGAGAACTCAATCCTGTAAGGCAGTAAAAGAATGTACAAATACAGGTAGATTAAGACAAAGCGATGCTCACACTAACAACAAATGAAATACCGGAGTTTTGGAAATGCATTCTTGTAGCATACTCAAAGCAAGGTGCCTCATCTGCCCAGCTCTGCCTGCATTTACAACACTCCAAAACTGCACAATTGGCACAGTCAGAAGGATCCCAGGAAGTCCCCACTCCGCCCCGTGTCAGTCTGCCGTCTCCCGAAACCGGATAACCTGCTGGTTACATTCTTCGTGCAGCAATACATTAGGTTTGAATGGGTTTTACTAGCAGATTTCCACTAAGCATTAACTATAAAAGGGCTTGCAGACACTCCTAGTTGTTTCTGAACCTGCATGCTGTATTTCTGCAGTGTTGAGGTTCTCGTCTCACCAACACGAACTCCACCACAGGTTTTGTTTTCAAACCTCACTTGAGTTGACTCTAAACAAAAGTTTTTCAAGTAAATAGAGGTGCCTCTCTCATGTTTCTCATCTGTAAGGACTGAAGTTCTGAAGTTTGAGAACCACAACTCAAAAAATAAAAATTACACGCCACTATAGCTTGAGAGAGGTGAACCACGTACAAGCTGCAGGAGACTCAGATTTTACAGCTGAATCCCTGTAACTTGTTACTATCTGTATGTTAAGCATTCTTTTTAAGATCTATTAGCAATTATTTAATTTCAATTAAGTACAAACTGAAGTTAGGCCAAGGAGAAACATTAGCTACAGAAACATTACCCATCTCTCTTCTCCATTACAAAAACATCGGAAGTCATCATAAAGAAAAGATTCCCACCAACAACAATCCCAGAACCCTGGCCTCTAATCCAGGACTCCTTACCCAATATCCCTCCTCCCTCACAAAATAAATCATATTTAAATGGTAACTGCATGTCAGGCCAAGTTCGTTCAAGACCATTTCAAAACAGACTATTAAGCAAACATCCACAAAGTAATCTCTTGCTGTTCAGTTTTGCTCTTCTCTGGAACTCTCATCACTGGAGGGCAAAAAACCCTCTCAGCACATTGATTTGGAAAGTAGTTGGAGAGAGAACAATATCAAAGCCACCCATAACAAGAACAAGTAAGAATACATTAGTAGAGCACACTTTAAAAATAAACATGCTGGTTTGCAAACTGAACCTTAATTCAATGGATTAGGAAACTCCCAGGGGATCTGTTCGGGAAGAATTTTTACCCCTTAAGTAGAGATTCCCAGGCAGCGTAGCCCACTCCACCACCAGTGTGCTGCCATCAGGTATGCTCCCACACCAGTATCTTGAACCACTGCCACAAGTCATATGTCCCCACAAACCTCTCTTCTGAGCTCACACCCCACCAGCCTGCTCAGAAATGGTGATCCGGGAACCCGCAGGTAGAAAGAGCCAACCAGCATACTGCGCGGTCAGTCCGGTATCAGAATGCCACGATGAGGTGTCTTCTCTTTCATGACAATTTTTAGAGCTTTCACTCCAGCAAACTCCTAAGGCACACAGTCATGTTCAGCAGGGAATATGGGTATATACTCACTTTAGCCCAGAGTGCGCTACTGGAATAACCTATTTAAAAGCAAAACAGATTAAATTCCCTTTGCTTTTCAGTGAATATTCTAAACTAAAATTGAGGATAACTTTTTCCCACTTTGTTTTAGCAACAGTACTCCAAAATGAGGAAAAAACATCTTCCATTCTGAATACTAAAAGCATAAAAATAGCCTTACTGAAGTAGAACAGAGGTCCAGTATTCTGTGCTGATGCTACAGACCATGCTATAAGTTAATGTACCAGCTCCTAAGTCCTGAAACTTTCTTCAGTTAACAGTCTAAAGATTCTAATGTCATTTTACCCTAGATGTTAATTAAGCAAAATAGTCAGAGGCTTTTCTCAGAATCAACGAACAAAATGCTGCAATCTGTTCAGGACATGGTAATACTGGGCCTGCTAACTTACTGTGCTGGTTTTGGCTGGGGTAGAGTTAATTTTCTCCATAGTAGCTAGTATGGGGCTGTGTTTTGGCTTTGTGCTGGAAACAGTGTTGGTAACACCCGGATGTTTTCGTTCCTGCTGAGCAGTGCTTACATACAGTCAAGGCCTTTTCTGCTCCTCACCCCACCCCACCAGCAAGCAGGCTGGGGCGGCACAAGGAGTTGAGAGGGGACACAGCCGGGACAGCTGACCCCAACTGACCAGAGGGACATTCCATACCATATGGCGTCATGCTCAGCATATAGAGCTGGGGGAAGAAGAAGGAAAGGGGGGACATTCGGAGAGATGGCGTTTGTCTTCCCAAGTCACCGTTAACGCATGACGGAGCCCTGCTTTCCTGGGGATGGCTGAACACCTGCCTGCCGATGGGAAGCAATGAATGGATTCCTTGTTTGGATTTGCTTGTGTGTGCGGCTTTTGCTTTACCTGTTAAACTGTCTTCATCTCAACCCACGAGTTTTCTCACTTTTAGGCTTCTGATTCTCTCCCCCCTCCCACCAGGGGGGTGTGAGCGAGCAGCTGTGCGGGCTTAGTTGCGGGCTGGGGTTAAACCACAACACACCCTCCAAAAATGTTAAAAAACAAACAGCCTCAGAAATGGGTGCCCTTAACAAACAGGATCGTGAGAGCCACTTTCTCAGCCGTTGTGGTGTTGGAAGACACACACCAAAAACAGTCTCTTCAGGTAAACAGAAGAGACGTGGCAGTAGCATTTAAAACTACCTTCCTGGGTCAGGAAAATAAGAGAACAGATACTAAGAATTTATCTCTCAAACTAAGGCTGTTAGGTTCTCCATCAATATTAATAATTGAAGAAATACAAAAGACAGTTTTGTGATCTCTGTGATCAAAAGTCTAGTTCATGAAAGAATTCAAAACATAAGTACAAAGTAACCTCAAAGCCGAGGTTTTAGAAGACATCCACATTTGTGCTGTATTGCCCCTAATGACTCTGAAACCTATCTGCAGTGAAACATTCAGGACTTCACTCAGGTCCACAGTAACGCAAACATATTTGAGCACATCTAAGACATTAGCTTCCTTGTCACCGGGCCCTAACTGCACCTGAAGTCGTAGGAAATAGAGGCCAAACATTTAAACTGCATTCTTTCCCGTGGAAGTCGTACGCTCAAATTCTCTTCTGACATCCAACCAAGTGCCGCACAGCAGCAGGCGTGCAGCGAAGCCTTCATTGGTTGGGTCTCGTGACCGACCTTTTCAAAAGAAATGCTGGAAATGACAGTTGAAAGATAAAGAGATGCCAAGACTAAGGAAACAATGGTCTGGACATTTAAGGCTAGATTCTCACCTTCCTCTTCAAAAGCAGCTTTGTCGGGATGTGTCTCTGTCGTGGTTTAACCCCAGCCAGCAATTAACTATCACACAGCCACTCGCTCACTCCACCCACCTCCAGTGCGATGGGGGAGAGAATCGGGAGAGTAAAAATATGAAAACTCATGGGTTGAGGTAAGAACAGTTTTAATAACTGAAATAAAGTAAAATAGCAGTAACAATAATAAAAATAGAAGAATATACAAAGCAAGTGCTGCAGGATGCAATTGCTCACCACCCGCCGAGCAATGCCCAGCCAGTCCCAAGCAGCGATCGCCCCTCCCCGGCCAACCCCCCAGTTTATATACTGAGCATGACATCTTATGGTATGGAATACCCGTTGGCCAGTTTGGGTCAGCTGTCCTGGCTGTGCTCCCTCCCAGCTTCTTGTGCACCTGGCAGAGCATGGGAAGCTGAAAAGTCCTTGACTAGGGTAAACGCTACTTAGCAACAACTAAAACATCAGAGTGTTATCAACATTCTTCTCATACCAAACGCAAAACACAGCACTATGCCAGCTACTAGGAAGGAAATTAACTCTATCCCAGCCAAAACCAGGACAGTCTGTGATCCTCTAGACTGCTTTTTCTGGTGCAGTGACATCCTGACTAGTCTTACAGCAGTGACCAAGCGCCCTGCTGATGCTTCATCATAAGTGAATGAAAAATAGGTGGAATTCCCCAACGACCATTGTTCTTACTTGACTCCTGGAAAAGTTAGTCCTTGAAACTTAAAATCTCAGAGTATCACAGAAAAGCCAGATGATATCCTTCTTGCTTTCCCTTCAACTTCATCAGTCCATTTTACAAAGCTTCCCAACACGGACAGATAAAGTAAAAGTTCTGGCTGCCTGCTTACACACTGGAGGGCCTCAATGACAACATTTGCCCACGTGGTGAATACAGGTTGGTCTTGCACCTTCCCTGGTTCGAGGATACAGCTGGAATAAGCTTTTACCCTCTCTCCCTATAACCCTCCTCCTTCCCCAGAGGTCCAGTTGCCTGTGTTAAGGATCCAAGGTCCACCTCTGGTGCAGCCCAGCTGCATAACCTTGGCCAGAGCTAGAGCTGTAGGAAAGAGTTCTGGTAAAGTCTGTAGAGACAGTTAAAAAAAAGGTGGGGGGGGACTATGGGCAGAGACAGACATGTCCCATTTGCAGCTCAAGGATTTAACAGGAAAAACACCAACTGAGAACGGTAAAAAAAATCCTAAAGAAAAAAAAAAAACAGGGAGGAGCTGTTGATGCATGGATGACAGCAACCAACAACACTGAGGAGCCCTTTCAGGGGAGCAGCGAGGCCTTCTCTTCCCCGTGCCCGTCTGGTCAGCAAATACCCTTTGGCTGTCCCACTGGGAGCAGTGAGCATACTAACGCTTAGACTAGCAGTCTGTTACATCCTACCAGCCTTAGTGCCTGGTTACCAATAAATAACTGTTTTGCATTTTCAAACTCTCTCTAGCCCGCTTGCAGAGCCTCTCTGTGCAAAGCTAATGCCACCTAACCAAAGTGACCCAGAGAGGGATGTTAACAAAGCTGACGATTCACTAAACCAATCTGGAGGCAAGCCAATGAAAATACGTAGAAAACTCCTCTCTCTCACAGGTACAGCAAGCAACAGTCAAAGGCAGTGGGTATTAGCAGATTTGAAGCAAATATGAGAAGTGCTGCAAGCGGAAAAAGCGCTGAGTTCAAGCTCGTAGTGTTGAAGGTGAAAAAAAAAAAATGGTACCTACATCTTGAAGCTGTCTATCAGCACCAGAGACACTTTCAAGTCAGCTGTGCAATATAAAAATCAATCACAAACAAAACAGGAGGCTTAAGTTACAGGCTCAGCAATGAGACCTCATAAGAATGTGGAAGCTGCTTTCTCTAGACACAAGAGAAGGCTTTATCTGAAGACATAGTTTCACACAGTCATTGAAAGGATAATTTTCTGCTGATTTGTCTCTATAAATGGTACCAAATTTTCTGCATATGTGCTAATTACAGAACAGTCAAGTAAAGATTGCATTTCAATATAATGACACTTTGGGAACCCAGGCATACTGCAGAGACCAATACTACTGCTCAAAGGACTGTTGCGGTTTAACCCCAGCCAGCAACTAAACACCACACAGCCGCTCGTTCACTCCCCCTCTCCAGTGGGATGGGGGAGAGAATCGGGAGGGCAAAAGTGAGAAAACTCATGGGTTGAGATAAAAACATTTAATAATTGAAATAAAACAAAGAAAAATAGCAGTAGTAATAATAATAATAGTAGAATATACAAAGCAAGTGATGCACAATGCAATTGCTCACCACCCGCCAACCGATGCCCAGCCAGTCCCCAAGCCACGATCACTGCTTCCCAGACCACACCTCCTACTTTATATACTGAGCATGACATCATATGGTATGGCATACCCCACTGGCCAGTTGGGTCAGCTGTCCTAGCTATGCTCCCTCCCAGCCTCTCGTGCACCTGGCAGAGCATGGGAAGCTGAAAAGTCCTTGACTACATAAGCACTACTTAGCAACAACCAAAACATCAGCGTGTTATCAACATTCTTCTCATACCAAACCCAAAACACAGCACTATGCCAGCTACTAGGAAGAAAATTAATTCTATCCCAGCTGGAACCAGGACATCATCAAATATTCACCCACAGCCAACATCTTCAGGCCACAAAGACAAAGCAATGGCAAGCCCGGGAACTGTTTGCACTGACAGCAATGAGACTTTAAACATGCGGAAGGCTGACCCCAGCCAGCAGCCAAAGCCCTCACACAGCCACTCACTCACGTACCCCCTCCCCAGTGGGACAGGGAGAGGAAAAGTGATAAAGCTCATGGGATGAGGTAGAGACGGCATGAAAAGTGAAATGGGGGGAGCCAAGCAAAGGCTCTCACTCACCACCTCCCGCAGGCAGACCAGTGCCCAGCCGGGCTCCAAGCAACAGCCACCTTGGAAGCCAACACTCTCCTCTTTCTTCCTCCACCCCACTGTCCTGGTTCCAGCTGGGATAGAGTTAATCTTCTTCCTAGTAGCTGGCATAGTGCTGTGTTTTGGATTTAGTACAAGAATAATGTTGATAACACGCTGATGTTTTAGTTGTTGCTAAGTAGCTTTTCCCCTAGTCAAGGACTTTTCAGCTTCCCATGCTCTGCCAGGTGCACAAGAAGCTGGGAGGGAGCACAGCCAGGACAGCTGACCCAAACTGGCCAACGGGTATTCCATACCATAAGACGTCATGCTCAGTATATAAACTGAGGGGTTGGCCGGGGAGGGGCAATTGCTGCTTGGGGACTGGCTGGGCATCGGTCAGTGAGTGGTAAGCAATTGCACTGTGCATCACTTATTTTGTATATTCTATCATCATTATTATTATTACTATTATTTTCCCTTCCTTTTCTGTTCTATTAAATTGTCTTTATCTCAATTCACAAATTTTACTTTTTTTTTTCCCCCAATTCTCTCCCCCATCCCACTGGGGGTGGGGAGGAGTGAGCGAGCGGCTGTGTGGTGCTTGGCTGCCTGCCGGGTTAAACCACACCACCAATTTAAACTGCTGAGCATGACATTACACGGTATGGAACATCCCTTTGGCTAGCTCGGGTCAGCTGTCCCAGCTGTGTCCCCTCCCAGCCTCTTGCCCACCCCAGCCTCCTCTCGGGGGCACAGAGCAAGAAAAAGAAAAACCCTGGACACCGTGCAAGCACTGGTCAGCAGCAGCCAAACTGAGTCAGTGTAGAGATAAAGTACTGGCCATTTTTCTCGTTCAGCAATATCCAAAGCCAGCTGGATGGCTTTCACCTCTGCACACTGACTCAATTCACCTTCTCCTTCAGCAGTTTCTGCAATTTGTCGTATAGGACTCCATACAGCAGCCTTCCACCTCCAATGCTTTCCCACAAGATGACAGTGAACAGGGCATATTGCTTCTCATTTTCTGGTAGTTTATTATACAGTGAGGCCTCTTCAGCACGCGTCACCTCCTCCTCTGGGGATATTCCAAACTCTTTGCCTTCTGGCCAGTTTGTGATCACTTCCAAGATTCCTGGGCAACTGGGGTTTCCTATTCGGGCCCGTTGTGTGATCAGCGCGACCCACTTACTCCACGTAGCATCGGTTGCATGATGTGTAGAGGGGACGCTCCCTTTGAACATCCAGCCCAGCACCGGCAGTCGGGGTGCCAGGAGGAGCTGTGCTTCAGTACCAACCACTTCCGAAGCAGCTCGAACCCCTTCATATGCTGCCAATATCTCCTTCTCGGTTGGAGTGTAGCGGGCCTCGGATCCTCTGTATCCCCGACTCAGAACCCTAAGGGTCGACCTCGAGTCTCCCCCGGTGCTTTCTGCCAGAGGCTCCAGGTAGGGCTGTTCTCCCTGGCTGCGGTGTAGAGCACATTTTTTATGTCTTTAGAATCATAGAATAGTTTGGATTGGAAAGGACCTTTAAAGGTCATCTAGCCCAACCTCCCTGCCATGGGCAGGAACATCTTCAACTAGATCAGGTTGCTCAGAGTCCCAAGCCAACCTGTCCTGCCCAGACTGGCCCCAGGGCTACTGCCTGAACTATCTCCCATTTAATTTGTTCAAAGGCTTGTCGTTGCTCAGGGCCCCATTTGAAATCGGGTCACTTGACAGAGAGGGCTTACAATCAGGCTGTAATCTGGAATATACATTCTCCAAAAGCCCACAACGCCTAAGAAAGCTTGTGTTTCCTTTTTGCTAGCTGGTGGAGACATGGCTGTTATTTTATTGATCATATCCATTGGCATCTGATGACGTCCATGTTGCCATTTTATTCCTAAAAACTGGATCTCCTGTGCAGGTCCTTTGACCTTACTTTGTTTTATGGCAAAACTGGCCTTCAGAAGGATTTGGACTATTCTCTTCCCCTTCTCAAAAACTTCTTCTGCTGTGCTGCCCCTTACAATGATGTCATCGATGTACTGGAGGTGCTCGGGAGCCTCACCCTGTTCCAGTGCGGTGTGGATCAGTCCGTGGCAAATGGTAGGGCTGTGTTTCCACCCCTGGGGCAGTCGGTTCCAGGTGTACTGGACGCCCCTCCAAGTGAAAGCAAACTGTGGCCTGCACTCTGCCGCCAAAGGGATTGAGAAGAACGCGTTAGCAATATCAGTCGTGGCGTACCACTTGGCTGCCTTTGTCTCCAGTTCGTATTGGAGTTCCAGCATGTCCAGCACGGCAGCACTCAGTGGCGGCGTGACTTCGTTCAGGCCACGGTAGTCTGCTGTTAGTCTCCACTCTCCAGTAGACTTTCACACTGGCCATATGGGACTGTTGAAGGGCGAGCGAGTCTTGCTGATAACTCCTTGGCTCTCCAGTCGACGAATCAGCTCATGGATGGGGATCAGGGAGTCTCAGTTGGTGCGATATTGCCACTGTTGTGGTAGCGATCAGCACCCGTTGTTCTTCGACCCTCAACAACCCCACAACAGAAGGGTCCTCCGAGAGACCAGGCAAGGTAGAGAGCTGTTTAATTTCCTCCGTCTCCAGGGCAGCTATACCAAAAGCCCACCGGTACCCTTTTGGGTCCTTGAAATACCCTCTCCTGAGGTAGTCTATGCCAAGAATGCACAGAGCCTCTGGGCCAGTCACAATGGGGTGCTTCTGCCACTCATTCCCAGTCAGGCTCACTTCGGCCTCCAATACAGTTAACTCTTGGGATCCCCCTGTCACTCCAGAAATACAAATGGGTTCTGCCCCTCTATAGCTTGGTGGCATCAGGGTACACTGTGCACCAGTGTCCACTAGAACCTTACACTCCTGTGGCTCTGATGTGCCAGCCATCAAATCCACACAGTCCAGTAAACCCGGTTGCCCCTTTCCTCCACCCGGCCGGAGCCAGGGCCCCTCTAGTCCTGGTCATAGTACTGTGTACTCACTTCTTTAGATGTGAATCAAAAGTCCCTTGATTAAGACTGGAAATGAAATCAGACCTTCCACTCTGTCTGGGGAACTGCTCGCTGGAGACTGAAGCAGCCATTTTCCTGGAAGAACCCCCTTTTGTTGTTGTTTTTCCTTGCAACTCACAGACCCGTGCCTCTAGGGTCAAGGTAGATTTTCCATCCCACTTCCTCCTGTCCTCTCCGTGGTCACGCAGGTAAAACCACAGGGTGCCCCGGGGTGTGTACCCACGATGTCTTCTCTCTTGAGCAGAAGGACGCAGAACGACCCTTTGTTCCTCTCCTTCTTTCCAGGTCACTATTGCCAATGACTTTGCATGCGACACTGGTGCGCTCTGGTACAAACTTCTGCCACGTGGGTCGGGTGCACTTGACTTCATCTGGGTCTTTGGATAACTGTTTGTTGTTCAGGTCATCATAAATCACCTCCAACACGGCTAATTCCCTCAGGTACTGGATACCTCTCTCCATGGTGGCCCACTTGCCTGGATGGCATATAACATCCTCCTTGAAGGGATACCTTTCCTTCACACCTGACAGGAGTCGCCTCCAGAGGCTGAAGGCCTGTGACCCTTGTCCAATTGCTTCGTCAATGCCCCCTTCCCTAGAAAGGGATCCCAGCTGCTTGGCTTCCCTACCCTCTAATTCCAGGCTACTGGCCCCGTTATCCCAGCATCGGAGCAGCCAGGTGACAATGTGCTCGCCTGGACGACAGCTGAAGTCTTTTTGCATATCTCGGCTGAAGTCTTTTTGCATATCTCGCAGCTCACCCAGAGATAGGGATCGGGTGGTCACCATCTCATTTACGGGTCCTGCCTCCTCCTCCTCCTGTTCTTGTGATAGCCCTGTTCATCTTCATCCCTCACTAAACGAGCTGATTTTCTTGTGCATTTCTTCTTTTGTATAGGGGCGACTGATACCAGCACGGGTTAGTTCTCTCTAGTCACAGGGGTTGGGCTAGCCACAGTGCCTGCTGTGGGGGGTGGGGTAGCCGCAGGGCATGTTGCTTTGTCATCAGCTGCAGAGACCTTCTCTTCCCCTTGGGGGTTCTGAGTGGTGTTGAACAGGGCTCTGTAGGCGTGGGCCAGGCCCCAGCACATTGTAGTGATAGAATGGCCAGGGTGACAGCATACTTTTTCCAAATATTCTACTAATTTTTCAGGATTCTGCACTTGTTCAGGGCTGAAGTTCCAGAACACTGGGTGGTGCCCACCGTCCTAGGCATTTGCCCATGCTATCCCACTCGCCCTGCCACTCATAACTATCCAGCCTTGGGGCAGATCTCTGGATGACATTCTTAAATTGCTTATTAACCTCAGACAAAGCTGAAACAATATTCCCAAGAAATACCAATACATGTATCTTAACTACCCAGGGATGTTCAAGGTACTGACAAGTTATTTTAACGAAGGAGAAAACATCATAGAAGTAGTGAAGGGGCCATCCTGTATTCCCTCCATAAAAAACCTCTCAGAGGAAGACCTATAATTGCTAATGGTCTCCATGAGGTGGTACCCAAAGTACAGTAACTGCTTCAGTACAAAACCCAAATACCATGTAATGTCCAAGGCCTTAATAACAAATCTCCCAGGCAGAACATCACTAATCACTGCAGAGCACAGCAGACTGCAAAAACCAACACCAATCTTTAACATGTACAGCAAAAACAAGAGCATGGTGCAGATCAGATAAACTAACATCAAGAACAGAGGAATCAATATTGTGACCGGCAACTGTTAACAGACATAGATTCCTTAATATGCTCTAGTTAATCTGTTGTTATCTCAAACCCTTCAAGCCCCATGTTGGGTGCCAAAAAGGACTGCCATGGTTCAACCCCAGCCAGCAACTAAACACCACACAGCCGCTCGCTCACTCCCCCTCTCCGGTGGGATGGGAGAGAGAATCGGGAGGGTAAAAGCGAGAAAACTCGTGGGTTGAGATAAAAACAGTTTAATAATTGAAATTAAAAAAAAAGCAAAACAGTAGTAGCGATAATAATAACAACAATAATAGAATATACAAAGCAAGCATTGGACGATGCAACTGCTCACCACCCACTGACCGATGCCCAGCCAGTCCCTGAGCCATGATCGCTGATTCCCGGACCATGCCTCCTAGTTTACATACTGAGCATGACATCACATGCTATGGAATACCCCATTGGCCAGCTGGCTGTGCTCCCCCCCCAGCCCCTCGCGCACCTGGCAGAGCATGGGAAGCTGAAAAGTCCTTGACCCATGCAAGCACTTAGCAACAACTGAAACACCAGTGTGTTACCAACATTCCTCTCACACCAAATCCAAAACACAGCACCACACCAGCTACCAGAAAGAAAATCAACTCTATCCCAACTGAAACCAGGACATAAATGTAAACAAAATACAATATATACTTATGTGGTGGGCTGACCCCAGCCAGTGGCCAAGCACTCACAGCCACGCGCTCACTCCCCACCACCTCCCCACCCTAGCCGGACGGGGAGAGAATAGGAAGAGCAAAAGCAAGAAAAGCCATGGCTTAAAATAAAGACAGTCTAACAGGTCTTTAGAAACCCCCCTCCCAGAAGGCAGGGAGGGAACAACCAGGAGCAAAGAAAGGCAATCACTCACCTCCTCCCACAGGCAGATGGATGCTCAGCCAGGCTCAAAAACACACAGGATCTTGGAAGCCAATGACACCCTTTTCTTCTTCCTCTACCTCACTTTTTACTGCTAAGCATGACGTTACACAGCATGGAACAGCTCTTTGGCCAGTTTGGGTCAGCTGTCCCCGCTCTGTCCCCTCCCAGCCTGCTTGCTTGGGGGGACAGGGAAGAAAGCCTTGATGCTGTGCAAGGACTGCCCAGCAAGAGCCAAAACATCGGTGCTTGCCTCCACTGGTTTAGCCACACATCCAGAACACAGCACCACACTCTATCCCAGCCAGGCCCAGTACAATTCAGTGACATAATTCACTGAAATATTCCCAAACCCTGGAGGTGGCCGCGGGTCTCCCCAGGGGTTTTCTGCCCGAGGCTCCCGGGGAGGCCGTGCTCCCTGGCTGCAGCGCAGAGCACGCTCCTCGCAGCTGGTCTGTCCGGCCTGGCCCAAGGGTGACCGCACCAACTATCTCCTGTTGGATCTATTTGAAGGCCTGTCGCAAGGCCCCACTTGAAATAGTTCTTCTTTTGGGTTACCCAATAGAGAGGACCCACAAGCTGACTGCAACCCAGAACATACATTCTCCAGAAACCCACCACGTCTAGGAAAGCTGATGTTTCTTTTTTGTTAGCTGGTGGGGATGCGGCTGTTACGTTATTGACCACATCCATAGGGATGTGACGACGTCCATCTTTCCACTTCAGTTCTAAGAACTGCATCTCTTTTGCAGGTCCCTTGATCTTGCTTTGTTTTATGGTAAAACCAGCCTTCAGAAGGATCTGGATTATTCTTTTCCCTTCTCAAACATTTCCTTCTCCACTGTGTTGTCCAATACAATGATGATGTTAGTGTATGGCGGGTGTTCAGGGGCTTCACGCTGTTCTGGTGCTGCCCGTATCAGTCCATGGCAAAGGGCAGGGCTGTGCTTCCACCCCAGGGCAGTCACCTCCAGGTTTAGCCATGGTGTCCATTTGCATGCCCTCGGATCCAGGGACCCTCCAGTTCCTCTGAGGGCACTGAACACAGGCCTGGGAAGAGAAGGCCAGGTCCCAAAACAGCACTAGAAGTCGCTGTCGCTTTTTGGCAGAGACAAGGCATCCCTCCTTCAGGTGGTCTGCCATTTCAGCAGGATTACATGCCTGCTCAGGCAAAAACTCCCAGGCCATCAGAGGTGAAAACCACTCTAGGCACCTGCTCAAATTCTCCCACACACTGTGCCACCCAGGAGCCGGCTGCCACAGGGCACATTCCCGTCCGCCATCCCCAGCCGGGTGGTTACCGCAGGATCCACCAAGATCTGAATTGGGATCAGTGGATTCAGAGCCTGATGAGGTGGCAGCGTGTGCAGGCGTGGGAAAATAACGGAAGACTGGCCAGGAGGACTGTGAACACGCTCAAGTGACCTGGAGCTGAGGTGTCGAAAAACACATCTATCACACTAATGGTTGTTTGGCCTTGTGGGCTTGACAAGCAGAACATCTGTGTTTAGATAACATGGGCCTGTGACAGACTCAGAGGCACCCTATCAAACATGCTTGAGATTCCTGCCCAAGATCAAAGCACAGTGGTAAACTACGCCTGCGCGAATCCCTGAAATACGGGCGAAAACAGCAGGATCGGCGATCCTCTAGCATGGACCAAGCTCCGCGGTGCCAGCGTCCCCGCTTGCGTGCCTCTGCCCAGGTGCTGCTTCGGGGATCCCTCGGTCCGTGAGGTAACAAAAATAAATTTACTCTGTGCATTTCATCTGTGGTTTTGTGGTTGTTCCTGCGTCCTGCCTGTGCCGGCTCACGCAGCAGGGTGCTGGTGGCAGGGGGACACTATTATTACCATTACAAACAACAGTCGAAATCAAAACCAGGTTCACAGTACACACCAGTACGAACACTCCAGTTATGCCAGGATGTTCAAGAAACTGAGGAGCCATTGCAACAAGGTTGGCAGGATCTGTCCTAGAGGAGAAGAGGAGGAAAGTGTAATCGCTGTTGTCTCCAGGGGATGGTTCCCGGAGCACTGGGATGACAGCAACGCAGAGGCCAAACACCAGACCAGGCTCAAAGCACTGCTTTTATCGTAGGTTTCCCAGGCAAAACAAAACAACACAGTAAACAGCAAAGGCTGAAAGCTGCCATTTCAAAGCCCTACCAAGTAGCAGCTAAACAGCAATAAATTCAGTCTGGCACACTCTGATCAAATCTGTCACTATCTCGATCCCCCTCGTGCCCCACGCTGAGCTCTACACAGGACTGTGGTGTGTTGACCCCGGCCAGCAACCAAACACCCACCGAGCCGCTCACTCACCCCCACTTCCCCCCCAGCAGGACGGGGGGAAAAAGGAAGCACAAAAGTGAGAAAGGGTTAAGACAAGGACAATCTAACAGGTGAAGGAAAGAGAGGAAAAAAACCCAACCAAAGGCAGTTATTACTCACCACCTTCCCCAGGCAGACCAGTGCCCAGCCAGGCTCCAAGCAACGGCCACCCTGGAAGTCAAAAACACCCTTTTCTTCTTCCTCTACCCCAGCTTTTACTGCCGAGCTGGACATGACGTGGTATGGCATATCCCTTTAGCCAATCCAGGTCACAGCTGAGTACTCTTCCAACCTCTTGCCTACTCTCAGGGGTGCAGGGGGGAAAGCTTTGACACTGCAAGCACTGTTCAGCGACAGCCAAAACACTGGTGTGTGACCAACACTGGTTTAGCCACAAATCCCAAACACAGGTCACAGGCTGCTGTGAAGACAGTTAACTCCATCCCAGCCAGAGCCAGTACCACTCAGTACTCAGAACATAATTCACTAAAATATTCCAAAAAGAGTCCATTCCATTCCAGCGTTCATCAGGTTCACTGCACCAAGTTTTATACAGACACACCAAAAAAAAATCAGCACAAGTCTTTGAGCAAGTAATTCTTAACACAAAATGAAACAGGGCATTTCAGCACCTTCATGGAATATTAGCAGCAGAAATCTACTGGCCTTTTTCAATTTTCACCTTCCATGTAAAATTTTAGAGCAGTACAAATCCTGCACGCTGTTTCATAAGTACAATATGCATGCAACAGGTCTGAGGCATACAGAGCTCTGCACACCTGACGTGGAGATGTGCCCAAGAACATTGCGGACAAAGAGCAAACACTAATACTTCTGCCTAAAACTGACTAAAAAAACCTCAAACTCCACTCAGAATATTTAACTTGATGGCAAAGTGTCATGGTTTAACCCCAGCCAGCAACACCACACAGCCACTCGCTCACTCCACCTCTCCGGAGGGACGGGGGAGAGAATTGCGAGGGCAAAAGTGAGAAAACTCATGGATTGAGATAAAAAGTGTTTAATAATTGAAATAAAAAACAAAGGAAAACAGTAGTAGTAATAATAACAACAACAATAATAGAATATACAGAGCAAGCAATGCACGATGCAACTGCTCACCACCCACCGACCGATGCCCAGCCAGTCCCTGAGCCGTGATCGCTGATTCCCGGACCATGCCTCCTAGTTTATATACTGAGCATGACGTCACATGCTATGGAATACCCCATTGGCCAGCTGGTTATGCTCCCCCCCCAGCCCCTTGCGCACCTGGCAGAGCATGGGAAGCTGAAAAGTCCTTAGCCCATGCAAGCACCACTTAACAACTAAAGCATCAATGTGCCATCAACATTCTTCTCATACCAAATCCAAAACACAGCACCACACCAGCTACCAGAAAGAAAATCAACTCTATCCCAGCCGAAAACAGGACACAAAGAAAACATTTTATTTACCTTCAAACGTGAAACACTGGGGAAAAAAAAGTTTCAATGTTCTTCCCCTTTCATACAGAGGAGCTCCTTGTTCAGTAAGGACTAAGATGAGTACGGTTGAGCTTCCACCGAGCTCAGCCCCAAAACCAAATTGCAAGATACTTGGGAAATGGAAGAAGGGAGGAAAAGGAATCCAACCGAATAGCAGGGAGCAGCAAGTTTTGTAATCACTTGGAACCCCACCCTTGGATAAACACCACTCAGTTCTATCAGTTGTCATAGAAGCTGGAGAAGAGATCAGCCTAGTCCCTTACGTCCTCCACCCTCCAAATCAGCGTGATTGTTCTGGCAGATGATTTTTTTTTTAATCAAAAAAAAATGCAATTAAAGATACTTCTTGTCCCTCAAGAGTGCTTTCTCAATAGGGAAAATAATTATCTCACTTTTATATCCACCCTCTTGAAGATCTCACAACATAGTTATAAGTTAATATTTTAAATGCCTAGTGAATGATCACATACCAGAGAGAAAAGCATAACCCAAAACTGAACACACATTTCAACAGCAATTCTGGGCTATAAACCAGGATGGATGATTTGTTTTGTTTTTAAAAACACAATACATTTTAATCAGTTATTTAAATACTTTTTAAAATAATCACATAGAAGAATAATTTTTTAAAAAATACAACCTATATTACATTACTGTATTAAAATAATTGTAACTAAGCAAAAATACTAAAGCAGTATGTGCCCAAGTTGCAAAAAAAAAAAATCTCCAAATATGCGAGGTTCCTGGGTAAGCACTATGAACCAGATTATGCTACAGTGCTAAAACACTTTGCCTTCGGTGAAAAGAATTTTCATTGTTGTTTCGGTTATTTTGACCAATTCAGATCAATTACCACCATCTTCAAAGTCAAGAAATGGGAAAGCTATCTTTTTAACCCCAACACACAAGTATGAGGTGCCAGAAGACATGTCTACGTTCTGAGCTCTCGAAGGACACGGTGGTGATGAAAAACAACCTCTGCAGTTAACCAGAGTGAATATCACTTCATTCAACGGCTGGTTTGAAAGCCAAAACCACTATTCCCAAACTGCCAGATAGCTTTGTTTCAATGTAATGTGCTAAATTTATGGACTTAATTAAAGCTCTGACCTTTCACTTAAACACAGCTAGACAGAGACAGAACACAGGTAAGAATCAGAAAGCAAACGGTGCACTTCCCTACCTTAACAAACAAGTAAAAGCTCAGATTGAGTAAACACAGGTTGTATTATCAAACTTGTTAAACCAATACGCACACTGCTGGCGTGCCAAGCCTTCGGCTGCAATGCAGATAAACGTTATGCCGCTGTTTACAAGCGCGTGTTTATTCATCTGCCTTTTGCATTGCAAGAAAACACAACCAGGTGCAGGGTCACTGGGGCAGGGCATGCCTGTGTTCACCTGCAGCCCCCGGCAGGGCGGGAAGTACACAACACCGCCGCCGTGCTGAATCCTCTCGGTAGCAAAATAAATAAAGGGGCACCAGCCGCAACACCCCGCTATCAACCAGCTGCGCTTCGCAGCAACGAGCGCGGAAAGGCGGCGAGGCCGTTACACCGCGTCCCCCCGCCGCGGGCAGCCCGCACCGGCGCTGCTCGGGGGTCCGGTGGGCGAGCGGGACCGGGACCGGGGGGTCGCCGTGGGGGCTGACGGCGGGCGCCGTCCCCAGGCCTGCGACAGGAGCCCCGGCCGCCCCCACCCGCCGCCATTTTGTGCGTCCCCTCAGCCCCCGCTGCGCCACGCACGGGCGGGGGGCGGCCGACGCCGAGCTCCTACCTCCGGCGGGGCGCAGCCGAGCCGCGCTGCTCACAGCCGCCCTTCGCTCCGCTTCCTCCGCCGCTTCCCCCCGCCGCCGCCGCGTCGCGCCGGGCCGGGCCTGGCCGAGCACCGCAGCCGCTGAGACACAACCCCGGGGACGGCGACAACTGGCACTGCGCCTGCGCGCGGAGGGAAGGGGCGGAGCGCGGCCGGCGGCGCGGAGGACGCATGCGCAGAACAGGCGTGCGAGCCGCGGCCCGCGGCGCATGCGCACTGAGCCCCGCGAAGCCGCGGCGGGGCAGTTCCCTCGGTGTGGGCACGGTACCCGCAGTGCGCATGTGCAGTCGCCAGCGCTGGCCTCGGAGGGGCTGCGCATGCGCCTCGTGCGGAAAGGGGCCAGCGGCTGCTGCCGCAGAGCATGCTGGGAGTTCCCCCTATATAAGCGCTGCCGCCGGGCTCAGCCCGTCATGGCGGCGGGGGCGGCTGCGGTCGGGTTGTGCTCGGTGCTTATGCTCGCACCGCCTCTCTCTGGGCATCGCTGCTGTTTCCTTCTGCTTCTCATAGGCCTGCTGTTGTTCCCTCTCTTCCAGCCCCTGTTTCTCTCATCCTGCTTCTTGTCTTCTCCTCGTCCCTCTGCTGAAGGCCTGGTGTCCGCTCTGGGCCTGCGGTGTGGCTGCCGGTCTGGGGGCACCTGCCTTCCCTCGTCTGCCTGCTGCTGCTCGCTGACCTGCGCCTGTGGACCTCAGAGCTGTGAGGGCCCTGAGCAGCCGTCCTCCTCTTCCCTGCCCGAGCCTCCCTCAGCAACACCATGAGTTTCTGGAAGTGTCATCTCAGGTGGCTCCCACCTTATGTTTCTCCAGTGTATGTTCGGCCTCACGCGTGGCCCCAGCTGAACGTGTGGATTCCCTCTGCTGAATTCCTCTTTGAGGTGTCCTGGGTTTGACTGGGAGCCAGCGGCTGCCCCAGTTTTCCAGTGGAAACCAGCACAGAGCATAAGACTTCTGAGGCACTGACTCACAGGGCTTGTCCGTGCTGCTGTCTGGAATGATGTTCGCTTTTGGAGCAGCAGCATTAATACCTGGTACCTCCAACAAGCCTACTTCCCTGGGGATACAGTGAATCAGTGTCCCCAAATGCAATCCCCCCCCCATTAACTAGAGTCTGCAGTGCTGGTGCTGACCTGAAAAGGAGAGTCTAAAAAGCTCTGTCACTTTGGGCGACCCTACGAGGTTTTGGCACAGGGAGCTCCTGTTGCTCGGTGCTCCCTCATGCTCTTGCCCGTGAAGCACCTTTGCAGAGTCACAGGCTTCTCCCCGAGGAGACAGGAGATGCCTTTAAGAGCTTCCACGTTATTTCCTGAAAATACCAAAGCGGATGCCAAAACGAACCACAGAGTCGGCCAGAAACCCTGCTGCTGCGTCACGGTGACTGCCCCCAAAGCACGTATGGTATAAAGCAGGCCTGTGACCAGCTTTGCCCAAAACCACACCATTTGCTTGTGCGGTGGAGCATATTTCAGAGCTGCTGAAAGCGCTGCGTCTTGCTGCAAATGTGGCAGACAGCAGGCACCCACTCAGCTTCTTTTTTAGCAGACTGGGAGTGGGCTGAGCAGGGCTGGTGGACTGGCTGCCGTGCAGATCTGTCAGGCTGTACCGCTTTGAAGTCGCTTGGGCGTTTGTCTTTCTCGTTGTGTTTGAGATCCCGCAGGCACTTTGCATACATCCAGCAAAAATGATTCACTGGTGCTGGATTTTGTGACAAAGCTGGGCTGACACAGAAATAGGTTCCTGGTCTTTGTCTCCAAACCTGTTTTTTTTTTCCTCTCCAGCACATCACAGTCTTGGAAACCCTAAAAACCTTTAAAGGTTAAGACTCCCACTTATTCTTGGCTTTTGAAACCTGCTTAGAGCCATCTAGTCCTGCAACCCATGACTTCTGTAGACCACAGGCATTCCTTACTCCCACCACAGCTCAGCAAGGGGAATTAAGAAGCTAAGATCATTTTGGAGACTTGGAAGCTGTATTTCCTAAACTTCTGAATCAAATTTACAGCTAAATTATGTGATCCATGCCTGTGTCTGTTTTGCCATTCTCGGGCCAGCCCGAAGATCTTCACTGACAAAGTACCCTGGAAGAGAAAATCTGTTGTAAACTAAAAGATAGGATCAGCTTTTTTGGTGAGACCACGGGACTCTGACAGAGTTAACTGCGGTTTTAGGAGCACCCCAAGGGTGGAGTCTGCCTGGCCCCTGCTGTGGAGACTTTAACGTTTTATTGGGAAAGCATCGTTTGGGTCAAAGGCTTTATAAAAGAAAGATAAGATGAGTGCTCTGCCTACGCGGAGCTTGAACGCCGCCCTGCTCCCATGGTGCTGCCCTGAAAGCTGTAAAACATAACAGTTGAAAATAAGAAACTAAATTTGAGTCAAAACGCACTGAGGCCCAGGTGCAAACGAGGCTGGAATCACGTCCAAGGTCTCATTTGCTAAATATCCTGTAGCAATTACAGCAGCGCTGTCTTAAAAGGCATCATTAAGATGGTAAAATTAAACAAATTAAGCACTAAGACCTTTGGGAATGTAAACATTTAGGCTGCTTGTGCAACCTGATCTGTCTGACATATCCTGGTGTCCCGACACAATCTCCCGTTACGTGATACGACACTGAAGCCCTGGCAGCTCTGCTGCGTTGGTGGGGTTGGGTGCCTGGAGGACCTGTCTGCTGCAGGACTTCGCCTCATTTGTTGCAAAATTTGGGAGATGCAAAGGGATTGAAGTAAAAGTCTTAGTTTCATAAGAGCTTCAGCCAGAGTCAGGTCCTATCCTTGCTCCTGTGAAGAAATCCGCGTGGGATGCTGGACAGGTCTCTTAATCCAGCTTGTTTTAGGTGTTTGCTGGTTCTTTGCCAAACTTTCTGTGCTCCTGACTTGGTTCCAGGTGTGATGTAGGGTGCTCAGAGCCACAGCTGAAGTCACGAAGCTGCCCTTTGCAAATGCAATGCTACGTAGCCCAAGGATACGTTGCCAGGCCTCGCTCTTGGAACTGGTTTTGATCATTTTAACTGTAAAATGACACAGATGACAAGCATATAAGATTTCATTCTGAATATTTCAAGCATGGACAAGGGGTGTCCATGTGAGAATACGACAAGGAATCTTGCTCTTTCTAAGGGGGCTTAGTAATCCCGAACTGTCTTTACCCCTTTGGCTCTTAGACATGCTGCTCTGGGTCAAAATAAGAGAAGGTCCCCAAAAGAGACGTGTACCTGACCGAACCACAAAACCTGCTGCCAGAACAACCCCAGGAGATAGCTGAGAGCTCAGCCCAGCAGCTCGGCGCGCGGGAGAGAGGGGTCCGCCACGGCAGGAGCCCGAGTGCCTTCTCCAGCGCTGGCCCTGAAGCTCACCGTAAACCACCCTGTATTTCACAAGGGTTGTGGGGCTGCGGGGAGAAGGCTCTTGGGGTGTAGCCAGAAAGTGGAAAGAGACGATGTTTCAGAACTGCAATCCGCTTTCAGATCGGGTGATTGCCGAAGCCTCAGGCTGAGGCAGTCGCTGCTGGGGAGCGGGCACACATCTAACACGAGGTGCGGGCTAAATCTTGTAGGAGAGATGTAAACCATGGAGTCAGAAGGAGCCGATGCAGCCAGCGTCTCCTTGTGCAAAGGACTTCACTCGGGCAGGTTTTTGGCTCCCAGCTGCTCTCCCATCCCCATCACATTATCAAGCCTTGCCCAAAGTCTGTGTTTTCCACCCGATCTGATCCCGGGCTGACGGGTATTAATAGTGCTTTAGGCTGTGAGCTCGGGGACCTGGCTGGCGGCTGCAGAGCCCCGCGTACTCTTTGCCCAACACATCGGTATTTGGCAACTGTCCCTGCTCCGCGTGACAGCGTGGGTTGTCTCAGCCCGCAGCCGGGTTTGGGAACGGATTGGATGCAATTAATTGGTTTTACATCTTCAGATGTCCAGTTCCTCTGCCCAGTATGTGGGGCTATGAGGGAGTGGGAATTCAGGTGCTTCCCCTGCAGAAGAGACGTAGCAGGTCTGCCGCTTCCCTCTGAAGCATCCTGGGGAAGTTGTTTGCGATTACACCTTGTAGGAAAGGTGTCACACCCCAAAAAAAAGGGTGAGAGCCAGGGCTGGGGTCGGGAGGAGTGGGAGAACCGCAGCCTAGACACACGGTCGTGTTACGACTCGGTCAGTTTGGGCATCTGTGCCACCACAGTTACCCAAGGCGTGCTCCTGTCGATCACAGGGACAAGGGGGTCGCCATTAATGGATGCTGCACACCTTGGAGTGTAGATGGGTAGAGCCCGTGTCGAGGAGCTCTGGACCTCCGCCTGGTTTGCTGGTTTCTTCGTCTTGCCGTGGCCGAGGACGGAGGTGCCTGTGCTGTGCGTTCGGAAGAGCTGAGCTTGGGATGATGCCTATCCGGATCCCCGAGCCCCATTTTCCTCACCACCCACACGAGCAAGTCGCTGCACCCGTTCTGATGCACTGTGCGCTGGGGCTTCCCGGGAGAAGAGCCTGCAGACCCCGGGAGCGTGCCGGATCCGTGCCTCACCGTGCCATCCTCCTGCGGGGGGAAGGGGGCACCAGGACATCCCCTCCTGCAGCTTCCTCGGGTCCCTGCGCTCTCCCCGTTGAGCAGAAACACCCAAAAGGGCTCAAAAAATGACCGCAGTTTCTCTTGCCCCAGCAAAAAAAACACGCTTGCCCTCAAAGCACGTCCTGTTTGACTGCAAGCGGGGCCTTAGCAGGTGTTTTAAAAGCAGCTTAAAAAGGACCTGAGCGGTGGCAGAGCAGCTAAGTCCCTCCGTCAGGGCACGTTGATGGATGCTGGAGACTTGAGGACGCCGTGCGTCCCCCCGCAGCCGTGTGCCCCAGCCCCTGCGGCTGCTGCTCTGCAGGGAAGGAGCCGAGCTTGACCGGGGGAATATGTTTTCTTCACGCTTTGCTGGCACATCCATCCCCGCCGGAGCTGCCGGGCTGAGCTGGAGCTTTCCCGGCAGATGGTGCCTCTGAGCCGGCAGAGCTGCAGCCGGGCTGGGATCCCGCACCGCCGGCCGGGCTCTCCGGGCTGGCTGCCTCGGGGACTGCCTTCCCAGCCAGGCGTCCCAGGGCTTGAAATTACTGCTCCCCGCCCCGGGACTGCCCCTTGAGATCCATTTTTTGCCACAACTGTACGTCTACTCCTGTATTGGGTTTGCGAGGCAAGGTTTTGGTAGCGGGGCGGCTACGGGGGTGGCTTCTGTGAGAAGCTGCTAGAAGCTTCCCATATGTCCGATAGAGCCAGCACCAGCTGGCTCCAAGATGGACCCGCTGCTGGCCAAGGCCGAGCCCATCAGCGACGTGGTAGCACCTCTGGATAACGTAGTTAAGAAGGGGGGGAAAAAATGTGGAATTGCAGCCAGAGAGAGGAGTGAGAATATGTGAGAGAAACAGCCCTGAAGACACCAAGGTCAGTGAGGAAGAAGGGGTAGGAGGAGCTCCAGGCACTGGAGCAGAGATTCCCCTGCAGTCCCTGGTGAAGACCATGGTGAGGCAGGTGTCCCCCTGCAGCCCGTGGAGGTCCACGGTGGAGCAGATATCCACCTGCAGCCCGTGGAGGTCCACGGTGGAGCAGATATCCACCTGCAGCCCGTGGAGGTCCACGGTGGAGCAGTTATCCACCTGCAGCCCATGGAGGTCCACGGTGGAGCAGATATCCACCTGCAGCCCGTGGAGGTCCACAGTGGAGCAGATATCCACCTGCAGCCCGTGGAGGTCCACGGCGGAGCAGATGGTGGAGAACTGTCTCCCGTGGGTGGACCCCACGCTGGAGCAGGGCAAGAGCCTGAGGAGGACGGAGCGACAGAGACAACATGAGATGCACAAACCACAACCCCCATTCCCCGTCCTCCTGCACCGCTCGGGGTGGAGAATTCAGGAGGGAAGTTGAGCTTGGGAAGAAGGGAGGGGTGGAGGGAAGGGGGTTTTAGATTTGTTCTTATTTCTCATTATGCTACTTCATTGTTAATTGGCAATAAATTCAATTAATTTCCCCGAGTTGAGCCTGTTTTGCCCGTGATGGTACTTGCTGCGTGATCTCCCTGTCCTTATCTCGACCCACGAGCCTTTCACTGTATTTTCTCCCCGCTGTCCAGCTGAGGAGGGCAGTGACGGAGCGGCTTCGGTGGGTGCCTGGCCTCAGTTTGGATGCTGAGCTTCAGAAAATCTCGTGAGAGTGAATTTCAACGCTCGGTTTAAATAGTGGTGAAGTGGGGCAAGGCCTGGGGCGATGGGATGGATCAGGGCTGCATCGGCCCCTCGAGATCGTGAGCACAGAGATGAGGCCACGCGTGTAAATGAGGCTGTCAGAATAAAATAAGAATATTGAGCTTGGCAAGATCAAAAGGCAGTTTTGGAGTGGGAGCAGCGTCTTGCGGCGGCACGGAGCGATCCCGCGGGGATCCCAGCTGCGGTGCGATCCCCTCCGCTCGCTTTCCACGTGGCTCCGAGGAGAGAACAGGGGGTGCCCCCCCCCGACAGAGAAGCAAAACGCGCTGCCCTGGCTCTTCTCGCGTCCGGCTCCTCGGCGGGTCCCTCTGGCCCCTGCCTGTGCGGGGGGATGCGGGAGCAAAGCCCCAGCGAGGCAGCAGCTCTGCCCGCCGGTGCCGGGGCTGCTGGAAACCCCCCTAAAACATCCTTTTTATTCAGGCTCTTTCCTGCGAAGCTCAAGCAAGAGCAGACCCAGAAACCCTCCACTTTGCATCCTTTGAATCCTCTGCCGACAGAGGATTCCCCTCGGTCCTACCCCGGCTGGCCGGGGACGAGGACACGGAGCAGCCGCCACCTCCCCGTCGCCCGCTGCTCCTCCGCCGCAGGAAGGGACCCCCGGGCTTCGCTTTCTGCCCCCCGGTCCCGGCTGCACCCTCGCCAGCCGGAGCCCTGGGGCTGGAGCGGAGACGAGGGAGGTGTCAAAGGACCTGCTTTCCCACGGTCCCGCGCGTAATTTATTAATTCATCGGCAAGGCCTGACGAGGGTGACATTTTAGCGGCTGCGGCGCGGCAGCTGGGCTCCCCCCCGTTGTCCCCCCATCGTGTGACAGCCCCTCGTCCCAGATGGCAGCCGCCAGCCCCCGGGGACGGCGCGGGGGCTCACGCTGCGTGACACCGGCGCCGAGGCTGGGGACAGCCTCCGGCCACCCACCCGTGCCTCCAAAACAGCTCACGGGCACGCCCGCGGCTCCGGAGGATGCCGTCCCCGCGGCGCTGCTTTACAGCTGGGTGAGCTGATGCACAGCTCCTTAGCTGGGACACTGGGAGGACTGGGAGCTGGGAGGACTGGGAGCCCTGGTGCTGGCAGTCCCCCACACGGTCACACCAGGCTTAAAAGTCCCAGCAACTGATGTCGTTTGAAATTGCTGAGCTCCAGGGTCGCATCCTTCTCCTGCCCAAGCCCCCTTCCCTGCCTCCGGGTGCCACCCCTGGGCTGCCTCTAACGGGTCGAGGACCGCAGGCACATCGGTGTCCCCTCCGTGCCACCTCCCGTGGCACCCCTGCCCAGGAGGACGTGTCCCCCCAGCCCGCCACCTCCGAGCCCCCCCTGCCCGCAGCGCAGGGGTGAGCGGTGCTGCCGGGGGGTCCCACCGGGAGTTTGGGAGGAGAAGGGACGTTTCTGGGGCTGGGAGGGGTTTGTCGGGGTTTGGAACAACCCGTGCACAGGAATGGGGGAAAAAAAATAAAAATGCCCCATGTCCTACCCCCCAGCACAGGGCTCTCCCCTCCCAGTTCGAACGGCTCCCGAATTTCCACCTCTGGCTCCAAAAAGGGACCCAGACGGGGCCTTTTGGGTGCTGCTTTGGCCACCAGTACCCCCAAACCGGTGCAAATCCACCCCAAAATAGCAGCAAGAGAGATGGGAAGGAGGGCGAGAAGGGATGTGGAGGAGCGCGTGGGCACAGATGGGGAGATGCGGGCGCTGGGGCTGGTGGGTCGAGGGGGCTGGTTAAAGGCAGGGGGACGTGCAGCCCCGCGTCCGTGTTGGGGACAGAGCGGGGGGGGACGTGCAGCCCCGTGTCCCCGTCCCCGCAGAGGCATCCCCGTGGCCGAGACCACGTGCGGTGCCGATGGAAGCCGTTTGACATTCCTCCAGCGGCGGCTGGGGCCGGGGCGGTGTGTGACCGCGCGTCGGTGGCATTCCTGGACTAACTCGGGTACTCGATGGCCTTCACTGACCTTGGGGGGCTGCCCTCGCCCGTTACCCGTCCCGTTAACCCCCCAGAATCCGGGGGTGGGGTGGCTGGGGGCAGAGCCGTGCCCACTTGCGCCATCGCCCGGCTCTCGTACCCCAAAGTGACCCGGGAGCCCCCCAAACAGCTCAGGTCCTCGCCTTGGCTGTGCGCGGGAGCTCCAGCTCCACGGGGGTCCCTGTGCCCCCAAAAGCCAAAGGGGACCCGCAGGTGGGGGTCTGGGGTGGGGGGGGGCAACTGCAAATCCACCGGAGCCGTAGGGCTCCTCGTGGTGGGACGACGGCGCGGGGCCGGACCCAGGCGTCCTGCGCTCGGGGACGTCTCCCGTTACGGGCAGCAAGGACAAACGTCCCCGCGCCCCGGGGAGATCCCGTGCTGCCTCCCCGGGGCCGTTCCTGCCACCGCAGAGCGGGGCTGCCCCAGCTCTGTCCCCCCACCTTGTGCCGGCAGATGCCCGGCAGCACCCCCAGACCCCCACCAGCATCTCCCACACCCCAAAACCCATATGGGCAAGACCCGATGCACCATCCCCTTGTGCCGGGGGGGTGCCCAGCACCTCCCTGGATCAGGCCATGAGCTATTTTTATCCTGTCTGGTGGCGGAGCCCGGTCCTCAGCCATACAAGGAGCCATCAGCCGCCCCGGGGAGCTAATTTGTCCCCAGGGTGCCACATTTCAGGTCGCCCAAGTAGATGGCAGCGACGGAGGGATTGTCACCTCCACGAAGCAACCTGCTCGTCTTACATGCCCGGCCGGCCGTTGCGGACATCCTGCTCGCCTCTTGGGGACACCTTGTGATGTTTGTCCCCCGATATCCAGCCCCTATTTCTCAACACGCCCCCAAATTAGCACCTAGCGATGAGCAGGTTCCTGACGGATGAGGGCACGCGGTTAGAAATAGCTCGTCGCTCCGGCCATCGATGGGAGCGTGGTGGCCATGGGGCTGGTGCCACCATCTAGATGCTGGGCTGGGGGACGAGGGGAGGGACGGATACCCCGTTGGCCCTGGATCCGTCCCTCCCCTCGTCCCCCAGCCCAGCAGGTTGTGTTTTGCTCGGTAGCACATCTCCCCATCGGGCAGGAGAGCTAAGTGACATGCCCAGGGACATCCCGGACACCAGTGGCAGAGACGCTGGGACTTTGCCGGGGGCCATCCTACCGGGGGGGTCTGGGCGTCGCACACGTGCGTGCAAACCCCCACATTTCTGGGGACAAACCTGAAGCTTGGCACAAGGGAGGGGGGGATCCAGCCCTGTGGGGGTCCCTGGACCACGCAGCATCCCTTGGCTGACCCCCAAACCCCGTATGCCCCCCAGGATGGACCCTCCTGCTGAGTGGGGACCCCCCTGGCCAGGGGCATGGGGACTCCCCCAAGCTGCCACCCCACCCTCCCCATTTTAGCAAAATCCCAGTCCGGAGGGTGGAAGGGGTTTGGGGTCACCTCGATGGGTGGGAGGAGATTTTGGCACACCCCCTTCTGCTATGGGGGTCCCCACGGGGGATGCACCCCCATCCCATGGGCACCCTCCTGCTGAAGCCCCCCCCACGGGTCGGACCCCCGTCCTGGTGCCGGGGAGAGGGGCTGCTTCTCCGTACCCCAATGCGGGGTCCGGCTGGGGTGGGGGGCACAGAAGGGGCTGGGAAAGGCTCACCCCCCCCCCCAAACCCACCCTGCGCAGGGGCTGGCAGCCAGGCATGGGGACCCCCAGGGGGCTGCGGGGACCCCCGGGAACTGCGGGGACCCCCCGGGGCCGTGGCACTCACCGTCCGAGCGGGTCGAGGGGCAGCGGGCCGGGGGTCGGGGGGTGCTGGGAGCCCCGCTTTCGGGGCGCGGAGCCCCCGCCACCACCCGCCGGCATCTCGGGGGGCCGGGGCGCGGGTGCCCGCGGGTGCCGCCTGGCGCGGCCCCGGCTCGGCCCTGGCAGCCGGCCCGGGCTCGTCACGGCGGGGGGACGGGCGGCCGCTGGGCACGGGTACCCGGGGGGGCGTGGGGGGCCTCGGGGGCGGTGCTGGGGGGCCGGGGGGTGCAGGGCTGGGTGCCCCCCGAGGTACCCCCCAACACTGGGGTGCAGGGCTGGGCCCACCTAGGTGCCCCCAACACTGGGGTGCAGGGCTGGGCCCCCCCAGGTGCTCCCAACACTGGGAGTGCACGGCTGGAGCCCACCCCAGGTGCCCCCAACACTGGGGGCAGGGCTGGGCCGCCCCCAGGTGCCCCCAACACTGGGGTGCGCGGCTGGGGCCCCCCCCCCAGGTGCCCCCAACACTGGGGTGCAGGGCTGGCCCCCCCCACGTGCCCCCAACACTGGGGTGCGCGGCTGGGGCCCCCCCAGGTGCCCCCAACACTGGGGTGCAGGGCTGGGCCCCCCCCCAGGTGCCCCCAACACTGGGGTGCGCGGCTGGCCCCCCCCAGGTGCTCTCCCCACTCTGGGGGTGCAGGGCTGGGCCCCCCCACCGAGGTGCCGCCAGCACTGGGGTGCAAGCCGGGTGCCCCCCCAGGTGCCCCCCCCGATAGTGCAGGTTTGGGCCCCCCCGCCGAGCCACGCGCCCACCACGTGACTGCCCCCCCCCCGCCCCCCAAGCTTCGGGCGCGGGTGCCCGGGGAATCCCCCGCCCCCTCGGTGTGTTTACATCAACCCGCCAATCAGCGGCTCTCTAGCAGCACTCCCGCGCGGCGGGGCGGGTGGCTTGTGACGCCTCTTCCCATTGGGCGCTGCTCCCGCCAATCAGCATCTGGACGACGGGGCGGGGAGATGTGGTTATTTACATTGTAGCCGGCCACGCCCACCCCGCCACGGTCCCGCCTCCGCGGTCTGCCTGTCTGACCCCACGTGGGGGACGCGTGCGCCCAACCAATCCGACCCTTCGAGGTTAACCAATTCGGAGGCTAGGAGGCGGAGCCGGGTCTCCAATCAGAGGGCGGCAGAGCGGGTGCGACTAGATCTGGAGTGACAGCGGACTGAACGAATAGCGACACGCTCGCCCTCCCATCCGCCCAACCGAACTTAGAGCTGAGCGCGGGGGGGCGGAGACGCGTGGGGGTCTGGCCAATGGGGATGTCAGGTCCTGTTAGGGCGGGGCGGGTGGGCGTGTCCCCGCCGCGCGGGGCGGGCAGCGGAGGGGTCCGGCGGCGGCGGCGGCGGCGGCGGCGGCGGCGGCAGCGGAGGGCGGGCGCCCGCGGAGCGGCACCGGCCCGGCCCGGCCCGCAGGTACGGGGGCGGGGAGGGGGCTGCGGGACGAGCCCGGGGCGCAGGCCCACCGGGCCCCGGCAGCCTGCGGGCCTCTCGGGGCGACCACCGGGGGCTGTGGGGCCGGCGGGCGCAGGCCCAGGCCCGGCAGGCCCCAGTCCGGCCCGGCTGGGCGACGCTCGCAGGCCCGCGCCGCGCCTCGCACCTCTGCCAGCGCAACCACCGGGCTCCGGCAGCCCTCCTCCGGCGGCGGGGGAGCAGCTGGGCTCCAGGTCCGTTACCGGATCGCAGGTGCCGCGTGTTGCTGGGGGAGCTTCCTTCCCCGGGACACGCAGGCCGGGTAGAGCCGGAGACCGGGCAGCGCGGGGCTGCTGGAGCAGCTCCTTCCCCAGAAGGGTGAAGCGGGTGCGGAGAACGCCCGGGAGCGGGTACTCAACCCCGGGCCCCGGTCGGGGAGACCGGCAGAAGTCCCTCCTGGCTGGTTTCACCAAAGGGGCCCTGCCGGACCCAGCCGGGCGCCCTCCCGCTGCCCTGCCCCGCGTCCTCTCCTGGCCCCGGGCTCCCGAAACAGTCCCCGGGCTTCTCTCTGCCTGGGCCAGGCCCCCTCTCCCCCGTGGGGCCAGGCGAGGGGAGCGTGCTGCCGGCCCTGAAGCGTTCAGCAAAGCCATGGGGCAGGGGGAGGTTGGCTTCTCCCTCCCAAAACCCGCTCTGACCCGCTCCCACGGCACGACCTCCGCTCCAGCGGAGCACGCGGGGGGACGGGCACGGCGGCCCCGCACGGACCCCCAACCCGGAGGCGGGCGGCACAACGTGCTGTCTTTGCAGATGGCGGTGACCGGTAGCTGGTTTCTCAAATTTACCTTAAAAATAATAACCAAAACCTAGCTCAGCCTGTGCCGCGGAGGCTCGGGATGCAGCACACGGGTGGGTTTGGGCCGGGAGGAGGTTGCCTGCCCCCGCCAGCCGTGTTTACGGGGGACGGGATGCGGCACCGGCAGGCTCGGCACGGCGTAGCCGGCTCCTGGCTTGTGCCCTTCAGGTATTTTGTTACGTGCTGGCTCTTCAGGTTTCAGCCTGGCGTGCAGTGACAAGTCAGGTATTGCTACAGGAGCATCGCAGCCAGGTAGGGAAACTTCTTTCCGCGTCTGATGTGGTGACTGGTTGGCGGGATGCACGCGGGGCTCTGCGTCGCTTTGGAGTACGGCTGATCCGCATCCTTGTTCCTCTGTGAGCCTTGGCCATGGAGGCCACAGAAAAGGCAGCGGGAAACCCTTGGTTGTGTTTGTTCGGTTCCTAATAGCTCGAGATCAAAATGCGTATTACAATCTTGCATTGAAAATGTCCGCGTTTCCTTTCTGCGCAAAGAAGTCCGCAGTTTTTCCCTCTGAAGAGCTCCTGGGTGGCAAGCTGAGGGGACAGCCCTTTTCCAGGCTGGGTAGGGAAGAGCCAGGCGTGCGTGCACGCTCTATCTAAGATGCACACGTGTCCTTGCAGGATTCCCCGTGAACTTACTTGAGACGGGCAGAAAACACCAGCCGTAGGCAGGTGGATGGTGTGTCAGAGCGCGCTGTGAGAGGGAGCTGCGCTTCCATGCAAACTTTCAGGCTTTTGTTCCGCAAGCGAGCGGCCGAGGAGGGAAGCAGGCTTGTTCCCCTCCCTTAAAGCCAGGGTTTTTTCCCCTTGCAGACGGCCGCGGGACGGTGAAGCGAGACCCTCGGCCGTTCACCTCCGGGTCATCCATCACCCGCCAGGCCGGGCTGGCCGGTCTGCAGCGCCCTGGGGACCGCAGCTGCGCGAGGACAGCATCTGTCCCCGGAGCTGTCATCGCGCCGGCCCTTACCCCGGTGTTAATTTGACCCACGCCACTGTTGTCAGCAGCCGAAATCCAGGCTGCTGAAAGGCAGCCGCCAGCCGGCCTGCCCGGCGCCCGCTCTTGTTTGGTGTTGACGGGGAACGTTTCGTCAGGCTTTGGTGGCCCGGAGAAGGGTGCCGAGCCCCGGCAGCTGTGACGGTGCTACCATCCAAGGGAGGGAGCAGCCACAGCCAGTGCGGTCCAGCTGCCGAGGTGCAGACCCAAGCTCCCAAAACACGGGTGGAATCGTCACGTCTGCCTTAGCCCTCTCGGCCTCGCCGTGCTGTGCTTCCCCCGACCCTGCTCAGAGTGAAAGCGATGGCGTGGAGGGCACGGGCAAAGCCCGAGATGCGAGTACTGGGCACGCACGGCGAGGTGCCTGGAAAGGTGCCTCCGTGTCGGGCCTCCGGCACAAACAAAGATAAAGCTGCTCCTGCAAATCCGGAGAGCCCTGGCCGAGCGTTCCGTTTGCTGCCCCGGACTGTGTTTCCAGCCGCTGCTGCTGCAGAAATTGCACCGCTGGCTTTTTCTGCCCTGGGTTCTCTCAGGCAGGGAACGCTGTCCCTGCCCTGCCCCGTGGATGTCCCGGTGCGGGAAGCTCGCGGCGTGTCCGTGGGAAGAGCGTCTCCCGGCTCCCGTCAGGAGTTTTCCCCTCCCAGAGCAGAAGTGGCCGTGACTGCCCGGGGAGCTGGAAGGTGCTGCTTGACGGATGCTCTGTTTTGAAGTCTTTAAAATTTCTGTGATCAATTCCCATAAAGAAATTACAGAACCCTGCTGCTGGCGGGCTCAGGCGCGGTGCTGGCTGGCCGTAGCGCCGCTGCAGCGTATCGCAGCGTTAATCCTGGCGAGCAGCAGGACCCGTTTGTGAGCTGTCAAGTGCAGAACGTGTCGTCTTTGCCTGAGATTAAAAGTAGCTCAGTGAAGAGCGGTGTTTAGGATGAATTTGGAATGAGGTTTCGAAGCGTTTCTTGGACACAGCGCAAAAGCGTGCTCGATGTTTCTGGTGGTTTCAAAATGACGGGGGGATCTGGCTGCACTGCGTTTTGTGCCTGAGTAAAGTGGGGATTGTTCTTGTGGATGCAGATTAAAATAGTGCAGGATGAGATTATCCCCCAGATCAGAGATGGAAATAGGATGCAGTTCCTCAGCAACTGAGATATCTGAAAATGGAAAGCTCCACATCTGCTGCGGGCTGCGAGCAGGGACTGGCACCCCCCCGCAGTAGCCCAGCAAGCGCGAGAAGGGAGTACCAGGAGTCCAGCCTAACATTAGAAGTCCAGACTAACCTGGAAGACTTAACGCCCTCTAATTACAGAGGGCTGAAGACAGCGGGGAGCGCTGGGTGACTCCCGAAGGTCTGCAGCAGCTCGCCAGCTCAGCGCTTCGGCGTCGGTGGTAGGGAATAAAACCTGAAGCGCCGGTATAATAGGAAGGACAAGCCTGGGGAAAAAAAAAAACACTTTAAAGACGTCAGGGTGGTGATAGAGCGTGGGCTGGGGCTGAGCCGGATTGCAGCCTAGCAGAAAAAGCCAGACCCAGTCACACCCGGTGAGACCCAGCTGGCAGCAGAGAGGGGGGAACATCGCAAGTGCCATGCGGGGCAGCTGGCAACGCTCACGGCTACTGGAAAAATCTACACGGTTGGGAGATAAAAAGTGCAGCTTGGGACTCGGAGGTGCGGAGACCTTATCTGTAAACGGAGATTAGAGCAAGGTAATCTCTGCGTTTGCTGTGCGAGGCGCAGGTGGCCAGGAGGAGAAGCTGGTGGAAGGAGCGAGGGCGTTGGAAGTGGGGCTGAACCAGATCGACCTGTGGAGCACGAGAAGTACGTGTGCGAGCTGAAATGGGAGAATCCGGACTCTTGGGAAATGAGGCCCTTCTCTAATTGCTGCTTCGGAGGAGTTGAGAGGTGGCCTGCAAAAACATCCAGCCCTCTCCTCCCCGCCTTGCCCCAGCGCTGCCTGGGCATGGATCAGTCCTGGGCTTCTGGTCGAGGACTTCAAACCAATTTGCTCACGCGCCAGTATGCCTCTTCTGCGGGAGGCGTTTCTGCACTGGTTGAGGCGGGGGAAAAATAGTGGGTTTCTTTTTATGAATGCTCGGCAATTTGATTGTTGTCAAACCCAAAGCGTAGCGGGGATGAGGGTGAGCAGCACAGGCCTGGGGACGCAGCGGTAACCTCTCGCCTCCCCTCGGGGTGCCAGCCCTTGCAAACCCAGCCGGGCTCCTGCGCGCTTGCGGGGCAGGCGGGAGGGAGAGGAGCCGTGAAAGTGCAGGGAGAAAGAAGGGCTCAGGTTTTTTTTTTCTGAAGTCTGGGTTGCGCTGGGTGGGTTTTCCTGCTGAACGACCAGCCCGTCTGCAAACACAATGATTCCCAAAGTTATTTATAGAGCTGGGAGCCCTGGCCGGCCAGCCTCCTCCATCACGTAACCCGGCGCTCCCCGCCGAAGCAGCCTCCGCCAAGGTTTTGGCTCTGGCCGCGCCAGCCTGGGAGGGTAAGGAGGACCATATGTCCCTCGCCTTGAGCCAAGCGCGCAGCTGTGCTCGATTCTCCTGTCTGGTGCCGGCTTGTTTGTTAACTCTTTGGGGGCGAAGGGGAGGAATGCAGCTCGTGCCGTGCTTGGCGTAAGAAAGGGACGCTCTCGTAGGGGCAGAAACCGGCCAGAAGCGGGACTCGCGAAGGATCTTGCCTCCCGGGAGCTCCTCAGTCCTGCTGTGCCTAACCCTGGTTCGTTCTGCCGTGTGTACCCTCCTGAATCGGGTAAGGAAACGGTCTAACGGCCTGCCTGGGAAGAGCAGATAACCATATGTGTAATTCTGGGGTATCGAAGTGCGTTATCCAGATTATTAATAACTCGCCATGCCTTATGCTGCTCCGTCGCAGGAGCCTGAAGCATTCCTGCGTGTACGCTCTCCTCCCAGGACGGCTCATTCCAACCACAGCGCGATCTCGCCGCCTGCTGCCTCTTGTCCTTACCCCTCTCCACCCGACGGACGGTGCCGCAGCCCGCCGGCCCGCTCGAGGCGGCCACGCAGCCCTGCCTGCCTGCCCTTCCCTCCGCACGTGGCTCGCCGCTGGAAGAATGCTTGCCTGCGAGATCAGCTTGCTTCCCTGCCGCTTCGACCGCATCGCCCTGCGTTATCTCCTCCTCTGCATCGGGCTCTCGCCCCCTGCGCTCCTCCTGCGGCGCGGCGGGTACCTGCGCCTTTGCGCTTGCTGTCCTCTCACGCTCGCTCCTCTGTCTCAGCTCCCTCGGGGTCGGCTGCCCCCTTTTATACCGCGCTGGGGTGCTTCCCGCTCTGAGTCGTCCTTCCCCACCTCCTGCCCACTCGGGTTCACAAAGTCTCTGCCCTCCTTGCATCAAACGTCTCAACAGGGTGACAAGGGGACCTTGCTCTTGCTCTGCTTTGTAATTCCAAGGAGCGGGAGCCCGGTGGGATGAGGGAGCCCGCCTGGCCTCGCAGCGTCTGCTCTGAAGCGAGGGCAGCGTGTCTCGCACGCACAACCCATCACCTCGGCGGGGTTTGCACCAGCGCGGTGCGTGCAGGATCGGACCGCGGCAGTGCAGGCAGAGGAGGCAGGGAGGTGGGCAGAGGACAGGTAGCTGCAGGACTTGTCCGCTGCTGCCAAAGGGACCAGGTGAGGGGCTGGGGGCAGCGCTGAGCCGCCGTCACAACCTGCATCGCGCCTGCCGCTTCTCCCCCTTGGCTTTGAAGGGCAGGTAATGCTCAGAGCCCTGCCGAGAGCTCTGCAGCAGGGCTGGACGATGCCCAGCCTTGTGCCCGGACCACGCAGCAGCGCAGGGGTTAAGAGGCACGACCGCACAGAAACGTGGATGTTTCCTCTGAAAAAAGTCCATCCTCTTCGGATGCGGTCGGCGTTGGGACGGTGGTATTGTGTTGGCATCTTCCTGCGCAAGCTGCGCTCATTAGTTGGCCCTCGGATGTCTCGGTCACTTGTGCTAATTTGCCTCGGTGACAATTTCCAGGCTAATGGAGCCAGGACCTCCTGGTAGCCCCAGCTGGGGTCAGGTCCCGTGAAATCTGTAGCTTTAAAGCATCATCCCTTTAAGCATCACCCAAATACCAAATGGGGGCTGAATTTCTGTTTCCCAGCTCGTGTTGTCCAGTACCTTTTCTGAAGGAAACCTACCTTGCCAGGCTGCTGTTCCAGCCGCAGGCGAGTTTGGGAGCATTAAGAATGACGATGATGTTTGTAAAGACTAGCAGGGACCTCCCAGGCTGCCTCCCTGCCCTGCAGGCAGCCACACGCCGTAGCTCCTCGGGATTTGCCGTAGCTCCTCGGGATTTGCCGTAGCTCCTCGGGATTTGCTGTGCTCCGGCTCAGGTCATGCAGCTCTCGGGAGGTGGTTTGTGTGCTCTGGATGTGTTTTCTGGACTCTCAGTCCCCAGGTTGAAGATTACTTTTTTTTTTAAATCTACTTAATTTTCCAGGGGAAAGCAGAAACAAGTCCAAGAAGCTTTCATTATAAGAAAGCAGATTTTTTTATTTATTTTAGTTTTAATGGGGCGCCATGGCTCAGAGCAGTAAGCTTGCTGCAGCGTCTCAGCAATATATCAAAATTACCCTGGCTCTGTGCGTACTTGGTAGAGCGTCAACAGGCTGACAGTTACAGCGCTGCTCCGGTGACTCAGATAAATAACACGCAGACCAAAACATACATTGAGCCTGGCTCGGCCAGACTGGAAAATGCACTCTTGGAAGGCGCTTTTCCAGGCGGGGATGGCTCCGCATGGCCGGGGCTGCTGCGAGGGACTGCTGGCATGCTCCGAGTGCCGGCGGATAGGGGAAAACCATGACCTTGGGTCCTTCAGACCCACCTGTGAAAAATGGGAGATAAAAAACCACCTTGGTTGGGTTTGTTTTTCCCTTTCGTGTTTGGGCTGCCGAAGCGGTACATCACATAGGTCGCTCCTGTGCATATACCCTTGCCCCTGGGTATCCGCTGCCCTTCATGCCAGCACCGACGGGAGATTTGGGTGCCTGTCTTCCTGTTCGGTGAGTTTTTTTCACCCAGGATATTCCCAGTGGATGTGCAGGCAGGAGCCCCCCCCCGCCAGGGACGTGCCTGCCTCTCCTTGCTGCCTGCTCCTTCTCCCAGCAAAGCGCAGGGGCTTCGCCCTGCAGAAGGGCTCCTGTCTCGCTCCGAGACACTTAAATGTCCGTGCTGGCCTCTCCAAGCCGGGGGTCCCGGGCTCTCCCTCTGCCCCTTAGGGGATGGTGGAAGCCAAAATCGGGAAGCTGAGCTCAGCCGGCATTCCCGGACCCTGCCTGCCCCATGGGAGCCCTTCGGTTCGCTCCGGGCACTGAAGTGGGACGTGTGGATGGCCGAGGGGCTGCAGGCTCTGCAGGGATGCTGGGATGCTGGCAGCGCTCAGGGCTGTTGCGATCTGGTTGTGCTGAGAGCTGCTGCCTTTGCTGCTCCCCATCCGCCTGAAAAACCTGTCCTGCCGACGGGAACCGCGATGAAAGTCCTGCTGCTGCGTTATAAACCTGGGAGGGAAACTAGACACAAGCCATCCTTTCATGTCTCTGCTCCCAAACCACAACAGGCCGCCCTCCTCTGCCTCTCCTCCTCCCACGGCTCCCCACGGCCGTGCTGCGGGTCCCGGCTCACCCACGCCAGACGCTCGGGGAAAACCCCCTTTGCTGTTCAGCAAGAGCTGCAAAGCTCTGCCGAGAGCTGGCACCACGGGAGCAAGGTCTCTTTGCAGCCAGATTAGTAAGGAGTGTGGAGACTTGGGGAGGGAGAGGAAGCTTTTTATTTCTTTTTTTTTGAAAAACAAACATAAAAACCGTAAAATTAAACGTTGCAAAACCTTCCCTCCTCTCTCATACTGCTTCTCCAGCTAAGCTGTTCTCTGCAGTGGCTGGTCCAGAGCCGCTGGACCGGCACAGGCGCCTGGCTTTGTCTCTTGACAGCAGCTGCCTGACCTACAGCCGGGCAGCGGGAGGGCTTTCGGTTCGACCCGGCACCGATCCTGCCTGTCTGTGCAGAGGACCCGGCTCTGGACGCTGTACGTAAGCAGTGAACCCCACCAGCTCCTCAAAACCCGCGTGTCCTTGAGCTCCGGGCTCTGCCTGTGCAAACGTCTGCGCTGGCGGCGAGAGGAGCAGGCAGGGAAGGAGGGAGAGCTCCCCCGTCCAAACCTTTCATGCCTTTTCGCTTGCTTTGCAGCTCTGTTCCCCCCCCGCCTGCCCTGCGACTCCCTCCTGCCAGACGTGAGCTGTCTGTCGTCAATAAGTCTCGTTGATCGCGGGAGAGCCGCCGTGTTGGCTTTGGCACCGCTTACGTTTCCGTGCTCGGTTCGGAGCCTTTCTTGCTTCTCTGCAGATAGCAAAGGCTGCTTCAGTGTGGCCTGCTGCTGCGTCCCGAGGCTGCAGGCAGCCTGAGGGCTGGCTGCTCTTCCTTTTCCCCTTTTTTCCCCTTTTTCCTTTGCCCAGGAGCAGCCGTGTTAAAGCTGTGCTGCTGTCGGTATGCAAGGGCTGCGCGCCTTTGTTATCGGCGGGGATGCTTTTCAGAGAGTAACGTGCGACAGGTCGTGTACTTCTCTGTGCTTCAGATTCCTCCCAAAAATAAGAATAATCTGCTTGGCCCCTACAGCAGGCTGCATTTAACGAGTAAAGTGGGACCCCTGCTCCCGGGGGATTGGAGCGGCTGCTGGGATGCAGATCTGATGGGAGCTGGGGGACAGAAAAGACCGGGCTCCGGCGGGGGTGTTGCTTGCTCTCACAGCCTTGTAGGGGCTCGCGGAGGCTCTGAGAGGTCGTCTAATTTGTCTTTGTGTTCCTAAAGTAGGATTAGGCATACCTGGACCACCCTGGTGCCCATCGCTAACTGTTCCCTGAAACTTTTGGGGAGAGGCTTGTCCCCCTGCGAAGGGTATTGGTTCCCATCGTCACTACTGGTCTCCCCAACCTCACCCCCCTCCAAATCCAATTTCTACTGCTGCAAAAACCGAAAAACCCTCTGTATCCACAAGGAGAAAAGGCCGATTTTTCTGCAACCTCCCTCTGTACCTAAAGGGTTGCTGTGCGGGGCTCCCTGGCTCTCGTCCTCCTTGAGACTAAACCAACCCGCTTCTGCCAGTCATCCCAAGAAGCGTTTTCCAGCCCCTGCTCCTGTGGGATGCTCTCCAGTTCATCCCTGTGCCCCGGGGCTGTGCTGGTGCTGGACGCAGCTCAGCTCCAGATAAAGCCTTTACCAGGGGAGAGTAAAACATACAGCTGGGATGTCGTTACGTGATGTTCGGACATTTTTCAGCAGGGTTGTGCTGGCCTTAGTCCGCGTTTTGCTATTCCGTAGGATTTTGCTATTGTATTATTGTCTTGTTTATCTGTCTGCGTGTTCTCTCCGTCTGCTCCCGGGAGCCTTTCGGAAGGCGAGTTTTGGGATTCCCTAAGGTTTGTCTTGCTTCAAGCCATGCTCCTGGGACTCTGAATGCCTGCTTTAGAAAAAGGCAGCCTTCATGTCGCAAAGCAACAGGCTTTTGCGAAATGCCCTCTAAAAATAAAGAAATTACAGCAGAGATAAAGGGACACGAACTGGCGTGCGTATGTTCTGCCAAAAAATTCGGTATTTTGGGGTAGGGGGCAATCTGCTTCTGTGGTGTTGGTATGTTGACTGCAGTGATAACCCACTTGTGGTCTCTTGGTGTATTTTGTGGCAGATTTAAAATAAATCGGATGGATGGACGGGGTTTGGGGTGCCGGTGCCTGTCCAAGCCCTGTTCACAACTTCTCCAGGAGCTGCTGGTCAGGTCACCCCTTGCTCTAAGTCCAGACCAAGTACGTTCTGACTATCTGTGACGGGTCAAAACCATGAAAAATAAACGCTGCCACTGCCGGGGAGGTGTGTAATGCTGTTTCCAGCGCTTTCAAGGAGAGAGGAGGAGTTGGGAATAGCGCTGTGCCTTGAAAAAAAGCAGCCTGGAAGCAGCAGGTTCTTGTGCCGGCAGCCTGAGCTGTGAGCTATCAGCACGGCCAGTGGCGAGCGTCCATTGGGAGCTGGGTGGCCAGCGCGGGTTGGGGTGCACGGGGGTCCCCGGCAGCTCCCTCACCCCCTTCTTTCTCTTCCCACAGTAATGATGAATGGCTCCGACCTCGCCAGTACAACAGCGTCCAGTCCCAAATCCAAAGAGGACCAAGTAGTGAATGGCCACGATGAAAAGGAAAACAACCCCTTTGCAGAGTACATGTGGATGGAGAACGAAGAAGACTTCAACAGACAGGTAAGACCGGGAGGGTGGCTGCCAGCTCCGCGTTTCTGTGGCTAAAATTGAGGCCAGGGTAGGGGAGAGGGAAAGGTGTCCTTTGATGGGCACCATGAAGTGCGTGTGAGTCACGCCGGCGCGGGCCCTGCATGGAGACGGTGGCTCTCGGCTCAAGGGCAGAGTCATCCCGTTTATATTGGATCTGCCTGTAAGGACATGGGCTGGATAAAGTCAGAAAAAAACCCTCGCGATGCCTTTGACCCTCTCAGATCTTTCTCAGAGGGACAGTGATGGCACCTTCATCTTCTCCTGTGCTTTGCTGTGATAACAGCTTTGCTTTCCGCGTGCTCAGCTGGAAGGAGAGGACCAGTATAAAAATCAGTGCTCAAAACTTGAGAGCGTTTGGAGCCTGGCTATCTCAGCAATGAGTTCCTGCAGTTAGTACCTCTCATTTTGGGTAGAAGTCTCCATTTCAGTGAAATGGTCCCAAATACGCTTGGAGCAGCCAGACCGCTTGGTAGGAGCCTTGGCCACCAGATGCTGGGTCCGTAGCGGCCAGCTAAGCTCTCGAGAGCTTCTGGTGGATCGTGGTGGGATTTGAGCAGCTCTTGCTTGTGGAATAAAGATGTGACCCTGCGAGCTGGAGCAGAGGGAGCAACCGCATAGCGTCCTCCTCGTGCTTCTGCGTTGGGTCTTCCTCCAAACGCCAGGGCAGCACGAGGCAGCTTGTTGGAGGCTCACTGGTCCCTCCTGCCATCATCCCAGTAGCTGGAGAGAAGTCAGCCAGCTTGAACTGGGCGAGGAAGGAGCTTGCCCCTTCAGCTGGCTGAGCTGTGCTACTGGCAGGAAATCTGAAGTCTCCTGGACACTTGTCCCCTCCCTGAAACATCCCCACCAGCGTGGCCGAGCACCAGACTCCCATCGCCGGGGTGTCAGGAGACCGGCAGGGAGGGACTGCTGGAGCTGCGGGCAGGCCGGGCAGAGGGATTTCACGTCCCCACCACACCCCTGGTCACTAAAGGAGGATTTCATCAGCTTTACTGGTGTTCTCAGCAGAAAATCTCCATATGGTAATGCTTAAGTCTCGTTCCCACAGGAGGGAACTGCAGCCGCCCGCTGACAGTAACTCCTGGTGAGTGTGCAGCAGCAGCCCTCTGCCGCCCCGCGTCACGTTAGCAATTGTTAGCGGGCTGTGACTCAAAGCTTTTGTTTTATTTCATGACGTGATTAGGCAGCAGCCGGCCCCCACAAGCAGCTGTGCTGATGGAAATGTGCTAGATTAATTAGTTAATGTTTGTAAAGCGCTGTCTTGATTAAAAACCTGATGAAGGCAAAGTGCAAAGCAAACCATACTGCAGCTCCCTGCCGGAGGGAGCGTCCCCGGGGCGGAGGAGCGGCGGCCGAGGCACGGCGGAGGGGAGCATGTGCAGGCGGAGGGAGGAAAACGCAGCCAAGACCTCAGGGCTTCCCTGTCCTGGGCACGGTGTCGCCGAGATACTCGCCCGTGCTTTCCTGGTCTGCCAGCCCTCGCTTCTGCACTTCAACTCCTTGGCGATGCCCTGGGAGCTCAGCCCTTCGTCCACCTCCAGGTGAAACGCTGCTCGGGGGAAAGTGGTTCGCACAGGAGCTGGAGTCGCTCTTTAAGGGCTTTGAAGTCCATGTGTCTGCTGGGGGGGCACCAGCCGGAGCAGGGAGAGCTGTCCTGCGCCGGGATCTGCGTCCGTCGGAAGGCAGCGCTCCTGGAAGAAGCCGTCCTCAGGCCGGCATGGCTACTCACGGGGCTTGGCTTGGGACGCTGCGCCTCGCGCCTCTCGTCTGGCTGCCTTCTGCTCCCTGGCCGGAGTCGCTCCCGAGTGCTCCCGGGAGAGGATGAGACGCCGGTGATGGGGGCACGGGGTGGGGGCCAGCAGGCACCTCCCTTTCAGTGGCGATGGTGGCTTCTGCCGCCTTCACGTGCAAGCCCCAGTGGCTTGGGGCTGCTGTAAGATCTGGGGTTGAATCTTCCCCCAGACCCGCTTTCTCTTCCACCTTCCTCAGCTTCCGGAAGCCACGCTGCTTCCTCGCCCCCCCGCAGGGGTTTCTGCCGTCCGGGCACTGAGCAAGGGGACAGGCAGGTGTTTTCAGAAACCCACGAGCTTCTTGGCACGGTCCTCCCTTATTTATGCTAGCGACGTTCCTTTTTGCACGGAGCCAGCACATCCCGGAGGGCAAAAAGGGAGTGGTGGGCTCTCGTGCTGAGAAGAAACTGTGCTGACAGCGGGCGAGTTGGTGCAGAAGAGCCTGGGGCGGGAGGTGACAGAGCTGCACGGAATACCGCAGGGAGCCAAGGAAGAGCCCTGAGCAAGTACTAAACCCTTTCTCTCCTCTTGTCACGATGCAGTGCGAAGGAGTTGATGGTTTCTGGCCAGAGGGGCAGCAGGTAGGTACAGGTGTGAGCGTGTCCAGGATCTCTCCCTCCCTGTCCCCTGGTCCAGGACCGACACCGTCACCGCGTCCCCGGCGCGCAGCCAGCACTGGCATTGGCCCCGATGGCCGCTGCGTGCACCGAAGAGGCGCTGGTGTGGGAAGGGAAACGGGGTGCTGCTGGGCCGAGGCTCGGAGGAGGGGGAATATTCACCTGGGTTTGAAGGGTCGCGAGATGCCCAAAGCCCCGGGCTCGCTCCGTCCAGCGCCCTGTAGAAGTGCAGGATCCCAGGGCAGTCATCGTCATCGTCACCTGCCAGGGCGAGCCAGCGGTCCTGGGGTGTTTGTTTTGTTTTGTTTTTTTTAAATACCCTGTTTTCACATGCTATGCCAGCATGTACTTTCAAGGACAGCCTCTGGAAACGCAGTTGAGGATAGCGATGGTATGGTTTGCTAGCAGTAAAGGGGATTTTCCCCTGCCCCAAACTGGTTTCTAATGCTGGTGGAGAGCAGCTCTCCAGTAGCTGAGGCTGGAGACAGCGTCCAAGGCTTGGTTACCGTGAGAGAGCCTTTCACAACCCTCGCAAGGGGTTTTCCCGCATGTGATTTAAAATGTGGCAGGGACTGGCTGTGAATAACCTGAAGGTCGTTAGCGCTGTAGGGGTTACCTTCCCCAGCCGATTCTGAGGGGCAGGTCTCTGTAAAGCCGTGGTGGGGCAGTGGGACCCCGATAACCCGCTGGTGGCAGGGGCTGCTGGCCCGTCCCCAGCTCAGGGGCCGCAGTACGGGGCGCGGTGGGTTGCAGAGCTCCCCTTTTCCCCCCAGGAAGCCAGTTTCGGTTGTAGTTTCTGCTTTCTGGTGAAATGGAAGGGTTTAAAGCTTTTCAGAGCATTTTGTGGTTCATGGATTCACTCAGCCCTCTTGGACTCAATAACAGCTGCTCAAAATCGTGCTGTTTTTTGGCTGTCGCCCCGTCTGCTCATTTTCTGGGGACCACGTGCCTGTTTAGCAGGAGGCCGCTGGCGGCGCGGGCTGCCCAGCTCGCTGCCTCGCTTGCTTTGCTCGAGTCAGCATCCAGAGAAAACCAGCCTGGAAGATGGGAGCAGCTGGTCGATGCGACCCACTGATGGTACGCGCCTGCTGGAGGGTGAGGATGGGACCCCGGACCCCCTCCTGCCCATCTCTCCTGCCTCGCTTTGCCTGCGCTCCCCCGCGCCGGGAGCCCGAGCCAGGTCCCGTGGCTTTCTTCGGCCTCGGGAGGAGTTTTCCTGCAGCAGAGATGGCGTCACCCGTGGTGCGCTCGACGGGAGCCGACTGCCACCCTGCGTCGGTGCCGGCAGAGCACCGGTCTGCCGAGGGGGCTGAGCAGAGCCGGTTTAGCGAACCGGAGAAGCACGGGAAGCGAGAAAGCAAAATGCGGGCTGGCAGGGCGACAGCAGCGCTCCGTGGCAGAGGATCCGCACAGCAACACGCGCGTCTAGCACTGCTTCCCGCTTGTGACTTTGTTAGCCATCCCCTTCATTTTGCAGCAAGCTCTGCTGGAGCCCGGCAGCCTGAAATCCTGTGCGTGCGTTGATCCATCGGGATGTCCCGTAAATCCTATCCCGTTCCCTTCTGGATTCGCCTGGTGCTATGAGTTTGCAGGCTGCATCTCCCCTCCCCGGCGGTCTGCAGCGGCCGGGAAGCGATGCCTGAGCACGGCTTTGCTCCGCTCAAAAGGTGCCAGTTTTTGTGCTCTTGCAGTTCCTGGGGGTGGCTACAGGCAGGTGACACAGCTGTGTTCTTCATCTAGGTTTAAAATGCAGCCCTGGCTCTGCCGTAGTGTTTCTGAGGCATGGACAGGTACCGGGGTGAGGTAGGCACGTTGCAGACCCTGCGTTTACCAGGTGGGCACGGCGTGCGGAAAAGGCATCGTTTGTTCCTGCGACTAACGGGTGTGTTTGGGCAGGTGGAGGAGGAGCTGCAGGAGCAGGAGTTTCTCGACCGCTGCTTCCAGGAGATGCTGGAGGAAGAAGACCAGGACTGGTTCATTCCATCGCGCGACCTGCCCCAGGGCATGGGGCAGCTGCAGCAGCAGCTGAACGGGCTCTCCGTTGGCGACGGCCACAGTTCAGAGGACATTCTGGTAAGGACCTCGGAGAACGTGCTGCGAGGTCTGGCGAAGAGCAGAGGACTTGGCCGGGGAAGCAGGGGGGATTTCCATGGGGGGCTTCCTTACTGGCAGTGGGGTGTCGGGGCAAGAGCTGGTGATAACGCACCGGTGACGACTGGAGTTTTCTGCAAGGCTATTCGTTTTAGCCACGTACCCTGAAAGTTGCACAACTTGCTCTCCAGAAATTGTGGGATGGAGCTGCCACTTGGATGTGAGCGGGGCTCTATCCCAGAGCAAGCCGGGACCTTTCTTGCCTTTTGGGCAGAGCTGGGGTGTCCTGGCAGGCTGGAGAGGTACGGGAGGACCAGCCAGGTCCGCTCCAGGGGTGCTGGGCGCCCCGAGCTTATATAGGTGTTTAGAGTGGTGAAAACCTTCTGGGTGGCTGGACGAGCAGCAGCGTGAAGGCAATGCCTGTTTTCATCCCTGAAAGCAGGAATTTGCCGCAGGGCTGATTGGACCAGCGCGGCGGGGGGGTTGTTCTGGCCCAGCCCTGCTGACTGTGCTCGGGCTGCGCTGCTTCACCGCGGGCGGGGATAAAACAGCCGCTCGCACCTCGCAGCACATCCACCAGCGGCCCTGTGCCGAAGCAAGAACAGGGAGAGACAGAGACAGCAGGTTCTCCTGTGTTTCCCCCCAAAAAAAAACCCAGCCTGGGAGGAGCTGCTTTCAAGCTGGTGCTTTTTCAGCAGCATCTCGAGTGCTGCGGGTGCCTGCGAGGACACGAGGGCCGGGGCAGCCCAGAACATCCGTGACGGATCCTCGGGGTGTGGGTCCGTGGAGCGATGCTTGGCGGGGGTGCCGGTATTTGGACCGCTGATGGGCCCCCCTCCCTCTTCTTTTCCAGAGCAAAAGCAACTTGAATCCAGATGCCAAGGAGTTTGTGCCCGGCGTGAAGTACTGACCGTCAAGGCAGGCTTTGGAAAGACTGTGTCCCTGCTCCGGGGGAAGGTGGCGGGGGGGAAGGAGGGAGGGGATCGGCCCCCAGCTCGACTCTGCGCCGTAGCAGAGTTGCTGCAACGTGGCAAAATCTTGCTCTACGCTTCAAGTACCTTTTTTTTCTTTTTTTTTCTTTCCCCCCCCTCCCCTTTTTTTTAAACTCCTCCTTTGTATTGTCTATCACCTTTTTTTGGCAGTTTTTGCTTTCTAGGACTTGCAGCCCTTAGGTCTGCCCTGGAGTCCAGCACTCCCCCTGCTTCAGAGGCCCGTTTCGATGCGTGCTTCAAACCTGCTAGTGGAAAAGTCATGTTTTCTTGTTTAAGTAGAATTTGTAGGGATCCCCCTGCCCGCCTGCTCCCTCCCCAGAGGCAGCGAGCCTGGGCCAGGAGCCGCGCTGGCTTTCCCTGTTTCCGTTAAACAGGATTTCTTTCGCTAAAGGAAAAGTGAAGTGTAACAAGACTGTAAACCCTAAATCCCTCCAAGCAGCCGCCTGCCCCAGCGCTCCGATAGGTGCGGAACACTAACGCATGCGCCTCTCTGCTGGTAGGCAAGAGTCCTGCCGGCTCAGTCGGTTGCGGGAGCTCTTAGGGGAGACCAGACCCGTCAGACACCACCCCCGCCGTCCACCCCAAGGGAAGGGCTGCCCCTACAAAACACATCTTCTCCTTAAAGAATTCCCCCCGCCCCGGCTCTTCAGCTTATCCAGCACTATGGGCTGTGGCTCTGAAGCGTCTGTACCTTCATTTCTCATTGAAATAAATCCAAGAAAAACCGATCAGAGCCCGTTCTCAGCAGAGTGGAGCGGGGAGGAGTTGGTGTCAAGCAGCCTCCCCGGGAGAAGGATCCTCTGTCGAGACGAGCCTGAGCCCCCAGCAGCACCCACAGACGTAGACAGAGAAGGCGATGGGCAGCGTCTTCGTGCAAAGGGCGCGAAGGCTGGGCTGAGGCTCTGGAGGCGGTGGCATTCCAGGCAAAGCCGCCGGAGCGGCAGCATCCATCCGTTGGTGAGCAGCATCCGTGCCTGTCGGGTGAACTTGCTCTTGGGGGCCTCCTTCCCCATCGGCAGGAGCCGGCCGGGCTTCAGCTCCCCGAACCGCAGCCCCGGGCGCCTCTGGTGTTTTAAATCACGTGCTTGGCGGGCTCCTTTGGAGAGCCCGGGTCAGAAATCTGCATCCAGAGGAAGCAGGGGCTTCTCGGTGAGGGGTGTAGCCTGACCATTAAAATAGTTACTGGTAACGTTGGGGGTGAGTTCTTGCTCATCCGTGTAAATCTCACCTCCCGGGCGCACTTACTTCCAGTATTCCCTTTACTTAAACGGAGTAGTTAATGGAGGGGGATTACAGATCCCTGCGGGGTTTGCAGAGATGGAAGCTAATGGCCGCTCGATAGCCGAGGGCTTGCTCCGTCTCCATTAGCTCGGCACAGCGAAGCCGCCGGCGCCCGTCGGCGAGCTCGGCAGGAGGGCCCGGGGTTATTGGACCACAAACACTAATGGCGAGCGGAGGTTTGAGCCGATTTAACTCAGCTGCTCTCTGTAACTCAACAGATGTCCCGTCGCTGGCTGCCGGTCTTAAAACCAGCACTAAACCCCGACACTACCGCAGCTGGAGCCGGCAGCCTGTTGAAGGTGCCCATCTTAAATATTGCTGCCCAGAGGTACGGGTTGGTTTGGGTGCAGTTCTCCCGTTTCCCGGTACAGCCCGTGCCTCCAGCGCCTGCGCCGTCCCTCCGCGCCGGGGCTCCGGCTGCGCCCAGGGCTTTGCAGGACGTGAGCCGGGGCGCGGGGAAGGGCAGCTGTACGCTGGGCAAACTTCTTTTGTAGCGGTAGCGCAGTTTTCCCCCCCGCCACCACCCTTTCTCTGGTTTCTATTTGATTTCTTACCAAAAAAACCCACCCCCACCCTCTGACGTGCTGTAAATTTCAGACAATGCGTTATTAAAAATAAACTTTTTTTGGAACTGAGCGGTGCAGAAGTCTTGCCTGGAGAAGGGGTAAGGTCTCCATTCAACACCAGCTCCTCTGGTGTCTCGGTCCCGGCAGGATAGCTCCTGGAGGATTTTCCTCCGTCACCCCCGTGGTGGTACCCTGCTGCGGGGCCGTGGGAGCGCTGGCTTCCAGCATCTTCTGCCGGAGGCTGGGGCTGCCGCGGAGCTGGCTGGGCAGAGCCTGAAACGGCTGGAGGAGGAAACGGCTCCGCTTTATGCCTGGTCAGGAATTTGACACCGAGAAAATAAAATTTTAAAAAAAAAATTGAAAGCCAGGGGAGAGGATTCCCAGCATCGAGGCCGCCGCCTCTCCTGCTGCCTCTTCGCCCGGCTGGACGCAGGGTATCGTAGACCGCAGCGCCCGGCCCAGGGCTTCATCCTGTGCTGGATGAGGACGTTGGCGTGCGGAGGAGCCTTGCTGGGACGCTGTCCTGGCTGTCCTGGTTTTTAATTCTTTTAACTGAAGACCAGCCCCAGCCTTCCCCTGCGCCGGGGCCGCTGCTCGGGGCTGCACCTCGCCATGGTCCCCAGGGCCGCTGGCCGGAGGTACCCGCACCCCGCTGACTTCGTGCACCCTGGGTATTAAAGCCCAAAGGCTTCCTCCTTCTCCTCTTCTTCCTCCTCCCCAGCACCTCCTCCCTCCTGTTCCGCTTGGGTCCAGCCACCCCCGAGCGCCGGACCCCCTCCCTGCCCGCCCGGCAGGCTCAGCCGCCGGCAGGCTTGGGCAGCACCCCAGACCCGGCCGCTGCAGCCCGTCCTCCTCGGGCACCGAACAGGAACCATCAAGATCCGTTTTTCTTCGTTTTCCGGCAGCCCCACCACGGCTCGGAGCTCTCCCCACCCAGCAAGGCTGCGCCGGGGCCGGTTCCCCTCCCCGTGGCCACGCTCCCGGCCCCACGCTGCCCCGTCGCCCCCGTGCCAGCCCCCGGCCCATTTCCCTTCGGGCGGTGCAACCTTTTTATTGCCAAATTACAAAACCCATTTATCCGAGCCCCTGCCGCCGCGTGCAGAGGGTCCCTCCGTCCCGGGGGGCACGGCTAGAAGACGTGGGTGTAGAAGACGTCCACGTTGCCGGCGTAGTCCAAGGGCAGAGCCTGGCCGATGCTCCGGGCGCCCAAGCGGGCCCCCCCCAGCGCCGAGGAGCGTTTCAGCTTCAGGAGGCTGAACCGGGAGAAAACGCAGCCGGGAGCCTCCCCCCGCGCCTGCGCCAGCACGCGGATGAACCCTGGGGGGGCACAGACGGGGTCGGGGTTACGGGGGACCGCAGGACCCCCCCCCCCAGCAGCCCCCATCCCTCTGCTCACCCGCCCGCATCCTCTCCCAGCTGTTCCAGACGGATCCCACGCAGACAATGGGCAGCCCCAGCTCCCCCAGGAACAGGCTCTGCGGGGGGGGCAGCGGGTCAGAGCTGGCACCGGGACCCCCCCCCACACCCCGTGCACCCCCTTCCCCATCCCCAGCAGCTCTCACCCTGTCGATTTTGGGCAGCACGGCGACAACGTGGCGAGCCAGGACCTCGCCAGCCTTGTTGAAGATGTGGCAGCAGAGCGGGTCCCCAGCCTGGGCACCTGGGTACGGGGTGGGGGGGAGTGGGATGGGGACCTGGGACCCCCCCCTGCACCCCTGCAAGCTGGGCTGGGCTGTGGGGGGGACCGACACAGGTCCCCCAACAAGGGTGGAGGGTGCTCGGGGCGAAGGGGGCAGAGATCGGGTCCGGGGAGCCGTCACAGGAGGGACAGCAACGTGGTGACAGTCCCCAGGCGGGGACGGAGGGTGGCAGGGACAGGCTGCCCCCCATACGGCCCCCTCCCCCTGCGCCCCCCCCGGGGCTTCCCTACCCTCCGCCAGCTTCTGGCAGAATCCCGCAAACTTGGACTTCTCGAAGGTGCGGTAGAGATGCGTCAGGAGGCCCATCCTGTCGGAGATCTGCAGCGCCGGGAGCAGGGGGGAACCCACCGGTGAGCCCCGCGGCCCGGCTGCCAGCACAGGGGACCCCCCCCAGGACCCCACCATCCAGCCTGGAGCCTCTGGGACCCCACCATCCCGGTGTGCAGCCTGGAGCATCCCCCAGACCCCACCATCCCAGTGTGCAGCCTGGAGCATCCCCCAGACCCCACCATCCCGGTGTGCAGCCTGGAGCATCCCCCAGACCCCACCATCATGGTGTGCAGCCCCCCCAGGCCCTGGCACACAGCCCAGAGCCCCCCGGGACCCCCGGCAGCACCTGGAAGTAGTCAAACATGGCCTGCTTGACGTAGCCGACGTCGTGGGGCGGCACCTCCAGGTTGTCCATGCAGTCAAACACCATCTTCACGGCCTGGTGCGCGATCCAGTAGGCTGCGGAGGGAGCACGGAGTCGGCTGAGACCCCCCCCCGGTGCCCCCCACCACCCCCTGCCCACCGGCCTCACCTGAGCCTTCGTCACCCATCATGTGTCCCCAGCCGCCGCAGCCCGTCTCCGACCCGTCGGGGTTGATGAGTTTGCAGTTGGAGCCGGTACCCGAGATCAGGACGATGCCACCTGCGGGGTCAGAGCCGGCGGAGGGGGGACGCGCGGTCACCCCCCCCTCCCCGCACCGGGACGTCCCCCTCGCTGTCCCCTACCGTGGTCGGTGGCGGTGGCCATGGCCCCGACAGCGTCGGTGGTGATGTGGTAACTCTGGCTCAGGTGGGGGAAGCGCCGGCGCAGCTCCTCCGTCAGCTTGCCGATGGCGTCCTTCTGGTCACCCCCGCTCAGGGACAGCCCCTGTCCCACACCGGAGGGTCCCCGTCACCCCCCGGGGGGGCACGCGCAGCCGGAGCACCCCTGGGGAGGATGCCGGTCGCAGGGGAGCAGTGCGGGGGGGACGGGGGGGCTCACCAGGGAGCGGAGGGGGACCTGGGGGTCGGCCCCGGCTTTGCTCTTGGCCTCGCTGACCATCCGCTCGATCCTCTCCAGGCACTTCTCGGAGCCGATGAGCTGAGAGCCGAGGGGGGGGCACGCTAGAGCCCCCCACACACCCCCCCGGGGCTCCATCCCCGGGGGTCCCACGCGGCCGAAAGCTTCGCCACGTCCCATGAGCAACACCCCGGCACCTTCTCCGGTGGCTTCATCCCACCCAAGCGCCCCAGGAGCCTGGGGACAACCAGGGCTCCCCCACCGTGTCCGTCCCCCCCGCCCCAGGCTGGGCAGGGGGGCGTCCCCCGGCTCACCCAGTGGTTCGTGCAGGGTCCCTCCGTCTCAGCCAGGATTCGGCCATCTCCGGAGACCACCACCACCCTGGAGTGGGTGCCCCCCCTGCGGAGAGAGGAGGGGGGACGCTGCCAGCATCACCCCATACCCCCCCCATCCCCAGTTGGGGGGGACCCTCGCTCAGCCCCACCCCGCGCTGCATCTCCCCGGGGACCCCCACCAGCCCTTGGGGGTGCTGGGAGGGGGGTGAGCAGGATGGGGGTGCCTGGGGGGGGTGGGTGGGACCAGGATGGGGGGGGCACACACGAAGATGGGGGTCCCTGGGTGGGGGTTTATGGGACCAGGATGGGGGGGACCTTTGGGGGGGGCAGACACCGAGATGGGGGTCCCTGGGTGGGGGTTTGTGGGACCAGGGTGGGGGTCCCTGGGTGGGGGGGGTGTGGGACCAGGATGAGGGGGGTCTTGGAGGGGGGACACACCAGGATGGGGGTCCCTTGGGGGGGGGGGGGCTGCTGATCCCCCCATGCCGCCCCACTGCCCTCGGTCCCTGGCCACACCCTGCACCGGGCAGGAGGGGTCGGGGGGGGGGGCAGGAGCCGGTCGGGGTGGGGGGCCCGGCTGCAGGCCCCCGGCTGCAGCCGGGCCCCCCACCCCGACCGGCTCCTGCCCCCCCCCCGACCCCTCCTGCCCCCCCTCTCCCAGGCTGGGGGTACACGGGGGGGGGTAGGAGGGGTAGGTGGGGGGCCGGCTGCAGCCCCCCCGGGCTGGGGGTACCCGGGAGGGTGAGGGTACGGGGGGGTGCAGAGCCCCGTGGGGATCCCCCCACCCGCGGCGCGACCCCTCACCCCTCCACGCCGCCGAAAAGCAACGCCATCGCTGCCGGGACAAGCCCCGCCCTGACCACGCCCCCCCAGCATGACTCCTCCCCGCGCCACACTCCCGGCTCCGCCCCGCTCCGCCTCGCCCCGCCTCTCTGGGTTCTTGCCCCGCCCCTCCGCCCGCCCCGGGTCCCTGTGCCGCCCCTCCGATGCCTTTTCCCCCCGTCCCACGTAACCCTGGGGAGCCCCGTGGGAGGGGCACGGGGGGCGAGGGCTCGTTCCCCGGGAGTCGCGGGGGTCGTACACGTGCGCACCCACGCGGGACACAGACCCACGCACCTACCCGCGACACAGCCACCCCCCCGCACGATATAGCCCCCCACACACCCACCCGCGACACAGCCCCACACACTCAGGACACATCCCCTGGCACAGCCCTACATATGTACCCACCCGTGACACTGCACTGCGCACATGCACACTCAGGACACAGCCCCACGCATGCACCCACTCGGGACACAGCCGTCCCCCACGCACCCACTCGGGACACAGTCCCACACATGCACACAGCCCCCCCCCCTCCAAGGCACCCCCTGGGGTCTTGGATCCGAGCAAAAGGGGGGTCCCACAGGGACCAGCCCCAGCGTGGGAGGGGGGTCCCCCACTCCAACCCCCGCCTCCAGCCATCACCCCCATCCCAGCCGTGGGGTGGGAGCTGGAGGACGTGTCTGTGGGCCAGGAGCCACCACGGCACCGGGTCCCCCTCTGTCCCCAAAGCCACATCCCCCTGTGGGGGGACAGGGGCAGGGGCTCAGGCTCCCAGTGAGTGGACACCCCTTCCCCTCGTTAGAGCATCGCTAACGAGCGCGGGAGCGGCTGTCAGCTCCCATCAGCCGCGGCCCAGCCGAGTGGCAGACGGGGACGCGGGCACAGCTGAGCCCCTCCTCGGGTGACAGCGGGTGACAGCCGCTGTGCCCCGCCGCTGTCCCCACGCCGGGGGCTGAGATGGGGGCGATGGACGGGGAGGGTGGGGGGGGATGGAGGGGATGGAGGGGAGGCCAGATGCGTGGATGGATGGAGGGGTGGGCAGGTGGATGGATGAGATGGAGGAGTGGATGGATGAAGAGGATGAAGAGGACGGAGGGATGCATGGCTGCGTGGATGGATGGACAGAGAAGACGGATGGAGAGGACGGTTGGATGGATGGATGGATGGATGGATGGATGGATGGATGGATGATGGATGGATGATGGATGGAGAAGGTGGAGGGGCAGACGGAGAAGACAGAGGGGCAGATGAATGGTCAGATGGATGGACAGATGGATGAAGAAGATGGAGGGGCAGAGGGATGGAGAGGATGATGGTGTGGCTGGAGAGGATGGAGAGCCAGATGGCTGAGCAGAGGGATGGGTGGATGGAGAAGATGGAGGGGCAGATGTAGAAGACAGAGGGGCAGATGGATGAAGAAGATGGGTGGATGGATGGATGGAATGGATGGATGGATGGATGGATGGATGGAGTGGATGGATGGATGGATGGATGGAGAAGATGGATGGATGGATGGATGGAGTGGATGGATGGATGGATGGATGGATGGAGAAGATGGATGGATGGATGGAGTGGATGGAGGGGCAGATGGAGAAGACAGAGGTGCAGAGGGATGAAGAGGATGGATGGATGGACGGGTAAGATAGAAGGGCAGAGGGATGGAGAGGATGAGGGGTGGATGGAGCAGATGGAGAGGTGGATGGCTGAGCAGATGGATGGGTGGATGGGCATATCGGAATGGAAAGAGGAGGTGGGGGAAAATGGGGCAGGCAGGAGGAGGTGTAGAAGGGAGTGTAACAAGATGGGGATGATGGGACGGTGACTGGGTGGAGGGGAGTGGTGGCCCAGCGGTGGCCCAGCGGTGGCCCAGAGTGGGCAGGGGGCTGGTTCCAGCCTGGCAGGACAGTCCAGGCCATCCCAGGCCATCCCACACATGGCCCAGCGACGTCGCTGCTGCCGGGGGTTCCCTGGTCCCGGGGTGCTGGGACCGGGACACCAGCAGAACAGCCAGCCCGGGATGGGGGTCAGCTCCCCCCCCACCAGCCGCTCCAGCCCTTCCTGGGGCTCCCCTGCGCCGTGGGGCACAGGGTGAGACCTGCAGGGACCTGGGGCTGGCGGGTGCCCCGTGACCCCAGGGTGCTGCGCAGGGATGGGGACCATGGGCACCCCGCTCTGCACGGCTCGGGGGACGAAGATGTTCGGGGGCATCCACATCCTTCCCAAGCGTTTTGCAGGGTGGGGAGCCCCGGGGGGCTGCGGCTGGGACCCCCGCAGGGCAACGCTGGGTGCAGGGAGCACCAAGGGCACAGGGGAGCCCCCAAAAAGTCCCCAGCTGCCCCAAAGATGGGGTGGAGAGGAGCGGCAGGGGAAGGGTTAAGCTGCAGTGTGTGTGTGTGCAGCCCCTGAGCCCACCGCCCTCGTGCCCTCATTAAGTCCCGGTGGCACCAGGCTGTCTGGGGACAGCGGGGACAGGGGACAGGGGACGACGGGACCCGCTGCCTTTGTCTCAACTTGGTGAGGCAAAGTTTGAGCGGAGCCGGAGGCGGCTGCCGAGGGGCCGGGAGCTGCCGGTGAGTCCGTGGGGCCATGGCGGGCGTCCCACGAGGCCCGTGGGATGGGACAGTGATGTCCCCACGTGGGCTGGATGCCACCCTCGGCACCAGGGAGCCAGTGGGGTGATGCTGGGAGCACGCCGACTGCATCCCGCCACCCCACTCGGGGACGGGGACCGGAGGGCAGCGGTCCCCAGGACCCCCCGACCCCGTCCCCAAGCCTGTCCCCACCCCGGCGGCGGTGGCTCCCCCATCTCGGATCCAACCAGGACAAGAGGTGGCACCAGCCGGACCGAAACCCGGGCGTGTGGGCGGCGCGTGGGCCCCGCACTGGCTCGGGGTAAGACACGGCGATTTGGGGTTTACGGGCAAACAGGCAGCAAATCCCCCCGGTGCCTCCACCGCGCCCCTCCGCAGACCCCCCAGAAATGGGGTGTGGGAGCCAGGAGTGCTCCAGGGGACACCCCGATCCTGCTGGACCCCGGGCAGCCCCGGGAGGCTCCGGCCCCAAAGCCACCGTGGGTCCCAGCCGGGCGTGGGGCGGGCGAGCGAGGGCACCGGGGCGGGGAGAGGACGTCGGCGTGCGGGGACGTGGGCTCAGCCCCGCTTCGTTAGCTCGGGCTCAGCCCCGCTTCGTTAGCTCATCCCAGCCCCGCTTCATCAGCTTGAGCACCCCGTGGGTGCTGGGGTCGCCCGCTGGCGCGCAGCACCCTGCTCGGGAGGCAGAGGAGGGAGAGGCGGGAGGAAGGCCCCGCCGTGGCAGCCGGGAGCGGTTTTATTCTGCTCTGCCGCCCTCGGCGCCGACGTGGAAGCACCGATCTTGGAGGGGCTGAGATATTTTTTGGGGATCTCGATCCGTCCCGCTGCCGGTGGGTTGGGAAATGGGCTGCGGCGGTGGGAGCGCTGGGTGCGGTGCTGAGCCGGGGACCCCCCGCGTGGAGGAGGACGCTGGTGAGACCCAAAAGGGGGCTTGGGGCGGCTGTGGGACAGGGGCGGCAGTCGGCGGGGGGCTGCAGAGGGGCTGGATTCGGGGTGACCTGGGAGTGCTCACCCCGAGCAGCCGACTCCTCGAACCCGTCCCCATCCCGGTGCGGCGGTGCCGGGGCTGCGGTGCCTCCCGGTCCGGTTCGGCACGGCACAGGGCCACCTCTGTCCCACCGGCACCGGGAGCAGCGGGACAGGCAGCAGCCAGAAGAGCCCTGGGAGAGCAGAACCACAGACATGCAGATGCAGCGGGCCCCATCCGTCTGTCCTTCCTCGCGCCTGGCCGCCTTCCTCCGGCTCCATTACCCCTCTCTGTTCCCAGAGATCGCGTCTGTGCGGTAGGTGCTGTGTCTGCCCATAGCATGCACCCATCTGTCCGTCTGTCCATTCATCCACCTACCCGTCCATCCCTCCCTCCATCCATCTGTGCTCCCATCCTTCCATCCATCCATTCATCCAGCTCTGCATCCACCCCTCCATCCATCCCTCCATCCATCCCTCCACCCCTCCATCCATCCTTCCACCCCTCCATCCTTCCCTCCCTCCATCCCTCTCTCCATCCCTCCATCCATCCTTCCCTCCATCCCTCTCTCCATCCCTCCATCCATCCTTCCCTCCATCCCTCTTTCCATCCCTCCATCCCTCCATCCTTCCCTCCATCCCTCTCTCCATCCCTCCATCCATCCTTCCCTCCATCCCTCTTTCCATCCCTCCATCCATCCCTCCATCCTTCCCTCCATCCCTCTCTCCATCCCTCCATCCCTCCATCCCTCCATCCTTCCATCCTTCCATCCTTCCCTCCATCCCTCTTTCCATCCCTCCATCCTTCCCTCCAACCATCCCTCCATCCCTCCATCCTTCCCTCCATCCATCCCTCCATCCCTCCATCCTTCCCTCCTTCCCTCCATCCTTCTCTCCATCCCTCCATCCCCCCTCCATCCCTTCATCCCCCCCCCACTTCCAGCCCCTGTCCCTGCCCAGGGGACAGGCTCAGCGCGGGGTGTTGCGCCCGCCCAGACCGCGGCTGCGCCCCGCCGGGGGTCCCCTGGACCGTCCCCCTTGGAGGGGGATTGTGTCGGTTGGCAGAACCACCCAAACCGGGCCCCGGGGCAGCGGGACGAGGCGCTGGGGGTGCGGGGGTGGTTTGTCCCCAGCGCCTGGGGGGACAGCGTGACGGCCGGTGCGGTGGCACTTGTGCTTGCGCTGTCCCCGCCACCTTCCACCGGGACATCTGCGGAGGGGACGTGGAGGTGAACTCTGGAAGGGCCCGGGGAGGTGGGGGGGCCCGGGGAGGTGGGGGGACCCCGGGGAGGTGGGGGGGCCTGGGGAGGTGGGGGGGGCCCGGGGAGGCAGCGTCGGGGTCCAAGCTCGGGCAGCCACTGTGGAGTTGCAGTGCTGGGGACACCCGGGTGGTCCCACCAGTGGCCAGGGTGGCTTCCGTGCCGGGGGGCTGCCATGCGTTTTGGGGAGCGGTGGCGGCTCCGAGGGTCGGGGCCAAGCGCAGGGGTCCCCATAGACCTTTGCGCTGGGGAATGTCACCCATGTCTATCACCCCCAGACCCCGTCCCGCCTGCCCACGCTCCTGTCTCCTCCGGTCAGCAAGGGACAGGGACAGGGATGGGGACAGGAATGAGGATGGGGATGGGGGCAGGAATGGGGACAGGGATGGGGACAGTGATGGGAACAGGGACGGGGACAGGGACAGGGATAGGGACAGGAATGGGGACAGGGATGGGGACAGTGATGGGGACAGGGACAGGGACAGGGACAGGGATAGGGACAGGGACAGGAATGGGGACAGGGATGGGGACAGTGATGGGGACAGGGACGGGGACGGGGACAGGGATAGGGACAGGAATGGGGACAGGGATGGGGACAGTGATGGAGACAGGGACGGGGACAGGGACAGGGATAGGGACAGGGACAGGAATGGGGACAGGGATGGGGACAGTGATGGGGACAGGGACAGGGACGGATCCTGGTTCCCCCGGGCCCCCAATGACCCGATGCTGAGCGGGTGCCTGTCACCATCAGGCTGGACCCTGGACCCCTCTCCCACCCCAAACCCCCCTCCCACTCTCCAAGCACTTTTGCCGACTCAGCGTTTCCCAGCCCCGGCCCCCCGGCTCAGCCCGGGCGTGGGGGTCCCGGTGCTGGGGGGGGTCGGGACCACGGAGCCGCTTCGCAAGAGGCAGAGCGTTAGCGGGGGCAGAGGGCGGCCGAGCTGCCGGACGCCGCTCGTTAAAGTTGATCTGTGCATCCCTAATTGATATTATTGCGGGGCTGGGGGGGGCGGGATCCCCCCGGACAGGGGCACCCCGCCGCCGCCCTGCCTCAGGGCGCCTTTGGTGCATCATTCACCGCCCCGTGCCTCAGTTTCCCCACGCACGCGTGTGCGCCCACACGTGTGCGTGAGCGTGCAGGCGGCCCGGCGCACGCGTGCGGGAAGGCGCGCGCTGGCACGCGGGGCTGCACGTGGCTGCCTGCGCCGCGGCCCCGAGGGTGGGTGCCGGCTGCGGGGTGCTGGGGTGACCCCGTCCCCCCGTGTCCCCCCGTGTCCCCCCGTGCCCGCTGCCCGGCGGGAGGGCGGTTGGCGCCCGGCGTGGCGGCGGTGGCCGCGGCCCAGGCACACGCCTGACCCAGTTAGCTCCCGCGCCGGCAGCCGGCGGGGCCGGGCTCTGAAAATGAGTTAATAAACCCCACGGGAGGTTTTTTTCCGGCTCACAGGAGGGATTTAGAGCCGGGCTGGCGTCACCGGGCTGGCGTCACCGGGCCGCCCGCCGCCTCCCCGGGCACCGCGCTGCTGGCTGAGCCGCTGTCCACCCGGGGGTCCCGGGGGGGACCGGCCCCCTGCACCCACGGGTGTCCGTGGGGCCGTGCTGGGCATCTCCCGGGAGCCGGGACTGAGCCCGGAGCCAGCGGAGGGGCCGAGGTCTGGGGGTGCGATGCTGGGGTGCAGGGGGGTGTCCCCTAAAAAAGCCCCTTCTCACCCCGATGGGTGCAGAGCCGGTGTGGCAGGAGGGTGCCACCCGAGAATCCCCCCCCCACGGCAAGGGACCCCCAGCATCTGGCACGGGGGAGGGTTTGGGGGTCAGTCCGGGAGACCAGAGCCCGCAGCTGATGCCGGCTCTGCCACCCCCCCGCCCTTCTGTCCCCACGTCCCCCCGGGTGCCGGGGACCCGGTGACAGCTTTGGGTGGCGTCAGGGGCCGCTAAGCCCCGGGCGGGCGCCGGGGCCGGGTGCTAAGCGGGATCAGGGGCTCAGGCGGATCCCGGCCCCGCTAATCCCCGGCTGACGCAGCCCGAGCCCCCGGCCCCCCCGCGCCACCCCCGGCTCCCCCAGCCCCCCGCCGCCCTGGCACCCAGGGGCCGGGCTCGCCCACGGGGATTCAGGGTGATGGGTGGGCCCCTGGTCCTCCCGCAGCCCCCCGTGGCCGTGGGGAGGGCAGGAACGGGGGTGCCGTGGGGTGCGGAGGGGGCGGGGGGATGCGGTGGGGATGCGGTGGGGTGCTGCGTCGGCACCCTGCCAGCTGGGTGCTGGTGAGCTGCGTGGGTGCTGGGGTAGCGGGTGGGGGCTGTTCTGCCAGGGGTGCTGGTGTCATGGGGGTGCTGGTGGGTCAGGTGGGTGCTGGATGGGTGCTGATGGGACAGATGGGTGCTGGTGTGCCGGATGGGTGCTGGTGGGTCAGATGGGTGCTGGTGGATCAGAGGGTGCTGGTGTGTTGGATGGGTGCTGGTGGGTCAGACGGTGCTGGTGTGTCGGATGGGTGCTGGTGGGTCAGATGGGTGCTGGTGTCCTGGATGGGTGCTGGTGTGTCGGATGGGTGCTGGTGGGTCAGGTGGGTGCTGGTGTGTTGGATGGGTGCTGGTGGGTCAGGTGGGTGCTGGTGTGCTGGATGGGTGCTGGTGGATCAGAGGGTGCTGGTGTGCTGGATGGGTGCTGGTGGGTCAGGTGGGTGCTGGTGTGCTGGATGGGTGCTGGTGGGTCAGGTGGGTGCTGGTGTGCCGGATGGGTGCTGGTGGGTCAGATGGGTGCTGGATGGGTGCTGGTGGGTCAGATGGGTGTTGGTGTGTGGCTGTGCCATGTGGGTGCTGGTGCCACGTGGGTGCTGGCATGCAGTGGGGTGCTGTGCTGGTGCAGCGAGGCACCAGGTGGAAGGGGTGGGGGTGTTTGTGGGTGCAGCGGGGCACTACGTGGGTGCTGATGTGCCGTGGAGGTGCAGCAGGGTGCTGCGCTGCTGCAGTGGGGCACTGCGTGCGTACGACGAGATCCTGCGGGTGCAGTGGGATGCAGTGCGGGTGCAGTGGGGTGCGGTGTGGGTGCAGTGGGGTGCGGTGTGGGTGCAGCGGGGTGCGGTGCGGGTGTGCCCTGGGGGTGCAGCACTGCAGGCTGCAGGGTCACACTCCCCCCCAGGGTACTGGGGTCCCCCCACTCGCTGCACGACGTGTTCGCGGGTGCTGGGCGCTGAGCCACGGGGTGTGTGCAGGATGAGCCCCAGCACCCCCACACACACACCCTCCCAGGGTTCTCCGTGCGGAAGAGGGGTCCCCGGCAGGTGACGATGCCCTGGCCCCATGCCCGTGTCCCTGCACCAAGGGCTGCCGGCCCCGGAGCCACGTCCCAGGGCCAGGCTCGGCGGTGTCACCAGTGGGGCACCCACTGTGTGGGCGTCCTGGGTGTCCTGTGGAGAAGCCCCCCCGGGAGGTCCCCGCTGGGCGTCCCCGCCAGCCGGGAAACTAGAGGGCAGTCCAAGCTCCAGAGAGCCCAGGCCGCCGAGGGGAGACGGGACCCCCGAACCCCCGCCGAGGGCAAGAGGGGTGGCATGGAGACCCCGCGAGTGACGGGGAGAGGGACAGGAGATGGAGCAGAGAGAGAGGGCTGTGAGGGATGGCGAGCACCCCAGGGCCAGGGGAGCACCCCAAATCCAAGTGGGAACCCCAGGGCCTCCCCCAAATCCAGCTGAGCACCCCAGGGCCTCCCCTAGGTCCAAGTGAGCACCCCAGGTTCAAGGGGGAACCCCAAATCCAGACGGGCACCCCAAAGCCAGGGGACCACCCAAAGCCACACTTTTTTTCACCTGGGGACCGCGGGGCAGTGGGGAGCGGGGGCTGTGGTGGGGGACCCCTTGCACCCCCCAACGGGTGGCTGAGCTCTGCTGCTGGGGGTCCCCCGAGGCCCAGCACCCCACAGCACGCAGCCAAGGTGGGGGGCCCTGGGGCATCTCACCAGCCCTGCCGGGCTTTCGGCCACCTCCTCTGCCCCCCGGGGGATCCCTCCAGGAGGAGCCTCCAGGGGCTGGGACCTTGGTGGCACTGCATGGGACCAGGGTGGGGCAGGGGCACGGGGGCCTCTTGTACCACCCCATGGGGACCTGCTGGGCTCCCCTACCACCCCATGGGGACCTGCTGGGCTCCCTGCCACCCCATGGGGACATGTTGGGCTCCTGTACCACCCCATGGGGACCTGCTGGGCTCCCCTAGAGCCCCATGGGGACATGTTGGGCTCCCCCACCACCCCATGGGGACCTGCTGGGCTCCCCTAGAACCCCATGGGGACATGTTGGGCTCCTGTACCACCCCATGGGGACCTGCTGGGCTCCCCTAGAACTCCATGGGGACATGTTGGGCTCCTGTACCACCCCATGGGGACCTGCTGGGCTCCCCTAGAACTCCATGGGGACCTGCTGGACTCCCCTAGAGCCCCATGGGGACGTGCTGGGCTCCCGTACCACCCCATGAGGACGTGCTGGGCTCCCCTACAACCCCATGGAGATGTCCTGGGCTCCCCTAGAACACCATGGGGACGTGCTCAGCCCTGCACCACCCCATGGGGACATGTTGGGCTCCCGTACCACCCCATGAGGACGTGCTGGGCTCTCCTAGAACCCCATGGGGATGTCCTGGGCTTCCCTAGAACCCCATGGGGACCTGCTGGGCCCAGCTGGGGTGCACTGGAGTGATGGTGAGGCAGGGGAGCCAGTTCACAGGTGGCTGTGGGGAGTATATCACACTGGCACCTATAGCCCCCATACCTCCCCCTTCCCACCGGGGCTCCTAACGCCGCTCCTCCCTCACCCCACCGCCTCTCCCCTCCCCGAGACGTGGCGATCAGGGGGCGAGGGGAGCGGGGTGCCCCCCACCCCGGGGTGCCCCCAGCGCTGGCCACTGAGGGGAGCAGAGCTGACAGGCTCACATGGCCCGGTCCCCGACTGCGTTGCATTCACAGTTCGGGGAGCACGTCAAGGCTAAGGGGAGCTGACAGAAAAACCTTTACTGGAAAAAATGGGAATATAGTATCAGGCAAGGCTGACCGGAGCGTGAACCGCCGCCCAACACGGAGCAAATTAGCATCAACCAAAATAGCAGGCAGCTCCGGCCGCGGATGTGCGAGGTACCAAATGCAACGGGCTGTCAGGCTGCATCAGGGCAGGGATGCATAAGGAATGGGGCTCGGCCCCGCGCAGCTGCTGCCCCCCCGCTCCTGCCGGCCCCCCCCAGGACCCGGGGTGGGGGGGATGTGTGGGGTGGGGGAGGCAAAACCCATGGCTGTGGGGCTGGGGGGGGCTGAGAAAGCTCCATCCATGGGGATGTGTGGGGCTGGGGGGGCAAAATCCCATCCGTGGGGATGCACGGCATCTGGGGGGGCAAAATCCCATCCGTGGGGATGCACGGCATTTGGGGGGGGCAAAATCCCATCCGTGGGGATGCACGGCATTTGGGGGGGGCAAAATCCCATCCGTGGGGATGCATGGCATTTGTGAGGGGCAAAATCCCATCCGTGGGGATGCACGGCATTTGGGGGGGGCAAAATCCCATCCATGGGGATGCACGGCATCTGGGGGGCAAAATCCCATCCGTGGGGCTGAGCAGGGCTGGGGAGGGCAGGCAGGATCCGTGCGGATTGATGAGAGGGGGGGAAACCCCCCACCCTGGTCCATGAGGATGCAGAGAGGCTGGGGGAGAGCGAGAAACCCCAATACCTGGGGATGCCGGCGGATGTCGGGGGGCCAGGGGAGCGGGAGTCGGGGTGCCCCGTGCCATGTGGGTGGAGGGGGGAGGCAGAAAAAGAGGCGGGGGGGAGGAAGCAGCAAAAAGCTCTGTCAAATACATAAAGAGCTGGAAAAGAGAAGGGAAAAAGCCGGTCGCGCCTCCTCCCGGGGTGCTCTCGCACATTAGTCGTGCTCGGGTGCCCCGGCAGCGCGGGCAGGGAAGGCGGCTCCCAGCGGGGCGCGGGGATGAACATCGCAGCCATTTTGTTGTTGGGTTGAACTGGGGAAAAAAAGGGGGGAAAAAAAACCCAAACCCAAAATAGCCCCCGCGCAGCCCAGCCCCGCAGATGGCGTGGGGCCGTGCCCACCCACCCACTGCCAGCCCTGAACCCCCTCGCTGGGGCCAGTGGGATCCCCAGGGCCCCTCCAGGCCAGATCCTGCACCCTCTGGTCCTGAGCACGGAGGCTGAGCACCGCTGTGCAGGCGTCCCCCCGAGGCTGCAGGCTCCGGGACAGGGACACGGTGGCTCGGGGGACACTGGTGCAAGTGGGATGGGGAGTGGGGTGACGTGGGTGCTTTGCTGGGGGGCTGCAGCCTGGCTGTCCCCAGGCGGAGGTGGCATGGGTGCTGCGGCGGATGAGGATTGCCCTGTTAGGGTGCCTGGGGTGCCCAGGATGCCCAGGGGGCTCGGGGTGCTTGGGGTGCCCAGGGGGCTCAGGGTGCCCAGGATCCTTGGGGTGCTCGGGCTACCCGGGATGCCTGGAGTCCCCAGCGTGCTTGGGGTGCTCAGGGTGCTTGGGATGCTGGGGGTACCCAGGGTGCCCAGGATGCCTGGGGTGCCTGGGATGCCTGGGGTGCCCAGGGTAGCTGGGGTGCCCAGGGTGCTTGGGGTGAGCAGGGTGCTTGGGGCATCCGGGGTGCCCTGGATGCCTGGGGTGCTTGGGGTGCCCAGGCTGCTTGGGATGCCCAGGCTTCTCGGGGTGCCCAGGCTGCTTGGGGTGCCCGGGGTTCTCGGGGTGCCTGGCATCCAGGCAGTGGCGAGGGGTGCTGATGCTTACAGCGGTTGCACATCGGGGTGCAAAAGGTAAAACTGCCCCCCTTCTCCCCCCCCAGCGCTCACTGCTGCTTCCAGCCCCGAGCTCGGGGCTCCCGCTCCAGCCGGAGCTTCCCCCGGGAGCGGGCAGCTGCCGGCCGAGCGCAGCGGCAGCGCAGAAAAGGGGGAGAAAAGAGGGATTTGTGGGGAAAATGGGAAACCTCGGGGCGGGCGGACACGGGGAGAGGGCAACGGCCCAGGAAGGCCGGGCACCGCCGGCTCTGCCGACCGCGGCTCCCAGCGCCAGCCCCCCTAAATCCAGCCGCCGCCTCTCCGAAGAGCTTCCCAGCAGCTTTCAGTGACCTTTTTTTCTCAGACGTTTCCAGAACCGATGTGAAAACCTGCCCTTTCCAGCAAATCCCAGATGCTGGGCGCCGTTTTGAGAAAAACACATCTTTTGCAGTGGAAAGCGCTCGCATTTCGGCTGGTTTGGGGGGGTCCCTGCTCCGTGGGGGGAGCAGATGCCTCACAACCCGAACCTCCCCGGGCAGCTGAGCCCCTCGGTCCCTGCCGCTGCCGCACGGGCAGGGGCACGGCGGGCAGGAGCACGGCGGGCAGGGGCCAGGGCTACTCGGGGGAGCGCAGGGATGCTCTGCACCCAGCGGGGCAGGGATGGGAGAAGAGGAGCAGAAGGGGGGTCCCAGTGGACACGGCAGCACCCACCCGCACCCACACCCGCAGGGGTTGGGCATCGGTCCCACAGCTCCTGCCTGCCTGAGGTGGCCCCTGGGCCGGGGTTGGGGGGCCCGGGCTGGAGCCCCCCACGCGGGGGTCAGTGCTTGGTCTCCAAGCCCCTCGGGGTCAGCACCAGGACCGGCAGCCGCTGCCGAACGTGTCAGGGTGCATTAGCACCCGGCTGCCTCCACCACAGCAGCGCAGGGACCGGGGGCCTGGCCGCCGCACACACACACACGCACACCCCTCCCTGCAACCCCCCCACACGCACTGTCCCTGTGCACACACCCCCATGCACACAGACCCTGCATGCACATGCATGCCACGCACACACCCCCCATGCACCCCCCATGCATGTACACCCCATGCTCACCCCCCCATTCAGATACACCCCATGCACACCCCTCCACGCATGTACCCCCCACGCATGTACCTACCGTGCACACACCCCCAATGCACCCGCATGCACTTACACTCCATGCACACACCCCCCATGCATGTACCCCCCATGCACACCCCCCACGCACACACACTCATGCGTGTATCCACTGTGCACTCCCTGCAACACACCCCCATGCAGATACACCCCATGCACACCCCCCTATGCACACCCCCATGCAGATACACCCCATGCACACCCCGCTATGCACACCCCCATGCAGATACACCCCATGCACACCCCCCCCATGCACACCCCCATGCACTTACACCCCATGCACACACACCCCCATGCACACCCCCATGCACTTACACCCCATGCACACCCCCCCATGCACACCCCCATGCACTTACACCCCATGCACACCCCCCTATGCATGTACCCACCGTGCACACACCCCCAATACACCCCCATGCACACACACCCCCACGCACCCCCCTATGCATGTACCCACCGTGCACCCCCCAACACACCCCATGCACACACCCCCCACGCACCTCCCCGCTCCCGGAGCCTCAGCCGGGGGGCCGAGGTGCAGCGGGGCCGCAGTGGCTGGGGGTCCCGTGGGTGCCGAGCGCTTTGGGGGCAAACCCAGCGGAGCCCGGCTGGCCCCGTCGCCCCCCGTCACCCCGCGGGGCACCCGAGCTCGGCGGGGCACGGGGACGCTCAGGCACCCCGAGATGCGGCCAGAGCTGCCGGCGGGGACCAGCGGCAGCAGCGGCGAAGCCTTCGTGGGACCCCCGGGGGAACCGCGGCCGCGCCCCGCTGGGCTCAGCCCTGCCCCGCAGAGCGGGTGCTGCCGGGACCACCCTCGGGTGGGTGCTCCCACGGGGGGGCAGCACGGGGCAACCCTACAACAACAGGTCGGGTAGGCAGCACGCTGCTCCTGCGACCCTACAATAACAGCTCAGGTACACAACCTGGAGCTTGTGCAACCCTACAATAACAGCTCATGTACACAGCACGATGCTCGTGCAACCCTACAATAACAAACAGGCCTCGTACGCAGCTCGATGCTTTGCAACCCTACAATAACAGCTCAGGGTACACAACCTGGTACTCAAGCAATAACAGGTCAAGTACGCAGCACGGGGCAACCCTACAATAACAGCTCGTGTACACAGCACGGTGCTTGTGCGACCCTACAATAACAGCTCTGGGAGTCCAGCCCACACCTCTCACAACCTATAACAACACTGTGGGTAAATAATCCATTTCTCTTGCAACCCTACAATAACAAACAGGTTATGTACACAGCTCAATGCTCATGCAACCCTACAATAACAGCTCGGGGTACACAACCTGTTGCTCGTGCAACCCTACAATAACAGCTCAGGGTACACAGCACGATACTCATGCAACCCTACAATAACAGCTCAGGGTACACAGCACGATACTCATGCAACCCTACAATAATAGGTTGAGCATGCAGCACAGTGCAACCCTACAATAACAGTTCAGGTACGCAGCACGGTGCTCGTGCAACCCTACAATAACAGCTCGGGGGGTACAACCCACTTCTCTCTCAACCTTCTAACGCCGCTGTGGGTAAATAACCCATTTCTCTTGCAACCCTACAATAACAGGCTGGGTACAGAGCTCGCTGCCCGCGCAACCCTACAATAACAGTGTGCTGCGGGCAAAAGCGGGAGCGGTTCCCTCCATCGCCCCCCGCCCCGCCCGGCCCCTCGCCCCCTCGCCCCGGGGGGCTGAGCTGCACCCGCTGTCCTGAGGGTGCTCGGGCACCCAGCCAGCTGCGGGGCCAGGGGAGAGGGGAGATCGGGGGTGCGGGGGGGAGGGAGGCAGGGGGGATGTGGGGGGGAGGCAGGGGCGTGCAGGGGGGTGCAGGGGGGATGCAGGAGGGTGCAGGGGGGTGCAGGGGGGTGCAGGAGGGTGCAGGGAGGCGCAGGGGGATGAAGAGGGGTGCAGGAGGGATGCAGGGGGGTGCAGGAGGGATGCACGAGGATGCAGGGGGGTGCAGGGGGGTGCAGGAGGGTGCAGAGGGGTGCAGGGGGGATGTGGGGGGTGCAGGAGGGATGCAGGAGGGATGCAGGGGGATGCAGAGCAGTGCAGGAGGGATGCAGGGGGATGCAGGGGGGTGCAGGAGGGATGCAGGAGGGTGCAGGGGGGTGCAGGGGGGGTGCAAGGGGAAGGCAGGGGAATGCAGGGGGGTGCCAGGGGGGTGCTAAGCATGCCCCAGAGCTGCAGACCCAGGGAGGTGGGTGCGAACCGGGCCGTGCCAGGCACAGGGTGGCAAGGTGCGGGGGCAAGGTGCGGGGACACCAGCTCTGCCCCCCTCTGCCCCCAGGGCTCTGCTGGGTGGAGGAACGCACGCGTGGGTGCGTGTGCGTGGGTGGGTGCACGCGTGACAGGTCCTGCCCGTGAGCTTGTCCCCTCTCCCCTCGGGATGGGACACTGAGCCCCCCAGCCCACCTGCAGCGAGCACCCCAGCACCCCACGGCGAGCACCCCAGCACCCTGCAGCGAGCACCCCAGCACCTAGCAGTGAGGGCTTCCACACCAGCACCCCAAAATCCTCCCCACAGTGGTTGTCCCCCCCGGGATCCAGCCGGGCGGGGGGCTGCTGGGTGCCCTGGCAGGGCTGGGGGGGTCCCAGGCACCCCCCAGGTGCGGGGGAAGGAGGGGATGCCTCCAGCCAGAGCCTTGGCCTGGATACACAGCCCAGTACCAGCCCAGTACAGCCCAGCGTATCCCAATGCAGCCCAGTGCAGGTCAGTGCCAGACAGTACCAACCCAGTACCAGCCCAGTGCATCCCAGTGCAGCCCCACCGCAGCTGCAGGGGAGGGAAGAGGCTAAGGGTGGCCCCCTCCGGGGGGTCCCCAAGCTTTGGGGTGGGGAGGGGTCGGTCCCAGACACACAGTGGGTCACGATTCGGCCCGGCGTGAGGGTGCTGGGGTGGGGTCCCTGCGAGGTCCCTGTGTGGGTGCAGGGGGTCCCAGCCCAGGGTCCCAGTATGGGGCAGGGGATGCCCATATGGATGCGGGGGTCCCAGCCTGGGGTCCCCATGTGGGTGCAAGGATCCCTATATGGGTGCAGGGAGTCCCTATATGGATGCAGAGGGTCCCCACATAGGTGGGAGGGGCCCTATATAGGTGCTGGGGTCCCAGCACAGGTGTAGGGGTCCCTATATGGATGGAGAGAGTCCCTATACAGGTGCAGAGAGTCTCTATACAGATACAGAGGTACCTATATGGGTGCTGGGGTCCCTGGCATCCCCACGTGGCTTCTGGGTCCCCTGGGGTCTCTATATGGGTGCAAGGGTTCCTATACAGGTGAAGGGAGTCTCTATATGGGTGCTGGGGTCCCTACGTGAGTTGCAGGGGGGTCCCTATATGCGTGCAGAGGAATCCCTGAATGGGTGCAGGGGTCCCTATACAGCGTCCGGGGTCCCTGCACGGGTGCAGAGGGGGTCCCTATGGCTGTGGGTGGGGGGAGCCTGTATGACTGGACAGGGGGTCCCTATTTAGGTGCAGGGGGTCCCTATACAGCTGCAGGTGGTGTCCCTATACACATGGAGGGGGACGTCTATATCGGGGTCCCTATATGGGTGCAAGGGGAGGTCTCTATATGGTTTCAGGGGGTCCCTGCACAGGTTTGGGGGGTTCTCTGTACAATTTGGGGGAGCCCCATGAAGTTTGGGGTCCCTGTACGGTTTGGGGGGTCTTTGTGTGGTTTGGGGCCCCCTGTGCGGTTTCGGGGCATCCCTGTACTGTTCGGGGTCCCCGCATGGTTTGGGGGGGGCTGTCCCTGTGCGGTTTAGGGCATCCCTGTGTGGCTGGGGGTCCCTCTGCGGTTTTGGGGACCCTGTATGGTTTTGGGGTATCCCTGTGTAAGTGGGGGGAGTTCCTGTGTGGGTCGGGGTCCCTATACGGTTTTGGGGGTCCCTATACAGTTGAAGGGGATTCCTGTGTGGTTTGAGGGGGTCCCTATAGGGTTCGGGGTCCGTGTACAGTATGGGGGGGTCACTGTATACTTCGGGATTCCTGTACGGTTTGGGGGTCCCTGTATCGTTGGGGGGGTCCCTGTATGGTTTGGAGGATCCCTGTATGGTTCGGGGTCCTGTACAGTTTGGGGGGTTCCCATACGGTTTGTGGGGGTCCCTGCATGTTTCGGGGTCCCCCCGCAGTTCGGGGCCCCCTGTACAGTTTTGGGGGTCCCTGCATGTTTCGGGGTCCCCCCGCAGTTCGGGGCCCCCTGTACAGTTTTGCGGGTCCCTGTGCGTTTCGGGGTCCCCTCGCAGTTCGGGGCCCCCTGTACAGTTTTGGGGGTCCTGTACGTTTCGGGGTCGCCCCCGCTGTTCCGCCCCCTCCGGCAGCGGAGCGCGGCGCGGGAGTCCTCCGCTCCTGCAGGGGCCGCTGTAGCGCCGGGCGGCGGCGGCCTGGCCGGACCGGGGGGGGGTCTCGCTTGTTCCGGCGCCGCGTGGTCAGCGCCGCGCGCCGCCGCCACAGCGGGAGCAGGAACCGGGAGCGGCGGGGCCCGGCCCGGCCCGGCCCCGCCATGTGGTTCATCTACGCGCTGAGCTGGCTGTCCCTGCTCATCCAGGTGGCCTTCGTCACCCTAGCGATCGGTGAGCCCGCCGCCGGGGGTCTGCGGGGACCGGGACGCTCGGGGGTACCGCCACGCAGGAGCGGTTGCAGGCTCCTCCCGGGGGCTGTCGCCATATGTCGGGCGTTTCTCGGCAGGGGGTTGGCTCCGGGGAGGGAGCAGCCTGGGCTCCTGCTGGCACTCGGTTCGGGGCCGCGGGTCCAGCACCTCCCGGGGGCCCGGGCCCGGCCGGGGTGTCCCGGGGCCCCCTGGGTGCTCCGGAGACTGGGGCTCCCCTGGGTGCCCCCGAGGTTCCCCGGGTGCCCCGGAGATCGAGGGTCCCCTGGGTGCCCCGAGATTCCCTGGGTGCCCCGGAGATCGAGGGTCCCCTGGGTGCCCCGAGGTTCCCAGCGTGCTCCGGAGATCGAGGGTCCCCTGAGTGCCCCCGAGGTTCCCTGGGTGCTCCGGAGATTGGGGCTCCCCTGGGTGCCCCTGAAGTTCCCTGGGTGCTGCAGAGGTTGGGGCTCCCCTGGGTGCCTCCGAGGTTCCCTGGGTGCCCCAGAGAGTTGGGGGGGGGGGGGGCCACCCCTGCCCTTCAGTCTCTCCCGGACGGGGTGAGCATGGACCCCCACGGCTGAAGGTGCCGGTGTTTGCCCCGGTCCCTCCCGTGCCCCCCGGCCCGTGGGGCTGAGCCAGGCGTTTCCCCCGCAGCTGCTGGGCTGTACTACCTGGCGGAGCTGATCGAGGAGTACACGGTTGTCACCAGGAGGATAATCAAATACATGATCTGCGTAAGTCCCTGCGCTTGCAGAAACGGGCGCCTCCTTGCCAAAATCACGCCTGGGGCAGCAGCGGGGCTGGCAGAGCGGCTGTGGCGTGGGACGTCGGCTCTGCACGGAGGGGACAAGTGCTCGGGAAGGTCCCGCTTCCCCTGGCCCCAGGGTGGCTCCGGCTCCCGAGGAGGGAGGTCGGCAGAGGCTGCTTCAATTGGCACCTCGCTTAACCAGGGAGGTGGTGATCCTGCCTAACCCGTCCCGGGCGACAGCTCTCCCTCCCTGGCTGGGGAAACTGAGGCCCAGCCACAGCAGCAAGGTGGGATTCCCGTTTGGACCTTTCCCAAGGGGCCAGTGCCGAGTGGGAGGTGGGTGGGGAGATGCGGTGCCATCAGAGCACGCTAAAAAATCCTCTTGCTCATGGCAGGATTCCTGCCTGCGCAGCTGCCCGATCTCTGCACCCCGTCTGTGCCCCAGGCAACCCCCCTTTTCTCTTCCAGTTCTCCTCGGCCGTGCTGGTCGGCCTCTACCTCTTCGAACACTTCCCCGGTTTCATGGTGGGCGTGGGGCTCTTCACCAACTTGGTCTACTTCGGTTTGCTGCAGACCTTCCCCTTCATCGTCCTGACGTCCTCCAATTTCATACTGTCCTGCGGTGAGTGGGGCCGTCGCCTTCCCGTGGGAGTGGGCGCCAGGGTGGGAGTGGGCGCTGGGGCGGAGGAAGCCTCGTTGCCCCCATCACTGGGTGGGCTCTGGGTGGCAGCGAAGGTTTGGGTTTTGCTGTTGCAGCCATCGTGGCTTTCGGAAGGACTTTGAGCTTTGTGCAGTACTTTTTAATTGCGTTTTATGATGTGGCTGCGATAATCGTGGGCTGGGTCTGGTGGCATGGGAAGCGCCTTCGGCTCTGTGCCCCGGTGCAGAGCCGGGGACACCGGGCTTTGCCGGGCACCCTCTGCCTCACCCTCCGGCCGGTTCCGCTCCAAACGCAGGCGGCAGCGCTGGGGAAACGAGATCCCCGCTGTCCCACAGCTCGGCGTCCTGCAGACCCCCTGTTCTGGGCCTTCACTGGGTCTTGGTAAAGAGCAGGAGGGATTTGAAGCAAACTAAAAAACCCGGCGTGTGTAATTACAGCCTGACGTCACGAGACGGTGCGTGTGTGTCATCGTAAGGAGCTGATCTTTAGAGACAGAAAAGCTTTGGGACAGGTGTCCACAATTAATGTGGAAATTTGTCAGGGTTACTGGAGAAAGTCCTGTTAGAAAAGCGCGTTGCCGAGCTTAAATCGGGGATTTTTATTTTTCATGTTTGCACCTTTCCTGTGGTATTTGCCGAGCCCGTGTCTGCGGCCGCCGGGGCTCCATCCCGGCTGGGCCGCGGGCTGCCTGGCCCTGCCTGGGCACGCCCTGCTGCGAGACGGGCCCGAGGGTCTCTCCTCTCTTCCGAGCGGCTGGCGCGGGTGCGGGGTTGTGCTGCGGGGGCGGGCAGGGGCTTAAATTAGCACTACCGATATTTTTGCCGAAGCGGGCAGCTTAGTCGTTTGTCTGCCACGCTTGGCTGATGAACATCCAGAGCCGTGTCGTGGGCTGAACCTGGGAGTAGCTCTGCCGCTGGGTCTGGGGTGGTGGGCCAGTAGCTCTGCCAATTAAACTGGTTTTTGGCTGCTTGAGTAGGTCAAATGGTTTCCTCCCACTGCGAGTTGCTGAGTCTCCTGCATGTTTTAGTGTCCTGTGCACGGATTTGACTTCAAACCTCTGCTCTGAGTGATTTGTAGCGACGCCTTAAGTAGCGAACGGGCAAAATTTCTTCCAGCGTGACTTTCTGGAGTCCTGATGCTTGTTTCAGGGTGCTGTCTGTGTCTGACTAAAGTACCTTTGCTCCTCAAAGCGTTCACGTAGGCAGGGTTTTATCCGCTGCCTGAAAAATGAGCGTGGCTCTCCCGTGGCACGTAGATCAGGAGCTGCATTTTCTGGCGGACCTGGACTCTCATCCTGATCTTCGGTGACGTCCGTAGGCTGGAGAGGACGATAAAGCAGGGCGGGACGCGGCATTTCGTGTCGGGGCTGTCTCCTGCTGGGGCTCTGCTGACCCGGTGCTCCTGGGCTGGGGCTGCTGTCTTGGCGTCCGGAATGAAAGGCAAAAGCAAGCTCCCCTTCCTGCCTCTTCAGAGCGAAGAGGTGTTTTTCTCCGCTGAGGACAGTGCTAACCCTACTGTCCTGGCCGCCTTTCAGCTTGACTTGGTTTACAGATGGCAGAAGAGCTTCTCTCCGCAGCAGCTGTCGGGGACGTGGGGTTTTTCGCTGCTTCTCTCAGCGCTGCGCAGCATTAGCAAGTGTCAGGCCGGGCTCTCCAGGCTGCCCTCGGGGACACGGAGAATAACGCACCGGAGGGACGAGGGACTTGACGGGGGCTGCGCACGGTAGCAGAATGGAGCTGGGGGGGACTCTGCCTGCTCACACCATTTCTCACTAGATGCGTGAAAATATTTTAGCGACAGCAGGATTCCAGGTGTAGAGGGGCGGCGGGGAAGGGGACGCGCGGCAGGGAGGAACTGCTCCTCGTGGAATCTGTGGCAGCGGAGGTGGATGTCCCCTTTCGGGGGCCTTGGAATACGCCGATGGTATTTTTTCCAGGCTGGAGACTGACTTTGTGTTTTCTTTTGGCAGTGCTGGTTATATTCAATCACTACTTAGCGTTCCAGTACTTCGCCGAGGAGTATTACCTGTTTTCTGAGGTGAGAGACCTTTGGGAAGGAGTCGATCCGTGTTCTTCCAGCCAGAGACCTTTGGGAAGGAGTCGATCCGTGTTTTTCCAGCCAGCGTGGAGCTGCTGGTGGGAGGAGGGAGAGGAAAACGCCATTTTTTCGGTCAGCAGTAAGGCACACTGAGGATATTTTTCGCAGCCCTTCCCTGGGGGTTCCTGTGCTTGTTCCCTCAGAAGTACCAGGGAAGCTGCAGCTTCTTTTTTCGGGTGTGGACTCAGGGCTTTCTCAGCCAGCTGAAGGACAGAAGAAATATTGAATTTTAAGCACAGATTTTTCTTCTGAAATGCTAAAAACTAGGAAAAATAGAAAATAATACTATTTTTCATTTTTTTTACAAACTAACCACAAATCACTTCCCTTTTGGCATAATTGCTCCTCATTATTTTTATGTCTCTGACGTGCTGATTCTTCTGTCTCACCACCCTCACACCTGCCAAGACGAAGGTCCAAATTCACAGAAGGGCTTGTTTGGGCCCGACGGTAGCTGCCACTTGGTGCAAATTTTAAAAACAAACCGAAAAACTCCACCAAAATGAAAAAAAACAACCACCTTTTTATGAAGTTTAACACTTCTCCAGCATTTGCGCGCACAAGGAGGCCGGTGCGGCAGCTCGGCACCTCTCGGCTCTCCCCAAACCACAGCGGCTGCTCCCCCAAGCGCCGACTCCTCGTGCTACGCCAGCATCCCACCCCGGGGCAGGAGGAGCAAGCCCAGGTCTTGACTCTTCCTTTTGGTCCCTGGAAGGTGTCAAGAGGATTTAATTAGTCATAACAGCACAGCCAATTTCCTGCTTGTTTATTTGTGCTCTTTAAAATTCTGGGTTTTGGGAGCAGTAAAGATCTCAGGCGCCTAGGACAGGAGCAAGGGCTTTTCCTGCGCGCCCTGTCCTTACGAGGAAGTTGCTGGGTGAATTTTATCCCCTTACCAGCTTCACAGCACCCGAGAGACTCGGGGGAGGTTGAGTTGCGGTTCTCCCCCTCGGTGCCCTTTCTCTCGAGGGGTTCAGGTGGAAACTGGGGGTGTATCCTAGGGAGGTGCAGCTGGGGCTGAGGCAGCCCGGACAGAAGTCGGCGTGTGGAAGGCCACGGAGCGCGTTGCGGCTCGGCTCTCACTGCCTCTCTTGCTCTGCCCGCAGGTTCTCGCCTACTTCACGTTCTGCCTGTGGTTAATTCCTTTTGCTTTTTTCGTCTCCTTGTCGGCCGGAGAGAACGTCCTGCCCTCCACGGTGCAGCCTGGAGGTGAGCGCTCCCGAGGCCCGGGCAGACACCGGTTTCTGACAGGGGCTCTGCTCAACACGCCCCGTTCCCGTTGCACGGAGGAGGGAAGGGGGGCAGCTGGTCGGGTAAAGCCTTCCCAAAGCTGAGGCAGGACAGGGTGAGGGTGAGCAGAGCGGAGGGCTGTTCCAGCTTTACATCCTGCACCTCTCCAGTTCCTGGGGCCCTGTCGCTTTCCCTGGACTCTCCCTACAGCTCAAGAAAGGGAGCTCGGGATTTGGGCTCCCTGGCAGCGGCTTACTGGAACACCCGGGTAGGCCAGGTGTGAGCAAACCAGAAACTTCCGTGCTTTACAGGCACCTCACGCGTCACCCTGAAATCAGACGACCCACCCCAGGACTCCCCTGGCCGTCAGCGGGTTTGTGTTAATTGTTCTTCCCTTCTCTCCGCAGACGACGTGGTCTCCAATTACTTCACCAAGGGGAAGAGGGGCAAGCGCTCCGGTATCCTCCTCATCTTCTCCTTCATCAAGGAGGCCATCCTGCCCAGCCGACAGAAGATTTACTGAGCCCCGGATGCAGCCGGCGTCGGCTGCGGTGAAGGAGCAGGACAGACCCAAACCGTGCAGAGGGCTGCGAGGCAGCGCTGTCCCCAGCGCTCGCTCGAACCTCGATGTCTCTCGAAGGGATTTTGCTAGGGACACGTAAACTGGGCGATGGCCGGAGGTGCCAGCAGCGCGGGGAGGGCTCGCACCTTTTTGTACAGCTCTGCTGATCCCCCGGGACTGTGTGCAAGAAGGATGTTTGGCTCCAGCCGAGCGTGAGGAGGGTCTGGCCCCCCGGCGCTGCCCACCCTGCTCGGGGACCTGGGAGACGTTGGTGTCTGCTGGGGTTTAAAGCCAGCGTGGTGTAGTTTGGCTGGGGGGGAACCGTTCCCTCGGTGTGGCAGCAGAACGCGCTTGACGTTTAACTGAGGTTTACACAGAGCCATTAATTAAAAAAAAAAAAAAAAAATAAAGTAACCAAACTGTCAAACTCCCACGTGTTCCCGCTGGGAGCGCCGGAGGATGCTGGCGTCCCCCCGCGCAGCACGCGTCGGGAGGGGAGCGCGAGGGCGGGCGCCTCTCCCTGCGCTCCGCAGCTGCGGGGAGCTGACCGGGAAGGACTCGACGTTGCTTTTTGTTTGACTTTAATGTTGGATATACCCACTTTTCCCTTCTCTGGCTTTGCCAGAAGCCTGCCTGAGTGGCCGGGATGCTGCGGCAGCACTGGCCGGCTGAGTGAGGCCCCGGGAAGCCGTTTCACAGAGCGATTCTCTCGCTCCAGGAGCGAGTCTCCTCGGCTCCCCGTGGGCGTCGTCTGCTTGGCCTTCCCAGAGCTGCTAAACTTGCCAGGTCTCCCTCCTGTCCTAAAGGGAAAAAAAAAAAGAGATGATTGTACTGAGAAGGAGGTGAAGCCTTTGTTCTTGTTCCTTGTAATCGTAAAAAAAAAACCTTTTTTCCCCCCTTTTTTGCTTCGTTGTTGGTCACCTTCAGCCTGGGCCAGAACTAGATCTCCCGGTGCTAGCCGGGAGCCAGGGCTGTGTGCGGCTGGAGCGCAGGAATGCCCCGGCTCGGCAGTGCGGTTTCACGGTTCGAGAAGGCTTTTTGAGGAGTTTCTGAGGAAAATGGCTCATTTTGTGGCCAGTTCTGAAGGTGAAGGTGAGGCACGCGGTCCCACCGCACCCCTCCCCGCCCCTGGGTCTTCAGGGCCCGCTGACGCTGGCCTGTTTTGATGCTGATTTAGTAGAAGTGTGGTTTCTGTTTGAGAGCTGCTCGTCTAATAAAGGCTAGAGATGAAGTTCGCCTTATTAGAGAGGCTGGATGCGGTGTCGTCCCTCCGGCTCGCGAGCATTCGGCTCCCGTGTTGAGTCGGTGTCGCGTGGGGAAATCGCCCTCTCTGCATGCTGATTATTTTTTATTTTATTAGAGAAATAGCGGAGGACGAGAGAGCTATCGAGAGGACCGGGGGGCTGCCGAAGGCACGTCGCAGAGGCCTTGGGAGACGCTAATCGCTGAGAGGCGTTAGCGGGAGGTGTGTATTTTCAGTGCAGATCTCTGGTATCAGAGAAATGGAGGTAAAAGCACGGAAAGCAAAGCGCGGTGATTAGTAGCAGGCAAAGCACGCGAGAAGATGCAAGGGTGGGAGAAAACCGCCGGCCTTGCCCGTAGCGCTGGGAAGCTCCCGGAAAAGCTGCTCCCCAGCCCGGGTGATGTGCTGTAATTTGGCTTCAAGGCCACAGGGTGGGGGGCGCCGGGCCCCTGCTCTGTCCCCTGCCCCGGCTCACTGCGGGCCTGGGCGAGCAGCGGGACAAGGCGGGTGTTTTTGCTCCCTTCCCTGATGGACAGGTTTAAGCTTGATCAAATTTAGGCTGAAAAATAGGTTTCCGGGCATGGAGGAGGGAGGTGAACGCCGGCAGCGCTGGGGGTGGCACGGGGGGGGCGGCAGGCTGCCGGGAACCTCCGGGATGCGTTCACAGCTCTGCTCCCAACTGCGTTTAACAGTTTCCATCGCCTCGGGCGCAGCCAGATGGCCGGGGCAGGCGAGATCCGCTGGCCGGGGGCGGCAGGCGAGGCGAAACCCCCCCGGGCGGGGGCCGCGTGACGCGCGGGGCACGGCCGCGGGCGGCAGGGCAAGCGCTGTGCCTCTCGCCAGCCTGGGGTCGGGTTTTACATTTAGTTCTGTCTCTCTGAAGGGAGGGAAAACTCCCTGGGAGCTGTCGCTGCCGCGACGGGGAGAGCAGGGCACGATGGAGGCTGGCCCCGGGGGCTGGACCCCTCTCGCCGTGGGGTACAACCCGAGACTCCTCTGCCGCGGAACCGGTGGATAGGGTGTAAATGGGGAAGATCAGTAGCTTTCATGTCCCTTCTACCGAGTCTTTTTAATCCTCGTTCTCCCGCTCACTTAGCCAGAAAGCGAGGGTGGATTACTTTGTATTTTTCCAGACAACTCCATTTTTCCCTGAGTGCTGCTTGTGATCATCGGGTGTTTAAGATGTTAATGACACACATTTCTTTGAGCTGAACCAGATTCAGATAAGTCGCGTAACTGGATTATAGCGAGCAAAAACCCTATAAATATTTAAAAGCCGAGCATCAGAAAAAGCCCCCCCGAAGGCTACGGCTGCGCGGGGAGAAGGTGAGGCTGCGGGGAGCGGCTGGGCTCTCGTCTCCGGCCGTAAGCAGAGAGGTTTGGGGCTGGCTCCTGAAAATGCAGCCTCTCACGGGAGCCCGGCTGGGGTCGAAACAGCCCCTTCCCTGCCCTGAAACATGGGGACCCCGGGAAATCTGGTGAATAAGACATAAAATCTCTCGTTACTCACAGGGATGAGGCAAGGATGCTCCGGAGTCCACCCGCAGCGGGTTTGCAAGGAGCTCCAGCTTAAAAAGAAGTGTGAATTACCACTTGGATTAAGTATTGAAAAGTCATGTATATTAATACGCAGCTGCCCTCCGAAGCATCTCTGCTCAGCAGCTCTTCCCCGCGGAGCTTGGGGACGGTGCAGCCGGCGGGGCACGGCTTTCCCATCCCGCGGGAGCGGAGCCGGGATTGATTTTCATGGGTGTTTGGAGGGTGTAATCAGGGGAGAGGAATTCACTCGATAGGGAGCGGGCAGAGCGCAGGCGGCGCGGCGGGGGGAAAGGGCAGGCTGCCGATGAGTAACCGCGCTCGGGGGCCGCGGCATTTCCCCCCCGACGGCGCCGGGCGGGTGAGGCCGAATGCAGCGGGGATCGAAACGCGTGAGCCAGGTGGTGCTGGGAATCACCCAAAAAGCTGGATTTAGAGAAATTTGGCCGGGGGCGGGGGCAGCCTGGCTCCAGCCTCCCTGGGCTTTCTGAACTGGTCGAGCCGGTCCCAGCACTGTGGTCCCTGCGGCTCTCACCCTCTTTTCCAGTAAGAGGATCTGTTCAACAAGCTGACATTCATCCTTTGGTGAGCTCCTACGTCTCGCGAGCAGCTTTTCCTTGTCCGCTTTACACATGGCAGCCCTCAGGTGTCTGGAGAATCGAAAGGCCAGGAGAAACACTTGGTAATTGGAAAGATAAGTTCCTTGCCTTAAATATTTTAGTTCAAATTGTCTACGCCTTCGAGAAGGAGAAAGAAGATGTGTTAAAAAAAAAAAAAAAAAGCAGAGAGAGGGAGTGCTGTAATACAGCGACTTGTCCTGGCTGTCCCTGGGGAACAGGGGGACCACAGCCACCGCCGGTCCCCCGGGAAGGGACCTGTCCCCTCCTTGGGTGCATCGAAAACAGCTCGCCCTTTCTCCGATGCCACTGTGGCCAGCGGAGTGCGTTTCCTGGCACGTCCTTATTCCTTTGGGCCGTTCAGACTGATCCCAGACAGCTCTTTAATTATTGCAAAAAGGCATCATGAGATCGTTGGCTGGGAGCGGAAGGTACATAAATCCAGACTACAACTAACGCCTGCATTTTTAATGGGCAGAATAATTAACTCCTGGAAGGAGATGCAGCGCGGAAAGGGGACGCTCGGGAGCAGCCGCAGCCCTGGCTGCCCCCCCTGCTCTGTTTAGAAAAGAAAGAAGGGGTCCTGCCCGCAGCCTGCCTGACCCCAGGGTTGTGTAGCCCTGGCTTACCCCTCTATAGGGGCTGCCAGATGTATGTGCCCGCTTCTATAGTGGCCTGACCCCCCACTAGTGGCCGGCAGCGCAAACCTGACACCCTCCATGTCCCTGCGGCATCGTCCGAAGGAAGGGGTGGCCCCTCTGCCCGGGAAAGGGACGTCTGAGGACCCACCAGCCTCCCCCGGCACGTGGCTTCCCCCCCAAAACCGCGCGCGGGGGGATGCTGACAGCCGAGCCGCCGCCGGCAGCTCCGGTTTCCCGCAGGGTCTTGGTGCGGACCCAGCCCGTCCTCCCTGCCAATTTATCTGCGATAAAACCAGCCCTGAGAGGAGAAGGGGAATTGCCCCGGCTAATTAAGCATCTGGTGCAAGGGATGAGGATGCTCTCGCTTGCTTTGCCCCTGCCCGACGTCTCCTGCCCGCAACAAGGCAGCGGAGCTGGAGAAACCACAATTAAATTAATGCTTTTATTCTTCGGATTTAAAAGGAAGAGCTGTGGCTGAAGGCTCCTCGGGCGGGAGGGAGGGCTGGGTTCGGCAGGGGTTGGGAGCAGCACCGCTGCCGCTGAAACCAGCCCTCAAACCCCCCGTCCCGGCAGTGCTGACCCCCGTCTCCCAGTGCATCCCAGCACTGCCAGGGGTCCCGCTGGGTATTTTGGAAGTTGCAGCGGGCGAGTTCAAAGCTCGGCTGTACGAAGCCGTTCGCTCTGCTGCTGCTGCCTGTGATGGGCTGCCTTAAAGCACCCGAAACGCCCCTGCACCGGGCTGCGGCAGGGAGAGGGGATGGGGGGACACCGGCGGGGGCAGGGCGCACCCCTGGGTGCCCTGGCAGAGTGGGTGCCTTGGGACCACGCGTGCTTGGGAAAATGACCCCATGGAGCAGATCCATGCTCTTCACCTCCGATTACCTGAACACACCGACGCCTTTCCCTTCACTGGGAACAGCCCCTGCTGTCCCTTCCTCCGGAGCAGCAAAGCTTTGGGACCAGCTCGGTAGCCTTGGAGCCGGCAGCTGGAGGGAAACCCCATCTCCTGTGGACCCCGATGCTTAAAAACAAGCACAGAGCATCATCCCTTCGAGTTACAAGGGTCTGCCGGCTCCCTGGGGACCCCAGCCTCGGAGCTGCGTGCCCGGAGGGACCCTTCACCCCTGAGCCGCTGCTGGTGAAGCCCGGGTCGCAGGTGCTCCCCGATGTCGGGGTACCGGGGCACATGGCTTTGACCGGACCGTGCTCCCCCGGGAACCCAGGAACGGCCGGCCTGAACCTGAACCCCCCCGGCGAGGTGGGTGCAGAGTGTGGCCCCACCGGGGCCCCGCGAGCCCTCCCCGGGGCTGGACCTCTCCTGCAGAGCTGGGGCTGCCTGCGGGATCGGGGGGAGCGGGGGGGGCTGTAACAGCTCCACCGGCCTCCAAGGGAAAACCCGAGACCTCCAGGGGTCGGGGGGTTTTCCTTCACCAGAAGCAGGCGGTCAAGTCTCTCGCTTCACGCACGAGAGAAAAGCGACAGAGGGTCACCATGGGGGTCCCCATCTGCAGACGTATGGTCCCAGCCCCCCCATGCCGCCGGCCAGGGCTCAGAGCTTTCCCAGGGGCTCCACTGGCACCGAGAGGGGTCTGCACCCCCCGGCCAGCACCACCGGTGCCATGGCTGGGCATCTCCGGCAGAGCGGGGCCGGCACCGCGGCGCGGGGGGACACGGGTCACCGCAGCTTATTCTGCCCCGACACAAGTCAAAGTCCCTTTGTTTAGGGCTCTGGGCGCCATTTACTTCCTTAAAGATGGAGACTTCAGCCTGCAAAGGTGAAGGGGGACACAAATATCGCCTCGCACAGGTCAGTGCCAGGTTACGCGCGTCCCTGCCCAGCTGCCGGGCACCCTAGGGTGGCAGGAGGGTGGGTGCCCCGCTCCGGTCCCGTGAGGTCTCTCGCCAGGACCAGTTTGCAGCAGCTCCGCTGCCATCCACGCCGGCCACAGCCCCGTCCCGCTGCCACCCCCTCGCCCGGCAGACGTGCATCTCCGGTGACAACGCGGCGTGCGGGGACCCGGTCCCACCTCGCTTTAATTAAAGCAGAAGAGGATGCAAGCTGCTGGAAAACGAGGGTGAAAGCTTGCCGCAGCCGTCCCCGCCGCCGTGCCCCCTCCTCACCCCGCCGCGGCCGTGGGTGGGCAGCAGCCTCTACCCTGGCTCCCCCCTGCCTCCGGGCAGGCGGGCGAGGGGCCGGGTCCTGGGGAGGCCACCCGTCGCCCGGGGTCTGAACGGGGCCCCGTCCCCGCTCCCCGGTGAGCGCCCGGGTGGAGCCGTGCCGATGTCCTTGTCCCCTGGGGAGAGACAGAGAGAGGAGACACGGAGTGGGGTGAGAGCAAGAGCCGAGCCCGTGGGGACCCCGTGCCATCGCCCGGCAGCTTGTCACCAAGAACGGTGACGGGAGGGGACCGCCGAGCATCAGTCGGGCTGGCAGCGGGGCAGCCAGGGGACACGTCTGGGTGTCACCTCTGCGCCGGTCCCTGCGCGTTCTCGCTCCGGGGGGGTCATCCAGCGCCAGCCCCCGCATCCCCTCCCCACCAAGCCCTGCTCCGTACCAGGGTCCGGCCTCCCCGCAGCCCCGGCACCCTCACGGTCCTGCTGCGGGGGGCCGGGGGCGGGCAGGGAGGCGTCCACCGCCCGGCGCCGCCGCTGCAGGATGGACTCCAGCTGCCCGTCCCTGCCCTTCAGGCTGCTTTGCCGCCCGCTAGGCCTCCTGCTCGCCCTCTTCATGGCACCCTAGGGAACCCCCACACAGCGAGATGCTGAGGGGCCACATCCAGGCGCTGGGACTCCCGGGGCCACGCTCCCGGCCAGCCAGGACAGGCCCAACGCAGGGCAGCTGCAGGTGGGGACAATGGCATCCGAGTCCCCACGCGATGGCCCGGCGTCACCTCCTCCTTGGGACAGGGGTGCTCACCAGGACGCCCTGCAGCTCCAGCGCCGCGCTCCTCCGCTTGCTGGCCGCCACCGCCGGACCCTGCAGGAGGGGAGGGAGGAGATGCGGCCGCATCCTGCTCGCCCCGCAGCTGATGCTGCCCAAGCCTGCCCCGAGTCCCGGGGCTCCCCGGGGACATTCCCCCGTGGGATGGGGGTGCTGGGCAGTGGCCGAGCCCAGGTCCCTGCCTACCTGGCCCAGGGGTACCCGCTCCTTTGCGGGTCTCAGGACCACCCCGTTCTTTATCCGCTCCATCATCTCCTGCACGGCTCGAGCTTTAGCATCGTCAGCTTCTGCCTTGCCTGCGCAGGGAGCACCGTGCTGAGACCCCACGGGCTCGTGACAGGGCTCAGTCCCTGCTGGGGTGGGGAGCTGCCACCTCCCTGCAGCTCCCCCCGTGCCTGGGGACCCTCCACAACCAGGGGCTGGGTATGACCCTGTCAGGGCTCATCTCCCACCCGTGCTGGGCAGGATGGGGGTGCTGGGACCTGAGCACCCTCCTTTGGGGAGCCGGGGGGCTGGCAGGGTGCCCGTCACCCCACAACTTGGACCAACACTTTCGGAGGGATGGGAGATGCCTGAACCAGTGCGGCGTTGGCAAACCTCTGTCCCAGAGAAAGCCCGTCCTCCCCCCTGGGAGGGGGCTCTCCCGTCCCCATGATACTGCCAGGGGACCCCCCGTGGCACCGGGAGCCCCCCAGGACTTACTGCGCTGGGTGTTTGCCAGCCCCTTCCTCTGCCTGATCGCCGAGAGCGGGCTGGAAGGGAGAGGGGCGGTGAGAGCCCGGCTGAGCTGCTCCCCTCGCCCCCAAAAACCCAGACGAGGGGCTGCCCGGACCCCCCCCGGCTGGCAGCCAGGCCCACCTCACCCTCCCTGATGTCCCGACAGGGTCTGGCCCCCGCGGCCAGCTCTGCCCCCCCCCCGCACCTCCTGCCAGGGACGATGCCCGGGCCCGGCTCGGGGACAGCCTGGCACGGCGGGCGAGACGATGGGGTTGGGGGGGAGAGGGGTTTGCCCCCAGCCCCACAGAGAGAAGCTGGAAGCCCCTGGGCTGCCGGAGCTGCTTTCTGCAGGAGGTGACCGGGATGTCCAGCGCTGTCACTTACTCCACGGGGACAGTGGGCGCGGGCAGTGGCAGCGGCGGTGGCGGCGGCGGCGCGGGTGCGGCGGGCTCGGGGGTCTGCGGCGGTGGGTCCTGGGCCAGCTTCTGCCGCAGCGACCCCACTGCGGCGGGGAGCGGTTGGGGCTGCGCCGGGGGCTGGTGCCCCTCAGAGCCTCAGCCACCCCGGCCACTGGGCACCCCTCTGGGGTCCTGCCCGCGTCGGGCAGGGGTGAAACCACCCACCTTCCTCCTCCAGTCCCGCCAGCCGCCCCTCAGCCTCCCGCAGCCGCTTCTTCAGCTGCAGCTTCTCGTCCTCCGCCGCGGCCAGGGCAGCTCGGGCCAGATCCAGCTCCTCCGGCTCCGGCCGCCTCCCCAGCTGCTCCTCCAGCTCCTTCACCTGCGGCAGCGGGGGGCCGGGGGGAGGCGGGTGCAGCCCAGGAGCTGGGACCCCCCGGTGCCATCCCCGCCAGGGACGTGGATGCTCCACAGCCCCCCCCAAACTGGCCGCTTGCAAGGAACTTGAAGCTAATTTTAAAGCAATTCTTGGCTGGGTGAGGGCAGCCTGGCAGGCTGGGGGGTGCCAGCCCAGTGTGAGGTAGCCCGGCCGTGGGACCCTCTCCCTGGCACCCAAAAATGCGCTAGTGGAAATCCGTGGAAGGACAACCCCTCCAGGCTTGGCACGCAGCGTGGGATGGGCACGGAGGGGTCTGATCCCGATGGCAGCTGGTTCCCGCACCCAAGGGAAGCCACCACCAGCTCCGGAGCCGCGCTGTGCCCCAGCCCGGCTCCCCCCGCCATGTCACCCACCCTCGGGGACGGCTCCTCACCCGCTGCTGCTGCTCCTGCCTGGCCTCCTCCAGCGTCCGGGTCAGGCGTCCCACCTCCTGCATGGCCGCCAGCAGCTGGGCGCTGGGCCCCCCGCTCTGCAGCAGGATCGTGCTCTGCCTGTTCGCCTCCTTCTTTTGCACCAGCATCTGCCCACGGGGAGGGGGGGTCAGGGAGGGACCGAGCCCCCAGGCTCGCCCCAGTGAGAGAAAATCCCTTTCTGGGAAGGCGGGGAGCAAAACCCATCTGACCTCATCCCTGGGGTGCCGGGGGACCGTGATGGGTGCCCGGGAGCATCCCCATCCTCTCGGGATCCAGGGTGCAGCCAGCGGTGGGATGAGTATGGGGGTGTTTGCACTGAGGGGCACTGAGAGCAAGCAGCCCCCCCCCGCTCTCCCACCCCCCGTGGGTGCCTGTTGTCCCCCCCATGGGTGCCATGGGTCCCACCCCCATGGGTGCCATGGTCAGGGTGGCCCCGGGGCCCGGCCGCACCTCGTGGGCAAAGGCTTCGGCGTGCAGGCGCAGGTCCTGCTCCAGCTCCAGCTGCTGCACCGCCTCGCAGTAATCCTGGGTGACGATCTGGGACACTGCCGGGGAGAGCGGGGGCTCGGGGGGGCCGGCACCGGCACAGGGGGTGCGTGCCACCCCGGGGACCTCGGCTCAGCCACCTCCCGTGGACAGGGACACCCACGTCCCGGCAATCCGGCTGCAGCTCCCAGTGCTGCACCGTTGCCTTTGGCTTCACCGGTTCACCGGACTGGGTGGCACTGGTGGCACTGGGGAGCTGCCAGCTGTCCTTCGCCGGCTCGCTGGGGCGCAGCGAGACAGGGAGGGGACATGGCCATGGGGACCCAGCACCCAACTCACCTCTCTTGAAGGACTTCAGTGCCCGCTGGCTGGTGCCCAGTGCTGCCCGCAGGCGCTGCCGCTCCCCCTGCCCCGTCTCCAGCTGCAGCCAGACAACCCCCCGCTCAGTCCTGGGCTCGGCAGGGGGGCCCCCCCGTGCCCAGCCCACCCCTCCAGGGCATCAGGGTGATGGCGAGGGGCTGCAGAGGGAGACCATCCTCCCCAAAACCTGTCCTGAGCTTGGCAAGGAGCTCCAAGGATGAGCAGGAGCCAGCAAAGGAGGGGAATAAGGAGGATGATGAAGGAGGACCCTGCCCCGGGGGGGGTCCTGCTCGGCCGGGGCATCCCAGTGGGGGTCCCAGGAGGTACCTGGTCCTGCAGGTCCTGGTTCTGCCTCTGCAGCTCCTGGACCTGGATGGTGAGGTCCTTCCGCTGCACCAGCAGCCAGGAGATCTTCTCCTGCAGATCTGGGAGCAAAGGGGGGAGCGATGGTGGGAAAGGGGGGAGCGAGGGATGGGAAAGGGGGGAGCGAGGGATGGGAAAGGGGGGAGTGAGGGATGGGAAAGGGGGGAGCGAGGGGTGGGAAAGGGGAGCGCAGCCCTCCCGGCGCCAGTCCCTGAGACCAGGCTGGTGGTGCTACAGCAACCCCCTCCCCAGCTCACCCCCGTCCTGGTCGAGTCACCAGGGGCCGTGCTCAGCACCCTTCTCCCTGCCCAAAAGCCCCCCCGAGCAAAGTCACGACATCACCTGAACAGGGGGGTTCCCTGGAGTGGGGCATCCCCCGAGGGGGGCATCCCCTCGAGCAGTGCATCCCCCCGAGGGGTGCATCCCTGCAGGGGTGCATCCCCCAGACCCCCCCGGTGCTGACGGGCCGATGGAGCACCAGGCTGCAGACGCAGCCGAAATCACTGACATGGGAAAACGGGGTGGGGAAGGAGGACGCGCGACCAGCAGCACTTTCATTTCACCTTTTTCGTTTGGTTTCAGCATCGCTTTCTCACCCCGCACCCGGAACAAGGCCCAGGCACAACCGAAAACCGCGGGGCCGGGCTGAGCCGGGCTTAGGGGACACCGGGACGGGGCAGGGGCCGGTGCTTTGCCTCTGGCTTCACCCTTTCTGGCTGGGGCGTAGCCAGGAGCCCCCAGCCCGGCTCACCCCGGAGCTGCTGCCCGTAGCGCTGGGCAGGGTCGGGGTCCTCCTCGGGGGGCTCCTCCTGGGGCAGGGCCGGGGGGGCCGCGGGGGCCAGGCTGAGCCGCTTCAGCTCTTTGTTCTCCTGCTTCACCTGGGGCGGGATGGAGACCCCCAGCATCGGGGTGTCGACGGCACCACCGAGCCGGGGTGGGGGGGAGGCACCGGCACCCTTGCACCCTTGCAAGGTGGCTGCGGGCATCGGGGTGCTGGGGGGGACGGCGGCGGGGGCGCGCTGCCCGCCCCTACCTGGGCTGCGTAGGCTTCGGCTCGCTGCCGGCACGTCCTCTCGATCTCAAACTCCATCTCCAGCGCCGAGAGCTCGGCCAGCAGCGCCTGCGACGCTGGCAGCAGCGGAGGCCGGATTCAGGCACCCGCCCGGCCCTCGGTGCCCGGTGGGGGTCCCGGCTGGCACCCTGCCCTCCTCCCTGCCCACAGCCACCCCTGCCGAGCGGCCGGGAGAGCCCTGCCAGCCCACCCAGGACCAGGGATGGCACCCAGCTCTGTGCCACGACGGGCATTTTCCCACTTGACCATCCCACTGATCCATCACCGCCGGCTCCAGTGGGGGGGCTGAAGCCGCCCCCGAGTCCCCATACAGGACCGTGCCGGGATGTGACACCGGGGTGGGACGGGGCTCACCTTGCTCGAGCTCGGCCAGCCGCTCCTCCGCTTCACCCACCTCCTGGCCCAGGGGCAGATGCTGCTGGGAGAGAGACGCGCATGTGGCATTGCCTTGGCATGGCATTGCCTTGGCATGGCATTGTGTTGGCACGGCATTGTATTGGCATGGCATTGCCTTGGCATGGCATTGCCTTGGCATGGTGTTGTGTGGCATGGCATTGCATTGGGATGGCTTTGCCTTGGCATGGCATTGCCTTGGCATGGCATTGCCTTGGCACAGCATTGCCTTGGCACGGCATTGCCTTGGCACTGCCAGGGCGAGCCTGGAGCCCCCCGGACGCTGCCAGCCGTGTTGGGGACACTGTGACCATGACACCCCGGTGATCAGCACCCCGGCATCACGGCGCACAGCCCCCGCCGGAGGGGAGGGCACGGGGGACCAGCTCTTCATCACCTCGGGGTTACGTGGGCAGGATGAGATAAAGCGGAAAATGAGCCTGTGAGTGATACCTGCACCACGGCCGCCTCTTCAGCATCCTCTTCCTCTTCTTCCTCCTCCTCCTCCTCGCTGCTTTCTGACTCCAGGATGGCTGCAGGGGAACCGAAAGCACGACAGAAGTCACCAGTGCAGGGGGGGACCCGGGAGGTGTTTCAACCCCTTTGCTTTTCCCAGCCTGGCGCTGCTCCGCGAGGGGCAGGGGCTGCGCACCCCCGGGCCGGGCGCTGGCGATGCCTCTGCGGCCGCTGAGGAAAACGGGAAAGTGTCCTAAGGAAAATGGGAAAGTCCACAGGGCAGGACAGCCTGGAGCAGGAGGAATAGCCCGCAAAAATCCGACCCGATAGCAACCGGCCCTTCAAAGGCGGCAGCGAAGGAGCGGGGGGCTCAGAGGAAAGGGGCTGCTCGGAGAGGGGGAGCACAGCCGGGAAAAATCCCGGTGAGTGATTCCGGGCGAGGGAAAAGCCGTCCCAGAGCATCCTGCTCAGAGAGGTGCCACCGCAGAGCTGTGCCCGTGTCGGGCTCGACTGGTGCCTGCGGGTGGGGGGGGACACCGGGGTGACACCAGGGGACAGACAGTCCCCAGTTCCCCCCCCTCCCCAGCACAGGGGTCTGGGGAGGACCCATGTGCAAGACCGCATGGTGTCACCCAGGGACAGTCACTGGCAGGGGCTGGGGGTCCCCAGCGGGTGGGACCGGGGAGCTGCTTCGTCCCCAGGTGCTGCGGGGTCCTCCCGGCACTCCCGGTGGGGGGCTTGGGGGGGCGGCTGCTTACCCGCTGCCCCCAGGGCAGCTCCCGGAGGGGCTGCGGTGCCTCACGGCCCCGAGGGGCAGCGGGGCAGGAATCCGGCACCTGCCGCCGACCCTTCCCATCACAGACCTAATCTGGTGGGGAATGCGCTCTGGAATCTAAATCCGCCCCCGTTTGTAATCCAGCCTGCGCTACTGCGACCTTACAGAGCCTGCAAGGGCGGGGGTCCCACAGGACGGTGAGCTGCTGCCGAGCAAGGCCCCGGGTCCCAGGGACCCCCGTGCCCGGACCCCCCCTGTGCCAGCAGCGGGGCTCGGGCTGTGCAAACCCCTCTTGCAAGGTGAAGCTGTTCGAGCAGGCAAACGCCAGCAAAAGCCCTGAAGCGGCACCTCCCGCAGCCCGCAGCGGCAGAGGGACGGACGGACAGACAGGCGGGCAGACGCGCTTGGTGCCCGGGAGCTGGCAGTCCATGTAAATACAACCATGGGCCCCGCCGCGACACAGGGCTGAGCAGAGAAAATCCCTCTCCAGGCCCAGTTCTGGGCTGGTTTTGCCCCCTGCAAACCACATTGTTCAGCCCACAGGCCACGGTGATGGTCACAGGCACAGCCATAGCCACCCCCACCACCCTGCCATGAGGCTCGCGGGGATGCCCGGCCGCGTGTGAGCCCACCGAGCCCACCGCATCCACCAACGCACGGGGGGGACCTTACCTGCGAGCTGCCCGGCGCCTTCCCCAGCCCAGGCCATGGCGGCGGGGCCGGCGGCACCCAGCACCCCGAGCTCGGCGGGGTGCCTGCCCTCCACCCGGGCGCTCGCCTCGCCCTCCCCTGCAGGGAAGTGAAACCGCGCCGTCCCCATCACCGACGGAAGCTGAGCACCCCGACCCAGCGAGCAGGGGCTGGGGGGGGAACCGAAACTCGCTCCGCCCCGGCCGCGAGTCACTTTGACGCGGGGAGATGCGGCTCAGGTCCTTCCCCGTGCAGCTCTGCAGCAAACACCCCCCCCCCCCGGCCTTCACACCTCCCAGGGCATCTGAAAATTAAAAACCGCTGTGGTTTGAGGAGATGCCGGCCGTGCCAGGGGAGCTTGGGCAGGTTCCTGCACCTCTGCCCGGCGAGGAGCTCGGGAGGGAGTGCTGCTCCCGCAGGGTGCAGGCAGGATGGGACCGGAGCAGGGTGCCCGGGGGAGGGAAGGGAACAGCCACGGTGGGAAGCGCAAGAGCACGGCGGGGTTTTGGTGACCACGCTGGTTTTATTGAGCGAGAAGAGGTTTCTCACCGCTTCGGGACCCGCAGCCCTCTGCACCCTCCGGGCAGCTAAGCCCGGCCAGCCCCACCGGAGGGACCTCCGGAGGGCCCATAGAGGTTTTTGGGGGAGGCAAGGCTGCTCCCCAGAGCTGACCGTCTCAGCCCGGAGCTGGGGGGGGTCAGAGGGCCGTGCTGGCTGGCCCCTGGCCCGGCGCCTTGGCCTCGCGCGGGTAGTACTCGGCCAGGATGCTCTCGGGGATGCGCTTCAGCAGCTGCTTGGGGAAGATGCGCAGCAGCTGCCAGCCGATGTCCAGGGACTCGAAGATGCTCCGGTTCTCGTAGGGACCTGGGAAAAGATGCAGGAGTGGGGAGATGCTGGGGGTCCGGTCCAGTCCCGAAACCCCTTCCCGGCTGCGGGGCCGGGGTCCGGCCGCCCGCCTCACCCTGGGTGATGAACTGCTTCTCGAACTTCTGCAGGAACTCCAGGTAGAGCAGGTCGTCAGCCGAGAGTGCCTCTTCCCCCACCACCGCCTTCATCGCCTGCACGTCCTTCCCGATGGCGTAGCAGGCGTACTGCAGGCCGGGCGGGCGGCCGTCAGGACAGACGGACGCTCCGTGCGACCCGCCGGGCCGGCAGAGCAGGGGCAGCAGCGCAGGCTCCCCCCGCCCGGCTGCAGGAGCGGCTTCGGGAAACGCCAGCCTTCGCCCGGCCGTTCGCTGCCCGGTTGTGTCACCCTGCGCCTCGGGGACGCCCCGAGCAGGGTCTGCATGCCCGGGCTCAGCCTGGGTGACCAGGCACTTTTCAAAGCCCTCTGGTCTCTGCAGCACCCACAATTATATATAATTATATTATTTACAATAATCTATGCTGCACGGAAAAAATCCTGCTTGCTGTCAGCCTGGGACTCTTGCAGCAGGACAAGCTACAGCTCTGCCCCCCCAGTTTGGGGCTTTGCATCCCCTGGACTTCCCACTTCCCAGGGCAAAGCATCCCACCCCCTTACCCCAACACCCCTCACGTCGAGGAGGTGCCAAAAAAGAAGAAGTCAAGTCCATCATGACCAAGGGCAGCAAGATCTCAGCCCCGAGCAAGGGGAGGAAGGCTTTGAAGTGACAAACGATCCCGCTCCCCCCCTCCTCGTCATCGCCCCCCTCCCGCCCAGCCCTTACCAGCTGGTTGGAGACATCCCCGTGGTCCTTCCTCGTCATGCCCTCCCCGATGGCCGACTTCATCAGGCGGGAGAGGGAGGGCAGCACGTTGATGGGGGGGTAGATCTGCAGGGCGAGAGGGACCCCCCGCCATATTTGCCTGCTGCCAGCCCTGCCGGCCACCCCCGCGCAGGCAAGGGGACCGCTGTCCTCACTTGGGGCTCCCCCCTGCCCCCGGCACCCCCCGCCCCGGTGCTCGCGGTTGGTTTCCAGCCCCAGGCGATGCCAGCGGGCACGGCGGTGCTGGATCCATCCCCACTCCGTTGTGGCACGGGGCCGGGAAGAGACATGGGAACGAACCTGCCTGTTGTGGAGCTGCCGGTCGACGTAGATCTGCCCCTCGGTGATGAAGCCCGTCAGGTCGGGGATGGGGTGCGTGATGTCTGGGGGAAGGCAGGGCGGCGTGAGCCCCGAAAGAGTAAAGCCCCGAAAAATAACCCTAAAGCATCCCAGCAAGCTTCGCTACCCTCACAGATCCCACGAGCTCCCCCAAAACTTGATAAACCAAAACAATTCGGCATTTCCCAGCCTTGTGGTTTCCCGGTGCAGGCACAGCGGTGGCACCGCACACCCCTCGGGGACCCCCCGGGGCCGCTGACCGTCGTTGGGCATGGTCAGGATGGGGATCTGCGTGATGGAGCCGTTCCTGCCCTCCACGCGCCCGGCCCGCTCGTAGATGGTGGCCAGGTCGGTGTACATGTAGCCGGGGAAGCCGCGGCGCCCGGGCACCTCCTCCCTGGCTGCTGAGACCTGCGGGACGGGGGGGCTGCAGTTAGTGCTGGAGGGGGCTCAAGCACCCCAGGTACCCTCAGCACCCTGGGCACCCCCAGCACTCCAGGCATTCTGAGCACCCAGGCATCCCAAGTACCCCAAGTATCCTGGGCACCCCGAGCACCCTCAGCACCCTGGGCACCCCAGGCACCCCAAGTACCCCAAGCACCCCCAGCACCCTGGGCACCCTGAGCCCCCCAGGTACCCCAAGTACCCCAAGCACCCCCAGCACCCTGGGCACCCTGAGCCCCCCAGGTACCCCAAGTACCCCAAGCACCCTCAGCACTCTGGGCACCCCGAGCCCCCCAGGCATCCCAAGCACCCTGGGCACCCCGAGCACCCCCAGCACCCTGGGCATCCTGAGCAGCCTGGGCACCCAAGCACCCCAGGCTTCCCAAGTAACCTGGGCACCCCGAGCACCCCTAGCACCCCCAGCACCCTGAGCCCCCTATCCACCCCAAGTACCCCAGGCACCCCAGGCATCCTGGGCACCTTGAGCCCCCCGGGCACCCGAGCACCCCAGGCATCCCAGGTACCCCAAGTAACCTGGGCACCCCGAGCACCCCTAGCACCCCCAGCACCCTGAGTCCCCTATGCACCCCAAGTACCCCAGGCACCCCAGGCATCCTGGGCACCTTGAGCCCCCCGGGCACCCTGAGCACCCTGGGCACCCCGAGCACCCCCAGCACCTTGGGTACCCTGAGCATCCCGAGCACCCCAGGCACCCCGAGCAGCCCAGGCATCCCAAACACCCCAAGCACCCTGGGCACCCCAGGCACCCGAACAGGGCAGTCCTCATCCCCTGCCACACGGGGAGGACAGAGGGGACGGGGGCGGATCCGGGGGGACACGCGCTGACCTCCCGCAGGGCCTCGGCGTAGGAGCTCATGTCCGTCAGGATCACCAGCACGTGCTTCTCGCACTGGTAGGCGAGGAACTCGGCGGTGGTCAGGGCCAGGCGGGGGGTTATGATCCGCTCGATCCTGCCAGGGGGACAGGGTGGGCACCCCCAGATCCCAATTCCGCCCCCCCCAGAGCATCCCACAGGCTCCCTGCAGCATGCCAGGCTGTCGGCAGGGGTGACCGGGCACCCCTGGGGACCTCAGCTCTCGGGGTCCCTGAGCTGGGACCAGGCGATGGCCGGGGAGGAGGGGGGAGGCACCCGCTGCCCACCCAGGGCATCGGCTGCCAGCCGCTGCGGGAAGGGATGGGGACCCAAAAGCTGGCTGGGGTCGGTGCCACCTCCCCTGCCTGTTTGCTGCCTGCTGGCCAGAGCCCAGCCCTGCCAAGGGGGGTCCCCCAGTTTTGCAAAGGGGTCCCCCAGCCCTGCCCAGGGGTCCTCCAGTCTCACCAAGGGGTCCCCCAGCCCTGCCCAGGGGCCCCCGCAGCCCAGCAGCATGCGGGACAGGGCACACGTGGGCGCAGTTCAGAGGGTGCCCGGCAGAGCTCAGCCCGTGCGCGCACCCCTGCACCCCCAAAGTGCCCCTCACTGAGCAATGCTGGAGGCTGCTCCCCGTCCCAGCATGGGGGCAGGTTTGGGGGTGCTAGGAGGGAACATGGAGAAGCCTGAGGGACTCAGCACCGTGCAGGATGGGAGGGACCCCCCATGCTTCTGCAGGCCCCTCCTCTGCTGCTCAGGGCAGGGCTCGCAGTGCCCAGGAGCGGGGCTGGCCCCGGGGAGCAGAGGGACCCGCAGCTTTTGGGGTTCCCGTGGATGGCAAGACCCTAATGACCCCCAGCTGCACCCAGCACCAGCCCCTGCGCCTCGATCCACCCGAGATGGATCAGGTCCTCAGCGGGGGGAGAGGAGAAAGGAGAAGAAGAAGGAGAAAGAAGGAGAAAGAGGAGGAGAAGGAGGAGAAGGAGGAGGAGGAGGAGGAGAGGGAGAGCCGTGTGCCGGAGCCATGGGGCTGACTCACGTGGGGTCATTGGCCAGGTTGAGGAAGAGGCACACGTTCTCCATGGAGCCGTTCTCCTCGAAGTCCGACTTGAAGAAGCGAGCTGTCTCCATGTTCACCTGCCCGCGTGGGCGAGAGGCCGGTCAGCAGGAGCAAGGCGGCCTCATGCATGGGGAAACTGAGGCAGGCGAGGGACGAGGCAGTGCAGGGCGGAGGCAGCGAGGCTGCCTACACGTCCTGTGCAATTTGGGCTCCCCGTCAGCAGGCTCTGCCGAGGCCGCTGGGCTGTCCCGTCCCGGCACCGACTCACCCCCATGGCAGCGAAGACGATGGCGAAGTTGTCCTCGTGGTAGTCCACCACGTCCTTGGACTTCTTCACCAGGCCGGCCTGCCGGCAGATCTGCGCGGCGATCTGCAGGGGACAGGGACAGGCGGGCAGCACGGGGCCAGCGCCCGCAGCCAAATCCCCCCCGGAGGGGCCAAAACCCCCCTGGGACCAGGATACAGCCCCCGCGGCAGCGAGGGGCAGGGGGGGCAGGGGATGGAGGTAGGACAGACACCAGCAGAGGAGAGAGCACCCCAGCACAGGCACCGGCACCCCCAGCTGCCCACCCAGCCCGCCGTGGGGGTCTGCCCCCTGACCCAGCCAGCCGTGCCCCCTCGCCGTGGCACGGCGCCCGTCGTGCCGGGTCCTGACTTGACCGTGGTCACCCTCCTCTGTCGCTCCCAATCTGTCAGGGCCGGTTTTCCGTCCCACCGCATCACCATCTGTGCCGGGGGGGCCGGGGCGGCGCAGCCCATCCACCGCGCCGGCGCGCCCGTGGATCAGGCTGGTATTTCCAGCACACGGCGTGGCCGCGCTCGCAGGGCCACGGGGTGGCCTGCGGCCCCCCAGCCCCACGGGCTTGGGGACCCCACGTTGGGCAAGCCCAGACCACCTCTCCCCTCCCAGCGCAGCTCTTGGCGTACCAGGGTTTGCTTTACCCCTCGCTGTGCAGATGGGGAAACTGAGGCACGAGCTTCCCTTCTCCTGTGTGCACCAGCCCATCACCCTGCGAGGCTGGGGGGGGTCAGGGAACACAACACCCTCCCCAAAAGGTGGGTCTGGCCCGTCACAGCGAGCAGAGCTGAGCAGGGAGCCAGAGCACAGCAGGGAGAGGAGGAGAGACGCAGGAGACAGGCTCCAGCCCTCCCAAATCCCCCCAGGCTGCCTCCTCCACCCTCCTCCTCCTCCTCCTCCACCTGCTGCTGGGGCTGCGCCGGGGGCTCGGTGCCCCGTGGGGACCCACCTCATTGTGGGGGAGACCGGCAGCGGAGAAGATGGGGATCTTCTGGCCCCGGGCGATGCTGTTCATCACGTCGATGGGCGAGATCCCAGTCTGGATCATCTCCTCGGGGTAGATGCGGCCGTGGGGGTTGATGGGCTGGCCTGGAGCAGGAAAGGGAATGAGGCACCCGCGGGGCACCCCGAAATGGAGGAATCGCCCCCGTTGGTGCTAAAAACAAGGCATGAGCTTCTGGAGGTAAGGAAGAAGCACGCTCTTGGACCAGTGCAGCCACCCCGCACCAGCCCTGGGGTGGGATGGGCTCACCAGGCACCACCCCTGCACCCGTACCCCCACCCAGGGCACCCCACTGGGGACGGATGGGGAGTGGGGAGTGGGGGCAACATCACGGGGCCGCTCTGGCCATCAGGGCAGGGTGTTACCCCCGGATGCCGGGCTGCCCCCAAGACCCTCCGGCATCGCCCGCGGCTGGTAAAAGGAGCCAGCAAAGCAACGCCGTGCGCAGAGCCATCACCGTTAATGTCCAAGAAGTCCTCGGCCATCACCGGGGGACCGCTGTCGATGGGTTTGGCAGAGCCGTTGAAGACCCGACCTGCAAGGAGAGAGCAGCTGAAGGCACCAGCGGGGTGCAGAGCCCCGTGCAGGCAGCTGCCTGTCCCGCAGCCGTGGGGCAGGGTTTCCGTCCTGCTCCCGGTCCCCTCTGCGGGCGCAGGCAGCCCAGGGGCAGGCAGCAGGGCTTCCGAGACCGAAGGTCTGCGTTGCTGCTGGGGTTTCCCTGCGAGCCCCCCCACAGCACGCGGGGGCACCTGGGGGCTCTCCTGCCCCTTGGGCAACGGCCGTGGGGAAACCTGGGAAATGGAGAGCACCCATGGGTGGCACAGGACACCCCAGCTGCCCGGGGTGTCCCACAGGGGATGGGTGTCTGCGGGTGAGGAGCAGAGGACTTTGCACCCAGGGTGGCTGTGGGCACCCCCAGCCTCAGGGCTGCGTCCCACAGGCCCCCATGCCGGGGGACGAGGCGTCCCCGTGTCACTGCATGGGGTGGGCAGGGAGATGGCACCCAAGGGCTGGGTGACACCACAGCCCCCAGGGTAGGAAGCACACGGGGCCAGGTCTCCAGAGACCCCCCCCATGCCACCCGAGCCACCCACCATCACCTCCTCCTCGGGACCCCCAGCTCCCATGTAGGTGGGGTGCCACCCAGACCCCCCCATACCAGCCCCGGGGGGGTACAAGGCTCCCAGAGAGCCGCCACATCGCTGTTCACGCTCAGCCTCATCGAGCGGCTCCGAACCGCGGGATCGATAGCGGCGAAGCCGGTGTGCCGGCCACGCCACCCCCCCCGGCACCCCCGCCTGCCGCTGCTGCCCCTGTGGGACTTTCTTCGGGTCCCCGACGGGGGCGGGGAAGCATCGCCGCTGTCAGAGCGGATCAAGCTGACGGCGGGGCCGGGGCGCGGGAGCACGGAGCATGAAAGGTCAGTAACCTTGGCGCTCGCTGGGCACCCACGTCTCGCCGGCACGCAGCGGCTTAATGCAGCGCCGCAGCACAAAGAGCGGCAGAGGGGAGGGACGGGGCGATGCAGCCGAGCACCTGGGGGACCCCGGCCCAGTTTTGGGGGGGAGGAAGGAGAAACCTCCCCCGAGCCGGGGCAGGGAGGCTTGGGGGGTCAGCGGGGGCAGCCCGCCATGGACCCTGCGCACCCCTGCCCGGCCGCTGTCCCCTCCCGGGGCACTCATGCCTGGACCCCACATGGGGACAAGGGGACCCTGCCTGGGAAAGGAGCTGCCGGGGAGCGGGGACCTGTCCGGCCGTCACCGCACGCTGCCGAACCGCGCTCGACACCCGCCCCCCCGCAGCCCGGCTGCCCTTTACGGCTGCCCTTTGCAGGCAGGGCTCTGGCCGGGCTTCACGCCGCCGGCACAGACGGGAAGGAGATTGCAGGAGACACTCGGCCCCCGACCGGGGAGCGATACCGGGCGTCAGCCGAGGTCCCTCTGCCAGGACCCCAAGCGACCGCCGTCACCGGCTGCGACCCCTGCGAGCCCCCGGGGCTGTAGGACCCTCGGGAGCCTCTAACGTGGCTTGGAGGGGGGGGCAAGGGCCCGGGGCTGAGCTTGAACTTGGGGGTCTGCCAGCACCCAGCTCTGCCCCGGTGGGTGTCCCCGTGGGGACAGGGCTGGCCGGTCCCCCCGCGTGTCCTCACGCCTGGCCACGTCTCAGGGCTCAGCAGGGACGGGGAAGATGCTGGGCAGCCCCCAGCTCTCCTAAGGTCGAGGTAATGAGGGTGCTAACGGCACGACCACAGGCTGAAGTTCGCCTGTCCTCACCCGGGAAACCTCCCAGTCCAGCCCAAGCTGCTTCTCCTGGGATAACTGGACAGAGTGGGCCCAGAGGGATGTTTTAGCCCTGTACAAGGGTGACCATCACCATCTCTCCACACGGGATGCGACTCTCCCGGGACCAGGCAGCGTGTCCAGGGATGGGCTCAGCCCCTGGGCAGCAGCAGAGCTAAACCCCCAGACCCCAACACCCCCAAACTGCCTGTCCACCCCCGGCTGCCTGCGCCCGCGTTACCCCATCATCCGTGCACTGAGATGTGTCGGGGCTCAGCGGTGGGCTGGGCTTACCCAGCATGTCCTCAGAAACCGGGGTCCGGAGGATGTCCCCGGTAAACTCGCAGGAGGTCTTCTTGGCGTCGATCCCAGATGTTCCTTCAAACACCTGCGGAGACCCCGGGGCAAGAGGCGGTGGGTGGCAATTAGCGGGGATTAGCGGGCGCAGAGGGCCGGGGGGCTCGGGGGTGGCCGGGCTCTCCGCGGGGAGGTGACGTGATCTGCACTCACCCAAAAAACCCTTCAGGGAGAGGTGATAAAAGAGGGGGAGAAACCCCAGGGTTAGGAAAACTCCCTTCTGAGGGGCTGTGGCTGGGGAGGAGCAGGGGAGGGGGGACCACGCTCTCGTTAATTCAACGAGCGCAGCAGAAGGGCCTCGGGCAGGGCAGGGAAACCAAAGGCGTTTTGATCGGTATAATATTTGACATCATTTGTATTAATTAACCTCCAGATCGCTGCTTTAATTAGAGCCGTGTGGCCCATGGGAGAAGGGCCGGCTTGGGAAAGCCGGGGGCGCCCGGCTGGCGGGGATGCGGGGATGCACGAGGGCAGGCGACGGCGGCAGCACCGGGGTGCGTGCAGGTGCGTGCAGGTCAGCCCCCCACAAAGCTTGCTTCTGCAAAAGGCTCCTTTTTTCCCTTTTTTCCCCCCCTTTGTTTTTTTTCCCCCCCCCTCCCGAGGCTGACTCCCTAATAGGATTAAAAGGGCGCTGCAGAGGTCCGGGCGGCATTAGAGGAGCGAGGTTTGGCGGCTCGCCAGCCAGAACCCGGCCAGATCGGCTGTGCAGCCACCCCGAGCCCTGGGCTGGCAAGTTACGGGGGGACCCGGGCGGGGGGGACCCGGGCTAATAGGACAGGACAGCCCCAAGCGGCCCCAGCGCTTGCGGTGAAACCCCACTGCTTGGCTGCCCCGGTTTGGGGGGCAGCCTGCCCGCGCCGGGCACCCCGGGAACCCCGGGAACCTGCTGCCCACCCCAGTCCCGGCCCCACGGAGGGCTGGTGGCTGTGGGGTGATGGCAGGGGGGTCCTCGGTTTTCCTTCTGAGGCAGCCCAGGGAGGCCAACGGGGAGGACGTGGGGACGAGGGATGGGGGGTCCCGAGCAGGCTGCGGCATCGCCCAGCCGGGCTCTCCCCGGCGGGGACACGGGGGGGGACCTGGGTGGGCAGCGAGGGGCGAGGGGAGGACGGAGACCCAGCACGGGGTCGTGCCCACGTCTGGCCCCTGCATTCTGCTGAAGGTGGGCAGATGTCCTCATTCTGAATTTGGCACCCAGACGCTCCCGCCCCGCGCTGCTGGCAGGAGGGCTGGCACAGGCACCAGCTCCATCCCCGCCGGTGCCGCGCCATCAGCCGTGGGCCAGCGAGGAGCCGTCCCGCAGGACGCTGCCTGGCCCAGGACACCGGTCCTGCAGCCTGCCAAGCTGGGAGAGCTGGGACAAGAGCCCGGCAGGACCCTGCGGGCTGCGGCAGCCACCGCTGGAGGGGGACAGAGCCCCGGGACAGAGCCCCAGGCCACACAGCGCCCGTGTGTCCCCCGTCCCACCACGTCCCCGCCACGCTGGGCTCACCTGGACGATGGCTTTGGAGCCCATCACCTCCAGGACCTGCCCGCTGCGGCTGGTGCCGTTGGGCAGCATGAAGTTCACGATCTCGGCGTACTGGGCAAACTGTAGGGACAGGGTCAGGGTGAGACGGGTGGGGGGGCTCCTCTCCCCCCACCCCCAGACCGCCCCTTGCAGCCCCTGCCCGCCAGCCCTGTCTGCACGGGCCTGTCTGCCAGTGCTGCCTCAGTTTCCCCTCCCGTGGTCGGGGGGTTCGTGCTCCCTGCAGCCACCGAACACCATCCAGCGGCTGATGCCGACAGGCAGCACCCACCACGCCGGGCAGGCGCAGGCAGAACCACCAGTCCAGGCAGGAGGAGACGTCAGGGGGGAAGGTGCTCCAGGCTGCAGCACTGCTCCGTGCCTCAGTTTCCCCAACGTTGTAGGGTGCTCCCCTTCCCCTGAGGGTGCTCTCAGACACACCGGGCTCCCCAGAGGAGCAAACCCCTTTTCCTACCAGAAGCAGACAGACCCATCACCTGCATAAAGCAGCATCTCTGAGAACCTGCCAAAGTGCACCCGCAGCCCCGATAAACCCCCCGGAGCTGGTGGCATCCCTCGGGGACCCCTCGGGGACCCCCCCATTGCCAGACCCCATGGGACAGAGCAGCCCAGGCTGCCCGCGCTGCTCAAGAGCCCAGGGAGCTGCCAGATCCCCCGTAATCCCCCCTGAGCTGTGAAAGGTTAAGTCGGGGGTCACGCTGCCACCACCTCGCATCGGCCGGGGGGGCGAGAGGGACCCCGCACCCGGCGGGAGAAAGGGCCGCAGCCCCCCAGGGACACCGACCGACCTCCCCGGCCCCCACCCAGCCGGGACCCCCGGGGCAGATGGAGGGGACTTTTCTGCAGCCCCTTGGCTGAGGGACACGTCCTGCTCTGGGGACAACGTCCAAGGGGGTTCGCTCCGCGAGCACGCCTGCCCAGCACACTGTGCTCCTTCCATCTCCCTCCTCCTCCTCCTCCTCCTCGCTCCCGCCACCGGGGCTGGCTCCAGCACCGTGAACTTTGGACTTTAATTCTTCTGTAAAGACCTTTGCATAAAGGACCACAAAGCGAAGGAAACGCCCGCCACAGCCTGGCTCTTTAATTGAGCTTATTAATTTCCATCCTGCCGGGCTCGGCGTGAAAGGGGCCATAGAAACAAGCCACCGGGCAACAAAACACCTCAGAGGGTCCCGGCTGGCCGGGCCATGCGGAGATGCCGAGACACCCAGCGCCCACCCAAGTGAAGCAGGGACAGGGAGCAGGGACAGGCAGGGTGCCACCAAGGTGCCACCCGGTGCTGGGGGGACGGGCTGAGCTGGGGATCCTGGCGTGGCCTCGGTCAGACCAGGCTCCCGGATGGGGCCGAGTGTGGGCAGGGGCACAGGGGACAGGGGACAGGAGCCAGAGCTTGGGCAGGGGACAGGAGCCAGAGCTCGAGCAGGGGCACAGGGGACAGGAGCTGGACCCGGGCAGGGGCACAGGGGACAGGAGCCAGAGCTCGGGCAGGGGCACAGGGGACAGGGGACAGGAGCCGGACCCGGGCAGGGGCCCAGGGAACAGGAGCCAGAGCTCGGGCAGGGGCACAGGGGACAGGAGCCGGACCCGGGCAGGGGCCCAGGGAACAGGAGCCAGAGCTCGGGCAGGGGCACAGGGCACAGGGGGCAGGAGTCGGACCCGGGCAGGGGCACAGGGGACAGGAGCTAGAGCTCGGGCAGGGGCACAGGGGACAGGGGACAGGAGTCGGACCCGGGCAGGGGCACAGGGGACAGGGGACAGGAGCCAGAACTCAGGCAGGGGCACAGGGGACAGGAGCCGGACCCGGGCAGGGGCCCAGGGAACAGGAGCCAGAGCTCGGGCAGGGGCACAGGGGACAGGAGCCGGACCCGGGCAGGGGCCCAGGGAACAGGAGCCAGAGCTCGGGCAGGGGCACAGGGCACAGGGGGCAGGAGTCGGACCCGGGCAGGGGCACAGGGGACAGGGGACAGGAGCCAGAGCCCGGGCAGGGGCACAGGGGACAGGAGCCAGAGCTCAGGAAGGGACACAGGGGACAGGAGCCGGAGCTTGGGCAGGGGTGCAGGGGACAGCAGGCGCAGGGGGGCACCGGGCGAGCGCAGGGTGCCCAGGCAGAGCGCACACACGGCCACCCGTACGCTCACACGCGTCCCCACGCCTGCGCACAGGCAGACACGCACACTTGCAGGCCCACACGCGTGTGCAGGCTGTCACACGGGCTCTGCTGCCGGCCGTGTCCAGAGGAGGGAGCTCGGAGCCGGCTGACGGACCCCGGCGAGGCAGGGACAGCCCCGGGGACAGGGGCCGGGGGCCGGGGGCCACGCTCCCCCATTGCACCCTCCCCGCCTGGGAGGGGGGTGGCAGCCAGGCCAGGCAGGGACAGCACGGCGGTCCCCGCACAGCCCCGAGTGACACCGTCGAGGTGTCCCCTCGTCACCCGCTGACGGGCTCCTACCTTCACGTTGTCCAGCACCACCAAGGGCCCGTTGACACCGCACACCGTCTGGTAGGCTGGAGGGGGAGAGGACATGCCGTCAGCCCCCCGGAGCCGGGGGGGCTCCCACCCCGCTCCCGGCATCGCCACCCCCAAACCGCGGGCGCCGGGGGGCCACAGCCCCGGCAGGGCAGGACCCGTCCCAGCCCAGCGCCATCCATTCCCGCTCTCCCATTCCTTAGTCCAGCCACGGGCCGAGCGGCTGGCGGCTGCTAACCTGGAGACCCAGAACCGCCATCCTGCAGGAAACGTCGCTTTTACTGAATTACTTGCATTGCAGTTCATATAAAACATTCAAATAGAGATAAAGGTGCAGAAAGGAAGGACGTTTAAAGCCAGGAGAGCGGCAGCAGCGGCAGCCTGCCCCGGCCAGCAAACCGAAAGACTTTCGGCAAGTCACCGTTTTCCCTTTCCAAGCACAGTTTTTCATTACACCAAGATTTTGCTTTAAAAAAAAAAAAAACAAAAAAAACCCACCTTTTTGTGGAAAAAAATATATTAACAAGTCACAAGAGCCAGATCCTGCCCAGGCAGAGACGGGCTTGGGGCAGCGCAGATGGGGGGGCAGTTTCCACCCGAGAACGGGCCATCACCCCCTGCCTTCTCCCACCACGGGACCCCCCCTCGCCCAGGGAGACCCTGGTGCCTCCCTCAACCCCATCCAGACCGCGACGGACACCGGTTCCCACCCCCCGCCACCGTCCCCCCCAAATGCCGCCTGCAGCGCAATCAAGGCAGGATTAGGTCCATGTCCCTCCCCCGCCGTGGCACGGCTCTGCCATCGTGCCCGGTGACAGCGCAGCAGCACCCGAGGTGCCCCCAGGGATGCCACGACCAGCGACACCACAACTGGCAGGTTTTGGACCCAGGATGAGCAATGTCCCCCCCATCCCCAGCTTCCCCGGCTCCCCCCGCCAGCAGCACCAGGAGAGCTGCCCAGCCTCGGGCAACCCCCCCGCGGTGGCACGGCTGCTCCAGCAGCTCCTGCAGGTCCCAGCTCCCTTCCCAGTCGGGCATCCCCATCTCATAGAATCATGGAATCATGGAACCCTTAAGGTTGGAAAAGACCTCCAAGATCATGGAGTCCAACCGTCAACCCACCGTCAACCACCATGCCCACTACACCATGTCCCTAAGGGCCTCATCTGCACGTCTTTTAAATACTTCCAGGGATGGTGACTCCACCACTTCCCTGGGCAGCCTGTTCCAAGGCCTGACCACTCTTTCAGTAAAGAAATTTCTCCTAATGTCCAACCTAAACCTCCCCTGGCACAACTTGAGGCCATTCCCTCTCGTCCTGTCGCTTGTTCCTTGGGAGAAGAGACCAACCCCCACCTCACTACAACCTCCTTTCAGGGAGTTGTAGAGCGCGATGAGGTCTCCCCTCAGCCTCCTCTTCTCCAGGCTGAACACCCCCAGTTCCCTCAGCCGCTCCCCATCAGACTTGTGCTCCAGGCCCTTCACCAGCTTCGTTGCCCTCCTCTGGACACGCTCCAGCACCTCCATGTCCTTCTTGGAGTGAGGGGCCCAGAACTGAACACAGGATTCGAGGTGTGGCCCCACCAGTGCCCAGTACAGGGGCACGATCACCTCCCTGCTCCTGCTGGCCACACCAGTTCTGATACAGGCCAGGATGCCGCTGGCCTCCTTGGCCACCTGGGCACACTGCCGGCTCATGTTCAGCCGCTGCCGACCAGCACCCCCAGGTCCTTTTCCCCCGGGCACTTCCCAGCCACACGGGATGAACCCGTGCAGGAGCCCAGCGAGGGGAGGCAGGTCCCCGAGGCCGGGGAGAGCGCGGCTTGGGAACGGCCTCCCCGGCGAGTGCAGGTGCTGGGGAACTGATCCGGCCCTAAGCCGCTCCTTGATCATTTTAGCGATGTGTCAAACGCCGTAACGCCTGCCATGGCAGGGCCTGGCTTTGCTGACCCCGCCGGGCCCTTTCATCCCTCTGCCCCCTCCTCTCACACCGGGTTCTCTGATTTACTCATGATCCTAATAGGATTGGAGAGCCCGGGCCAGCTGGCGAGCTCGCCGGCCTCCCTCCCGCCGGCCGCGGGGATGGGTGGTCCACGCCGCGGCAGCGGGATGCGGGTCCCCGCGCCGCAGCATCCCTGCTGCCCTTCTGGTGACGCCGGCACCGGCGCAGCTCCCTGGGTGCAGGGGCCGACCCCGCAGGCGGACCGGCCCCGGGAACTTCATTTCTGGGGGACGGGTCCCGTTTGCCCCTCGCTGGCCACATCCCATGTCGGGGAGCACCCACCCCCGGCCACGCCACAGCCCAGCGCGGGGTCACCCGCCACGGCACGGCCGGGCCCCCAGCATCCCCCCTCCCTCACCCGGCCCGTGCCCCGGCGCGGATGCTGGCGGTGCCGGTAATCCCTGCCATTTTTGCAATTAGCCTTCTCCCCGTTACCCAATTACGCCCAGTTCCTGCTGGTCGCCCATTCAGCAGCCTGGGGGGCTGGCACGCCGGGAGCCGGCTCTCCGCCGCCCACCTCCCCGCCTTTTGTCTCCTTTATTCCCAAAGTGACCATTCTGCCTTTTATTTCCCCTTCCAACTCCTTCACAAATATCCGCCGCCGCCTCGCCTGCTTCCCTTCCCCCGGGAGGCTTTGTTGGGCTCTTTTCTTCTCTCCCCGCGTCTCCTCCGCAGCCCCAGCTGCTGGGGAGCCACCCACGTGGGACAGGGCCACGGGGCTCGTCCCTCTCCCCCGAGCACGGTGGTCTGCAGCCCAGCCCCGATGGCTGCCAGCCCCTCGGCACCCTCCTGGCTTCCCTCCCAGCCCACGGGGCCGTCTTCTCCCACCGAGGGCATCGGACCCCCTGGTAGCGCTGCTTGTGCCCTATGGCTGTCACACTGGATCACCGGCCAAGCTCTCTGCCAGTCCACCCACCCACCCACCCATCCATCCTCCCATCCTTCCATGCATCCATTCATCCAGCTCTGCATGCATGCATGCATCCATCCTCTCATTCATCCAGCTCTGCATCCATCCATCCACCCATCCTCTCATTCATCCAGCTCTGCATCCATCCATCCATCCTCTCATTCATCCAGCTCTGCATCCATCCATCCATCCGTCCGTCCTCTCATTCATCCAGCTCTGCATCCATCCATCCATCCTCTCATTCATCCAGCTCTGCATCCATCCATCCATCCTCTCATTCATCCAGCTCTGCATCCATCCATCCATCCATCCTCTCATTCATCCAGCTCTGCATCCATCCATCCATCCGTCCTCTCATTCATCCAGCTCTGCATCCATCCATCCATCCGTCCTCTCATTCATCCAGCTCTGCATCCATCCATCCATCCGTCCTCTCATTCATCCAGCTCTGCATCCATCCATCCATCCGTCCGTCCTCTCATTCATCCAGCTCTGCATCCATCCATCCATCCTCTCATTCATCCAGCTCTGCATCCATCCATCCATCCATCTATCCTCTCATTCATCCAGCTCTGCATCCATCCATCCATCCATCTATCCTCTCATTCATCCAGCTCTGCATCCATCCATCCATCCATCCACCCCATCCATCCACCCACCCACCCACCCATCCATCCATCTGCTTATCTTTAAATAACATATATTAGTCCTCCAACCACCACTCAGGGAGGGCAACACTCTTCCTCTCATTTCCTCAGGTGGAAACTGAGGCAGGGAATGCCCCCCCAAGCCCAGACTCGTGGGGGTCCCTGGCAGCGCAGGGTCTCAGCGCTGACTTTCCCACATGCTCCTCTCCGACCGCACTGGTCTGTTTGCAGAGGAGCTGCCCTCTGCTGTCACCGGATCCCCTTCCTCCCCACCGTGACTGTTTTGGGGACAACTTGTAGGGTGGTGGCAACACCACCAGCATCTCCAGGACACAAGGAAACATGTAACCCAAGGGTCTGGGCTTGGCCACGCAGCCCTGCAATGTCACCTCCAACTCCGGTGATGATGATCCGGGAGCTCATGGCATGGGGGAGGTGGGCAGAGATCTTCTGGAGATCTTCTGGTCCAAGCAGGGTCACCGGGAGCCACCCCCAGGCTCCTGTCCGGCGGGGTTTGAAGATCTCCAGGGATGGAGAGTCCACAGCCCCGGCAGCCCGGCGCTCGGCCACCTTCCCAGTGAGAAAAGGCTTTTTGGAGATTGGGCCTCCCGAGGACGGACAGACGGACATCCAGGCTTGGTCATGGAGAAATGACCAGGCAGGTGATACAAAATGTTGCTCCACAACCCTCTGTTCTTCACCATTTCCCTTACAAAACTCCCAGAGGAGCTTCACCTCGCCGGCCACCCCGGGGGTCTCCCTTCGGGCTTGGCTTGCCTTTCCGTAGAACAACGCACCGCCGCGCCCCAGCCGGTACTATGGAAACGTTAACCTCGCGCAAGGGAATTTTCTGCAAAACTTTCTCATTTTCTACACGGGGACCCGCAGCTCCCAGCTTCGCAAGCGGGGAGCCCCATGGCTGCGCCCCCCGCCCCCGCCTGCCCCGCACCCGGCCGGCCCCGGCCGCCCTGCCCAGCGCTTGTTGCATCGCTCCAGCCCCCCAGCCCACCTCTGCGGTGCAAAGGGCTCTATCGCGATAGAGAAGGAAATCACGACAGTAACGCCAAGTGACAGCCCACCAAAGGGGTGCGAGGCTGGGGGGACCGAGGAGGAGGAGGAGGAAAGGGGTGGGGAGGGACGGGGAGGAGGAGGGGGAGCCCCTGCTACCGGAAAGCACTAATTCAGATAATTAAGACGTTGAGCTGTTATGAACAAGCGGGGGGAGCGGCGGGGTGGGTGGGCTGCGGCGGCCGGCCGGGCCGGGAGGCTGCCGGGGGTGCACGGCCAGGGAGCGGGGGGGTGCGGGAGGCAGGGGGAGAGGGGCCAAGAGAAAAGAAAAGTCTTTCAACCTGGCCCTTCCACACCCCCAGCCCCAAATTCACAGCTCCTGTCAGATGCAATCTCCGTTAGCCCTGACACTCACGCACTACTAACCATCGCGGCGGCCGGAGCGGGGGGAAAGGGCCCCCGGTGACAAAGGGGACCCGACCCAACTACACCCGCCGCTAATTGCTCCCGCTCACCCGCCCTGCCCTCCCCAGCCCCCTGCCCCTGCCCGGGCATCCCCGCCGGCTCCCCCGGCCAGACACACGCCTTAGGGCTCTGCTCCAAAGTGCGCCGGGGGCTCGCTCCCGACCTCCGGAAGGGTCGGTGGTCCCGGGACCTGCCGTCTGTCACGGCGAGGGGATGGGTGCGGCCCCGGCCCCGGCCTCCTCCAGCCCCGGCCGCGGCGCGGAGGCTGGCAAAAAGCTGCCGAGGGTATTGCCTTCTCCGCAGAGGGGATCGAGGCTGGTTTGGGACAAATTTGTCGCCTGCCCGGTGACGGTCACCTTGGCCTCTGGGACGGGGCGTGCGGCGAGTGATGCTCATTCCCCGCTCACCACTCGAGGGGCTTTGCACACCCCCTACCCCAAATGACAGACCCGGGGCTTGCACGCAGCCGTCGGAGCCTCCGACACCTCTCCCACCTCCAGCCCCACGCGGGCTGAAGCACGGGATGGAGCGGGCTGAAGGGGAACCAAGCTGGAGCGAAGATAGGAAAGGGGACTCGGAAACAACCCCAAAATCCCCAACACCTCTCCCCTCCAGCCCAGGGGGTCCGGAGCCGGTCCTGAGCCACACTGTGGCACCGGGACGGGTCCCCTGCGTCCCCCAGCTCACAGCTGGCGGGCGCGGGGTGGGGGTCCCACTGCGCCGCCCCACGCCTGGCACCCCCCAGCGATGTCTGGGTCTGGGTGTGCTGAGCACAAGGCACATGGGCTGCTCTGGACCGGGCTGGATGCAGCCCGCATTCCCCCCGGGCACCGCTCACCACTTCATCGCCCGCAAGCCGAGTTTTTAACCAAAATGCCGGGCCAGGCTGAGGTGCCGCAGCCCAGCTCCCGGGACGGGGCACGAATCTGGCAACTTTGAGCTCAAAATCCCACTCAGCCCTGCCCACCCCTGGCACCGGAGCCGCGGTGGTGACCCATCCTCCGGGCACGGCACGATCCGCCCGGACGCGGAGCCAAGAGCCAGCATCGCCCGACTGCCTCATCCTGCGCCGGGTGTTGAGCGCGGCATCCCGGGGCCGTCCTGGGACTTTTCCGACAGTCCCTAAGTGACCGCTTTCCCCCTCCGCAACCTGCCCATTGTGCCATGTGTCACTTTGTGCCGCGCTGTCAAACCCACCGGCCTGTCCCAGCCCGGCGGAGCCGGTGAAAAGCCCGGCGGGGGGTCACACTCTATGCCACTAATTAGGGCCCGGCGGCCGAGGGTTCCCATACACACCTGCACGTCATGTGAGGAAAGGCAAAGAATGGCAGGACCAGCCGAGCGTGAACCAAACAAGCCAACCCAAGGAAAAAAAAAAAAAAAAAAAAAGAAAAAAAAAAAATTGCTGGGCTTGCTGTCGCATTTTCTATCAGACAAAACAGGGCCGGGGGGGGGCGGGCGGCGAGGAGCGGGGCTGCCGGACCCCGGCCCCGGGCGGGCGATGCAGGCACCAGCTGGGCTGAGGGCTTTTGAGAGGCCGGGGGGAGGAGATGGCCCCACGAGGAATGGAGAGGAGATGGAGAGCGGGGCTGGGGGATCCCACCGCGCCGTGGGCAGAGGATCCCACCCCGGCGGGACGGACCGTGGGGTGCTGGGGATGCCGCTGCTGGGGCGGGAGGACGGACGGCTCCTGCAGCGGGGGCTGGAGCACGGGAACAGACACAACCGGCCTGGCCGGGCTCGGCCAGCAGCGGGACGGGGGCATGCAATGGCTGCAGCCCCCGGGAACCCGCCAGCCCCTTCGCCAGCCCCACGGCGGCCGCCACCTCCTCCCGTCACACCAAGGACCTCAGCCCAGCTCTGCTTCATCTGGCAGCTCCACCGCAGAGGGCAAGGGGCTCCCGGCGCCTTCCCCGGGCCATCCACGACCCTCCCGTCTGCAGCACCGGGATGCCGCCGCGGCAGCGCCGGGGAGGGGGCGAGGTGCCGGCGGAGCCGGTTGGTTATGAGATGGGAAAAGGGCCTGGGAGCAGCAACTCTCCATCACCAGCCCCCCCCCTCCGCCGAGGGACAGGCGGCCCGTGTGTGTATACACATAAAAAAAACCCAATTTCATTTAGGAAACGGGCATAAGGGGCTCGCGCCTTCCGCGGGCTCCTCCACCTGCGGGGTCAGGCTACGTCCCCTGCGCGGTGCCCCTCCGCGGTGCCACCGTCCCCTCCCTCCCCGCTCCCCGCCGTGCAGCCCCCGGCTCTGCCGCAGCCGACGGCGCTTCCGGGAACCCTTCACAAGGCTCTCGGGGAGCTAAATTTGGGCTCCTCCGCCGTCTGAAACTGAATTCAAGTTGCTGGGCAAGGCAGAGAACGTTAAGGGCAGATAAACCAAAGAGACCAGACAACTTAACGCTCCTCCGTCCTGCGACTCGGTGCTGAGCCCCGCGAGCCCCTCGCTCCTCCCCGCAGGCTGGGGGGACCCGGGCTGGGGGCACAGCCCGACACGGCCCCGCGAGGCTCAGCACCCAGCTCCTTGCCCTGCAGCAGCCCCCAAGGAGAGACACGTCAGGGTGCCCAGGGCCGGGGGATCTCCCCGGTCCCTGGTGGGCAATGCCCCGTCCCAAACCCCACGCAGCTCCCAAAGGCACCGTCAGCACCCAGCACAGAGTCCCGGCAGGAGATGAGCATCCCGGCTAACGGGGCTGGTCGGGACGCGGCGGCGAAGCCGAGTCGTGTCCCACCAAACCCCGCTGCCCCGGCTGCGATCGCACGGCACAACCGTTGTGTCACCGGGCTTGCTGACAGTGATCTCCTGTTTTCTCCATCCATCCCCCCATCCATCCATCCCCCCATCCATCCATCCCCCCATCCATCCATCCATCGCCCCATCCATCCCCCCATCCCCCCATCCATCCCCCCCATCCATCCCCCCCATCCATCCCCCCCATCCATCCCCCCCATCCATCCATCCCCCCATCCATCCATCCCCCCATCCATCCATCCCCCCATCCATCCATCCCCCCATCCATCCCCCCGCAGCCCAGCCCTCGAGCCGCTCCCAGGCTGCGCTTGCTGAGTTTAAAGCACGCCGTGGGGCCGTGCCGGGCTGTGGGGCAGGGCGTGGGGCACCCCACTCTGCGCGAGCAGCCGCCGAGCCCACGTGCGGGCAGCGGCCCCGAGCCCACGTGCGGGCAGCGGCCCCGAGCCCACGTGCGGGCAGCGGCATTGTTCGCTGGGTTGTTTTTCGTAAAGATGGGTCAAGCCAAAGGCCAGGAGGTGATAAGTGCTTCTTCCGCTCGCTTGTGCTAATGGATTTGCAGCACTGGGAAGCAGCTGCTAATACCTCTCCCCCTCTCAGGAGAGCCGGCCCCAGCAGAGCAGTGCAGGCAGCGCTCTGCCTGCTCCTGCCAGCCAGCCCTGCCTGCCCGCCGCCCTGCTCGGCCCCCCGCTTCCCCCCAGCCCGCAGGGTTGGGGTGCTGGGGATCACGTAGCTGCTCCTGCACCCAGAGCCACGCTGGGACCCCACGCTGCTGGGACGCCGGGCACCCCGTGCAGCTGGACACCCAGCCGAGGGGCTAGGGAGAGGCTGTGGCATCGCCGTGGGGCACGCGGGGAGGGAAGCCGGCGCGGTGGCACACACCAGAGACCTCCCTGGCATCCCGGGCAATACCCACGGCTTGCAGACACCCATCCCACCCAGACCTGCCAGGCTGCACCCATGTGGTGCGGCACCGTGCAGAAGCTCAGCCCCCCTCAGCCCCACACTGCCTCTTGCCCCGTGCTGGGGGGGGTCTCCAGATACCTTGCCCCAGCCCCCTCCAAATGTCACCCACATTGCAGGGTCCCTCCTCCTGGCTCCCACCCTCGCCTTCACCACGCAGCACATTTTTGGGGCAGTCCCAAAGGCTCCCTCCTGCTCCAGGACCCACCTCTCCCACCCCTCGGCTCCCCCCGGCGCACGGGGCTGCAGAGCATCGGCTTGTTACGGTCCCGTGCTCCTCACCCACCTCTCCCGCCTCTCTCCCACATACGGTGGTGACAGGACACCCGGAGCAGGATTTTGTCCCTGCCTGGATGTGGCTGCTGGGGGTTCGGCTTTGCAGAGCCAGCCTGGCAAAGCTGGCACTGCCCCTACAGCTCCTGGGGGGGGAAGACACGGCTTCCTCTAAAATAAACGAACTCGGCTATGGTCACGGCAGGCAGGAAGAAACTTGAAAACGGGCATTTTTGCCTTAAAAAGCCAGGAAGAGCGCAGAAGCCACATGCCAGGATGGCTGGGTCGAGACGGGTCCAGCTAAGAGCTCCAGGGAGCCCACGGGAGCTCGGCCACACGCTGCGCCCGGGGGAGGACAACTCAGCACCCTGCGGGTGCCAGCCCGTGGTCCCTGCCCCGTCCCCTCCCGGTTGGGGCAGAGGCTGCGCGGGGGCTCGTTGGGGGACACCCCTCGAGGCCGGGATCCTCTGGGCAGGCAACGGGGGCGGCTGCTCTCCCAGCCCAGCAAACCCGTCTCCCATGGGTGCACGAAGGCGAGAGCCTGTGTCTGCGGGACCCGGCCAGGGAGCCCAGGACCTGCCTCTAACGCGAGGAGAAACAGCCTCGGCGCCCTGCGGCCCCCCCCGCCACCCAGTGCCCCTCCTCATGCCAAGGGCTGGCTCTCACCCAGCGTGAACTGGGGAGAAGTCACCCATGGGTGGCTGCTCCCTGCTCCGTGTTGACAGCAAACACGGCGGGTGGCTGGGCAGCGCCGGCTGCGCTCAGCCGTGCCGGGAGGGTGCAGCCGGGACCGTGCCAGCCCGGAGCCACCCGGCTCGGGGTGAGGGAGGTGACAGCAAAGCTCCCCCCAGCCGTCCTGACCCGGCAGCGATGGCACAAAGGTCACAGCAAACGTCCTTGATGCCTCCGAGCCCGCTGGGCTCGGGGTGCTGGGGGTGTGGGGCTGGCGTGATGCCAGGCTCCCCGAGGTCGGGCTGGGATGGGGGTGCAGCCCAGGGTGGGGGGGGCTGGAGGGTGCCAGTGTCGAGCCGGCAGCCCGATGCTCCCCATAGGTCCCATGGGCTGCTGCGAGCAGGGTGCATGGGGGCGGACAGAGCTGCCGGCACCCATGGGTGCAGCTCAGGGGAGACCCACACGGCGCAGCACACTGTCCTGGCGGTACGGACACACAGACGTCCCCGTGACAGACGCGGCCGTCCTCACAGGCTCCAGCACACGAGTGTGCCAGGAGAGGCCACGGGAACTACCGCATTCGGCAAACACCTCCCCGGCAAGCCCCTCGTCCCCGTCCCCGACCCCCCGGGACGCAGCGCAGGCTGCGCACCCAGGCTGCGCCCCCAGCTCCCTGCCTGCACGGGTGACCCCGGGGACACCTCGGCAGGGCCTGCGCCTGCGCACGCGAGCACCGCACCGTTCCGGGGCCGGGGAGAGGGTCACGCTGGGGAGGCGAACACCCGGAGAGGACTCGGAGCAGCAGCGCGGGCGGGTGGTCCCTCCTTAGCACGTCTCAAGGGAGGACGGGGCTGTCAGCCCCGTTTGGCCCCCCTGCGGTGGGTCAGTATGGGCTCCATCGCCTGGGGGGCACCCGGGGCACCCCAGCACCGCTGCGGAATCGGCTGCAGCCCAGCGCGAACCCAACAGCCCTTGGGGGGTCCGTGACACCTTCCCCAGCCCCTCTAGCTGCAGCCCCCAGGAGGGGGGTGACGGACCCCCAGCCCCGCGACAGTCCCCGTGCCCTCCCCAGAGACCCAGACAGCCCCCGCGCTCCCTCCGAGGGTCTCAGCAGCGAAGGCAGAACCCCTGCGGGCAAGCAGGGGGCACAGAGGGCTGCATGGAGGGGCACCAGAGCCCGGACCGTGCCTGCCCCAGTGCCACCCACCCGTCCCTGCCTGCCCCAGCGTCACCCACCCGTTCCTGCCACCCCTGCCTGCCCCACGGCCACCCACCCGTCCCTGTCTGCCCCACTGTCACCCACCCATCCCTGCCTGCCCCAACGTCACCACCTGATCCTGCCACCCCTGCCTGCCCCAGTGCCACCCACCCACCCCTGGCACCCCTGCCTGCCCCACTGCCACCCACCGTCCCTGCCACCCCTGCCTGTCCCAGTGCCACCCACCCGTCCCTGCCACCCCTGCCTGCCCCGGGGCCACCCACCCGTCCCTGCCACCCCTGCCTGCCCCGGGGCCACCCACCGTCCCTGCCAGCCCGGGGTGCCCATCCCGACCCCCGGCTCGGAGGCAGAGGGGTGCCCCCCGCGCCCCCCGCGCCCCGCACTCACTCAGCCGGGCGCTGCTGCCGCAGCGGCGGGTGACGGCCAGGGCCTGCTCCCGGGCGGCGGGCAGGGCTGCTGCCGCCGCCGCCTGCAGCTTGGTGGCGGCCATGGCCGGGGCTGGAGCGGGGCTGGAGCCGGGCAGGGCGCGGGGGCGGGCGGCGGCGCCCCGGGTTTTGTACCCCCCGCACCGGCCCCAGCCGGCCCCGGCCCGTCGGGGCCGCCCCGCCCGCAGCCCCGGCGGCCCCGTGTCGGCTGTAAACAGGGCGAGGGAGCGGCCGGAGCGGCCCCCCAGCCCCGCACCCGGGCGGCGGGGCCGGGCGGGGAACGGCGGCGGGAGGGGGGAGCGAGGGAGGGGTAAGGCTGAAGGTAGTGGTGGGGAGGGAGAGGGGCAGGGAGGGGGAGAGGGGCAGGGGCAGGGAGGGGGAGAGGGAGAGGGGCAAGGAGAGGGGCAGGGAGAGGGGCAGGAGTAGGGAGAGGGAGAGGGAGAAGGGCAGGGAGAGGGGCAGGGGCAGGGAGGGGGAGAGGGAGAGGGGCAGGGAGAGGGAGAGGGGCAGGGGCAGGGGCAGGGAGGGGGAGAGGGGCAGGGAGGGGGAGGGGGAGAGGGAGAGGGAGAGGGTGGGGGAGAGGGGCAGGGGTAGGGAGAGGGAGGGGGAGAGGGGCAGGGGCAGGGGCAGGGGCAGGGAGGGGGAGAGGGAGGGGGAGGGGGCAGGGAGGGGGAGAGGGAGGGGGACAGGGGCAGGAGCAGGGAGGGGGAGAGGGGCAGGGGCAGGGAGAGGGGCAGGGATAGGAGTAGGGATGGGATGGGGATGGGGAGAGGTGGGGTGGGGTTAGGGTGGGGACAAGGTTGGGGCAGATCTGGGGACAGGGTTGGGGTAAAGGTGGAGTTTGGGGCAGCATTAGGGGCAGGGGGAAGGGTGGGGATATGGGTACGGGTAGGGGTGAGGGGTCTGCACCCCCCCACCCGCTGCAGGCTCTGGGTGCCGGTGCAGAGGCAGAGCAGGGCTGGGATCAGGCAGGGGAGCTCCTGTCCAGGTGTGATGGGTGGTTGTACGGCACCCGGTATGGGCGCCTGTGCCCAGGGCAGCCCTGTGCCTGCTGGGGATGGGGGGGGGGCGTGGGGGTGCTGCTGGGGGCGTGGGGTGTGTAGTGGAGGCATCTCTGGGCGTGCGTGCACGGAGGGGGCTCTGCCGGCGCACAGCGGTCAGGAAGAGCAGGCAACGGTGGGCTTCAAAACAGCTCCCTGCAAAGCCACCCACTAAAGGTTGCTGGTACCGGGAGAGCCGTGGTGGAGAGCAGCTCAGCCGCGGCTCCCGAAGGCGATGGAGGAGGAGGAGGCAGGCAGGAGGCAGGACATAACTTTTATTAACTATTAGAAACCATAAGAAACCACATTATTCGTTAAAGTTTTACATCCAGTACTTTTTTTTTTTTCTCCCCCCAATTGTACAAGTCAGGAGGAGCTGCTGGAGGCGAGCAGAGCGGGGGGGCTGGGGGCCAGCCAGCATCCCCACGGGACCTTCCTAACCCCCCCGGGACCGCTTCGCTGGGGATGTTTGCTCTGGGAGAAGAAACTTTGGAGAAGCAGCAGCTTTGGGTCAGATTTGGGACCTTTGTGAAAGCAGCATTTGAGCTTAAATTTGCGGAAAGGGCTTGCCATGGCCTCCCTGCCTCGCTTTCCCGCTCTCCCTCTGGCCGCTGAGCCGCGGGAGGAGGATGCAGGAGACCCACGAGGATGCCCCGAGCTGGGCAAACACACCGGGGACCCCCCGAAACTCCCAGGCTTTGGGGGCTCTTTTGAAAATACAATTGGACCTTGCTTTCTCTGAAATGCCCCAAAACCTCCTCCACCTGTGAAGGTGCAAGGGGGGCACTTCTCCATCAAACCGGACCAAGGTTCCTCCCAGTGAGCCCAGGGTGGGAGGAACCGGGGTCCGATAACCTCGGGAAATTCCCGTGGTTCAGCCATTCCCGGGGAGAAGAGGGAAAACCAAAGCAAACCGAGTCCGGGGGGAGGTTTGCAGGCAGTTCTACCTGCCGGCACGATCCCTCCGTATCGGCACAGCCGGGGGGCACGGCTCCCCCGCTGCCCGCTCTGCCCGCCTCGCCTCGCTGTCTTTAAATACCACGTTTGCAGACCGGGGAAGGATGAAGAACGGCAATATAAGAACGGCAATATAAATATAAATTAAGTGACGAGGGGAAGGGAGAAGGTCGTTGTCCTGTCAAAAATCCAAAACCTCAGTCAAACACGTCATCGGGGTGTCGGGGTTTGAGCACCCCGGGGCACCAGGAGGATCCGGCAAATACCACACTGAGGAGAGGTACGGAGGTGTTGGCAGCGAGCTGTGGGCTGAGCCGGGCCGGGAGAGGGGAGCTCGTCACCGTGAACCAAACTCTGTCCCTGCTTTCTGCATCCCCGGGCAAACCCTGCCTCAGTTTCCCCACCTGCGGCCGGGGGGGGTGCCAACCCCTCCTGAGCTCCGCAGAGCAGCGCGAGACCTAAGGGCTCGCTCCCATAAAGTGCTCCAGATGTGAGGTGAACAATAAATACTATTTCATAGAAATGCTTGATTTAAAGGAAAAATAAAAATCACCGAAACCTTTTCATAAAATCATTTATTTTAAATATTTCCCTGCAAAATCCTGGGAACATGCGGGCTAGCGGCTGTGTCCCCCGTAGGGACCGGTCCCTACGGAGCAGCAGCCTGGGCGGGGGGGCTGCAGTCCACGCAGCGATGCTCAGCCCGGGCCAGGCTGGGGGGCTTGCTCGGTGGTAATTATCGTTATTACACATTAAACCGCAGCGGGGGGAGGCAGGAGCCTTGGGGGTGCGCGGGGGGGACGAGCCCCATGGCAGCTCCTGGGTGCTGGGAGGGGGGGCTCAGGGCATCACCCGCCCCGGCCACAGCGATGTCCCTGCAGGGTGTCCTGCCAAGGCGATGCCACCGCAGGGCACCCTGCCAAGGCGATGCCACCGCAGCGCACCCTGCCAAGGCGATGCTCCCACCACAGAAGGGCCAGACTCTGCCCAGCGCAGACCCCCCCTCAGCAGAGGCCAGGGGGGCCATGCTGCCCCCTTCCCCAAGGGACACCTCATGCAATGCCCCTCTGGTTTTTGCCACCGGCGAGGCTCCAAGCCCACCATGAGCCCTATGGAGCTCCCTTCGCAGGCAGTGGGTGCTCAGCTGCTCAGCACCTCTCAGGGCTAGACCCTGGTTCTGCCAGGCGATGGGAGCAAGGTGGGGGGGTGCTGCGAGGCCAGTGCTCAGGATGGGGCTCACTGCAGTGCCAGCGCTGAGCACCCAGCACCCCAGGACGGGGCTGGGGGTGCTTCGGGCTCCCGCTGATGGCAAAGAGCCCCCGTGGCCCAGAGGGGCAGATCCCAGCACCGCAACTGCCCACGCGTCCGCATCCCCCTCGGTGGGGTTTCCTTGGTGGGGGGCAGGACGGTGGCCTGGCCCCAGCTCGCCACAGCCCCCCCGGGAGGTCGGAGGCTCCTCCAGCATCCCCGGGGGTTTGCCGGGGCGGGACAGCACCAAAACAGGGTCCGGGATGGGGGGTTGGCTCTGCACGAGCAGGCGCGGAGGAGCCTGGGGGTCTCATGAGGCAGGGCGGCCGCTTGCTCCTGAGCGCAGGGACCACCGGTGCGGGGGGCTGCAGACGTCACCAGCACCATCGGTCCCCCCCAGACCTCCCCACCTCCCCTGGCCCCGGGCCAGGGGTCCGGGAGGACGAGCATCGCATGGGAGCCGTGCTCCCCATCAGCAGAGGGGACCTGGACCCCACAGCCACCGGCACGCTCTGAGACCACCTCAGCCAGCCCTTTGCGGATGGGGAAACTGAGGCCCGACGCTTGCCCAAGGACACCGTGGCTGGGCAGGGACAGAGCCCAGCGCTGCCCTGCGCTCTCCCTTTCGGGGTGCCCTCCCGCTCCCCAGGGTGACAGCCCAGCAACCCCCCAACATCCCCCGGAGCTGCTCCCCTCCCAGCCCGCACAGCACGACCACAGCATCGTCTTCCAACCCTGAACGGGCGATACCTGGCGGGGGGACGTGGCCCTGGCAGGTCCAGAGGCATCGGCAAGGACAGGACAGCGCCGGTGACACAGGGGCACCCAGGGACCCCCCCAAGGCGTGACGGGGTTCAGCGTCAGCCCTGGGGCGAGGAGTTGCAGGGTGTCATCCACGGGCGTATCGGTGTGCCCGGACGGGCGGTAAACGCTCTTCCACATCCCACGTGCCAAATCAAACCCCGGTGCGGGGTGCGGGGTGCGTGGGGGCTGTGGGGATGGGGGCGGGGGGGGGGAGACCTTTTGACACTCATTTTGATTTAAGGGCTTGGCTTCTTGCTGGGTATAGAATTGTCTTTCCTTTCCAGCCGCGTGTAAGGCTCAAAAGCAGAAGTGCCCAGTCCGTAAGCGCCCGGGAGGTCGTGCAGGCTGCCCAGGAGCGGCCCCCCAAAGCACAGCGGGGCGGCCGGCAGCCTGGGCGAGGAGGAGGAGGAGGAGGAGGCGAGAGAAGGGACCTGCAGGCTGAAGGCTCCCGGCCCCGGGGGGCTGCTCCCGCCGCCGAGCCCGGGGGAGGTGGTTCCCGGGGTGGCCAAGCTGGATCCGTTGCCCGTAGGACTGCCGATGGGGTTGGAGGTGGGAGAGAGGAGGCTGGGGGGGGCCGGGACGGAGAGGAGCCGGCCTTGCTCCAGCAGCCGGAGGATGTTGCAGGTGGCGAAGGACTCGGAGGTGGCGGCGGAGCGTTTCTCTGAGTCCCTGCTCTGGTCCTTCTTCTGCTTGGTGCGTCGGTTCTGGAACCAGACCTTGACCTGGGGGGGAGCGGGGGGACGGGGCAGGGGGACAGAGAGGCACGGACAGAAAGAGAGCGCGGGGGGGCCGGGGAGAGAGAGGCGAGAACCAGGAGAGAGTGAGAGATAGGAGAGAGAGACGTATTAAAATAAACGCCCAAGCCAGATCCATCCCCCGCCACAGGGACTGCGGAGAAGTCGCTCCCTCCTGCCGCTTCCAGGGAAATGGCAAATTCCTGCAGGTGCCAGGAGGGAGCGGGACAGGAGCCCGGGGATGGGAGCCCGGGGTAGGACCCCAGGGCAGGACCCGGAGCCAGGAGCCTGGGGCTGAGCCACCCCGCCGCTGCCCGGCTCTGCCCTGTGCTGGCTCTCCCGGGGGAGCTGAGCTACGGGACGTGCTGGGTTCTCCTCTGGGATGGTCATCAAACCCGTGTTTGTGTCCCCACCTGCAAACCCTTCCCTCGCCGGACCAAGACGCGAGGCAGGGCGGAGGGTCCCTGCCCTTCCTACGGTGCAGGGGAACACGTTAGGGGACAGGGTGGCTTCTGGTGGCCCTGGACCTCCGGGCACAGAGCCGCTTCTGTGCCCGAACCCAGCTGGGGACAGCCCACCCCAGCCTGCCTCTGGCCAAAGTAAGGGGCGAGTCCGGGCTGAGCCCCCGTGGGAACCCCCTGCCCCAAAACTGCACCTGACTCACCCGGGTGGGACGTGGACCCGGTCCCCAGCCCGCGGCTCCCGTCCCCCTGCGGCTGCCCCCGCACCCCCTAACCTCTCCCCTGGGAGGGCAGCCCCCCGCTTCTGTCCCTCCCTGGCAGAGCAGAGGGGTAGGAGAGGCAGAGAGAGAGACAGAGAGAGGCGTGAGGGACAGACAGATGGACGGAGATGGAGGTGAGGGAAGGAGACGGATGGGAAGACACTCGGATTAGAGCGTGGCAGACAGAGTGGACGAGTCGGGCGCTGGCCGGGAGCCCGGGAGTAAACCCCAGCACGTCGGGCACAGCCTTCGTCCCCGTCTGCTCCGGGGCCAGCGGGTCTCGAACTCATCCGAGTCATCGGAAACTCACTGGTGCAGGACGGTCGCTCGCCGACACAGCCCTCGCGCGTCCTCCGGCACAATAGACCCACAGTACAGAGCTAATGGAGCGTGGGGGTGGAGGAGGTCTCAGCCCCCCCGGCCCCTTTCCGGGGACATAATAGCGGAGCCGACGGCTGGGCAAAGCCGGCCGGAGGCTGGGGATGCTCGGGGAGGAGCGGCGGGAGATGCTCCCGCGTGATGGGGGGACACCAGGACCGCGGGGCTGAGCTAACACCCCACAGCCGAAACCTCCTGGGAGCACGGGCCACTGCCAGCCAACGTCCTACCCCCCCTTACCCGCAGGGTCCCACGTGGAAGCTCTTGAGGACATTCCCTGCCCACGCAGGGACCCTGGATCCCTCATGGCACCGGGACTGCTGGGCCCACGTCCCAGCCCAGCTGGGTCCCCAGGGCTGACGTCCCCTCCCCACCGTCCCCCTCGGTCCCTCCGTGCCGGCGAGGGGGACGGGTTAGGGCAGGGCTGAGTGCTCCCACGGTCCCGCTTCCCGGGGCACGGCGCCCTGACGCAGAATTAGCAGCCCACCAGCTTTTCTGGTGGGGACCTGCCGAATTCTGGGGAGCACAGAGCCCCCCCAGCACAGGCGGCGGGGCCGAATGGGACTCCCACAGCCCCGCAATCCCGCATCGTTATTGACGTCTTAACGCAGGTCTGCTGTAAGTCCATACTGGACGCACATCCCCAGTGCTCTCCGCTCAAACCATCCCTCAAGCAGCCAGCTCTGGAAGAGCAAGACCTCAACAAAACCCCGTCAGCAGGATTATCTCCTCCAGGATGGGCGCAAAGTGCCCAGGAGCTGCCCGCAAATGGCATTTTCCAAGCCCAGCCGGGTGCCGCAAGCCCAGCCCAAACCCTGCTTCCTTCAGCCTGGTGTCTGTCCGAGCCCACTCCAGGGCTGGGAACCCACCAGCAGCTTTCCCCCCCACTCTCCCCGGTGTCTGCACCCTCCCGTTGGAGTGCATCGCCTCCAGGTACCCTGAGATGCCCATGGGTCTCAGAGACCCTCCCCAGCTGCACACGGATTTCAGTGCAAAGGGAAACTGAGGCACAGACAGCCCTGCAACGCTCTGCGTTGCAAAGCACTCTGAATCGCACGGCAGGAGGAGGCCACAGGACATGGAATCACAGAATCACAGAATAGTTCGGGTTGGGAGGGACCTTTAAAGGCCATCCAGTCCAACCCCCCTGCCGTGGGCAGGGACATCTCCCAACCAGATCAGGTTGCTCAGAGCCCCGTCCAACCTGACCTTGAATGTTCCCAGGGATGGGGCATCCACCACCTCTCTGGGCAACCTGTGCCAGGGCTTCACCACCCTCAGCATAAAAAATGTCTTCCTTATATCCAGTCTGACATGGTGCTGAGCAGCGCTAGCCAGGGCAGGGCGTCAGGCCATCGGTTACTGACTGCGGAGCAAGCTACCCGAGCAGAGGCACAGCCCCGTCACCGCGCATCAGAGAAGGGCAGGCAGAGACACCAGGGCGTCCTGCAGGAGGGAGGACCGAGCCCCAGGGGAAGAGGCAGGCGCAGCACGCTCCCACTCTGCAGCACCCCGGCGGGTGCAGCCACGGGGAACGGCCACGGGGAGTCGGGGGTTTTCCTAACACAGGGACTAGGAGGCATCAGGTGTGGTCACCAGGTAGCGGCTGGAAACCGAGCGAGGCAGGAGGCAGAGCCTCTTTGGGCAGCACGGACGGCGTTAGTCCCTGCCACAGGGCACCCTGGAAGGGACTCAAAAAAATGCAGGAGAACAAAGTCAGCAAGATTTAAGGTGGCGATCTGGGTACCTCCTCGTGGTGAGCGCTCCCTAATATGCAGAAACGACAGGGCGAGGATGGGACCACTTGACACCCCACACACTGCTTTCTCTACTCCTCCACCACTGGCCACCAGTAGAGATGGGTTCTTCAGCCCTGGTGTCCCCTAAGGTCACCTCTTACGTTCTGGTTGTCTTCCACAGGTTGTGAAAAACAAACAGAGCTCAATAAAAGCAAAGGGCCCTTGTCAGGGTCTCCAGAGCTCTGTTCGATTCCCCCCTCCACCTCTGGCTTCCCCTGGGACCTCATTTTTCCTGGGTGTTTTGGCTTTTGTTCTGTGCCGGCTCTGTGCTGCTGCCTCTCCCGGGAGCTGCGGGTCAGGACTTCCCGGGGCAGCAGTGCTCTGGGTGTGACGCCGAACACCAGCGACGAACAGCGGTACAGGTGGGCAAGGCCAACAAACAGACGGACATAAACTGAAGTGGACATTAATGTGCATTAACTTCTGGTGCTGAAACCCAGTTCCACCCCACTGGGGACATGAGGGGAAACGCTAAAGGACAGGAGGGAGAAAGGGTTGAGGTGACACCGGTCTCAAACGTCCCGACATGGGTTTCAGCTGGGGAAGGGGACCATTGGGTTCCTCCTCCCCAGTGCTGCTGCTGGGAGACCGTCCCAGCACCTTGCCACTCCCAGCCTGGACACCCTCTGCTCTCACTCGGTCACTGGGGCTGGCTGATGCCCTGTGATGATTGCACCTCCTCATCGGTATAGGTAGAAGCTTTCTGTAGCCCTCCCTGCCTTCATTCTGTCTGATCCTCTTGCAGAAGGTCCTCCCGTCCTTGACCCACCTCTGCACTTCCTCTCCGCGCCCACCACCCCTGAACACCATGACCCAGACTGAACGCGCTAAATAAGGTTTCCTCGTGCCTTGTAGACTGACATGAGCCCTTCCCCATCTGCACTGGTGACATATCAGATGAGCAGGATCACATGTGCCTTCATGGCTAAAGTTCATATACAGCTTGTTATTAATTAGTAGATCCATGTCCTTTTCATCTTCCATTATGATCAAGCCCTGAGTTCCTATCACTGGACATGTAAACAAGCTCAGCCAGACGCAGTCCTTGACAAGGCCATGAGTAATTTCCCTCCAGCCTTGATCCTTCGTCTTTCAGCCATATCCTCCACCATCTCCCCTCCATTACAGTTTCTCCTCCACACTGCAAGTTCTCCACTCATCTTTTGCTCCGGTTTCATTCACAGCTCCCCATCAGCCACCATAGCGCGCGCGCTTTGCCAAAGTCTGCTTTGATGAGATTGGCTTCATTTCCTTCTCTAAAAAACGCGGCTTTCTTCCTCATCCAAATTACTGGGTGAACTGGTGCGTGCCTGTGACGTGGCGATGACACCCTCCCCAGTCTGGCCTGAGGAAAGGCAGGGAAGACCGCGCTGGCACATCCCTGGTGGGCACCACATCTCCAGCATCTCTGGAGGAGGTCACGTAGCCCCGTGTGCGATGTTTCGTTTCTCAGTTACCGACCCCGTGAGCTACGGTAGTAACTGAAGGGCTGTGGGAGGAAACCAGCCCCCTCCAGCTCTCCTGCCAGACTGGGGGGGAGAAGAAAGTGAGACCAAGGACACCCTTTCCCTAGGAATGGAGAGAAAGGCCAATTCCCAGATGTGTCACCCTGGGGGACAGCCAGGACAGCTGGCTGGGGAGGGCAAGGGTGGGGGGGAGAAGCCTCCCCCTGCTCCGGAGGAGTCCCAGCAAGAGCCCATGGCTCACGGTGGCTGTGGGATCCAGGACCACCCATGACAGGCCGGTCAGGGCAAGCTTGGGTGCAGGCAAATAGAGGCAAGCCATATAGAGATGTCTCTGAAAGCCCTAGGAGACACGGCGTGCAAGCAACAGCGTGATGCTGAAGGTAGGAGGATCTGCAGATTTATAAATCCATACGAGCGTTCGGAGGAGTCCTGGCGCTGGATATTCAATCGATTACTGTGACCAGGTCTAGTGTCCACCTTGCCATGAGGTAAGCGACTGGCTGGGGGGATCTCGGGATAAAGCCCCTCGTGTTTCTGGATCTGGGAATTCTGCTTTGCTCGGTCTCTGCAGCAGGAGAGAGACTGGTTAGAGCAGGGGACTTCTTGCCAGAGTGGGCAGAGGTAGGACGTGATCCCTGGGCTGAAGCAAGGCTGACCCCAACGGCAGAGACAGTGCAGGTGGACCACATGGAGAACTGCCCGGGGAGCACCGTTCCTGGGGCAGGAGCATGCTCGCCATCACACTGAGCTGCCTGGTTAGCGCGGGAGGTGTTCCTAAGAGAGACGCCCTGGATCAACTAGAGTGAGGAGGGAAGTCCTACGAGCCCATCAGAAAGGTCCATCTGCCTTTTGAGTCCATTTGAGCTTGGAAGCATATGACTTCTCTAGGTCCTGGGTCCTTTCTCTAGCATGAAAATCGAGCAGGAAAATCTGCTCTGTCCTGGGCTGGATGCTTCCATAAAAAATTGAGGGCAGACATCTCAGTCTGTCCACCAGAATGGCCACCAGCTGCGTGTGCGCTCACCAAGACGGGCCAAGGGAGCCGTAGCTCTCTCACCACAACCGTCCACCTTGACTTGCAGGTTTTGGGTCACGCGTGACAGATCATCACGCGTTCCCCCCTCTGATAACACTCTGAGTGGATCGAGCCCTGGGAGCGGTGGTGCTTGGCCAGCACGAGAAGCCTCGATGCTAAACACAGCGACGTGGTTGTTCTGGAGGAGAGGCGGCTTCCGCACCAGAGACTCTAACCAGAGGGTAAAAAAGCACGTTCCTTCCTAGAAGACTTACCCAGGTCTAAGCCTGCCACGTTGTAGACACAAGACAAGGTCCGAAGGCACCCAGCTGGGACACAGGCATGCAGTTCCCACCTCTGACACCCACCAGATGGGACGCCGGCAGCTCCCACCCCTGTTTTCTGCATGGAACTGGGCTGCTTAGGGACAGCAGCGTTTCTGCTTCGGAGTCTGGGTATTGAGCGTGGTGGGTCCCCACCTGCCCTAGGACCTGCAGGTGCTACCAGAGCGTGAACTGCAATAACAACCAGCAGAAAGGGAAGGAGATAACCCCAGATCTGTCCAGTCTGTCCCAGACTGGCAAAGTCACCCAAAGCCTTCAGGACTCACTCCAACAGTCCTCAGCATACAATAAACCACCACCACCACCTCATCGACCCACCCACAGCTGCAGGTCCCAGATACCCTTTTCCTGTCCCCCACGCAAGATCTTCTTTCCGCCCACTCTTTTCACCACATCAGAAGCTGAAGATACCTATGGCTTGGAGGTATCTTTGCTGGTGGAGAGGTTGGACATGGTGTCCAACTAGCGATGACCAAGAGTATGAGACCTCAACTGTATATTGGGTGGAAAAGCAGCTTGGAAGGTTGAAACCTGCTGCCCGATCGTTTCAGGAGGTGCTTCCCAATGCGTGGTGTGAAAACCAGCCGGTATCCACCCCCCATCACCTTCCCCATGGCACTACGGAGCCTCTCACCCCGTCCCCCTCTCCGCTTCTCCTTGCGAGTCCTGCTGTCACCCAGCAGCACAGGAGAGGGCTCGACCCCCAAGGACCTCGGCTTGTAACTTCATCCGTCACAGGCTACGCGACTCCCATCACGTTCCCATTTACAGGGAGTAAGGGAAAGAGAAACCACAAAAACAAATCCCAAACTGCCGGGAGCAGGGTCTCAGGGGAGCCGGCAGCTCCGGAGCATGGATGTAAAGGTCAAATACATTTTTATATATATTTTTATATATATATAATATATATATTATATTTATATATTATTATATAAATATTTACATTTTTCCTTCTTCCCCAAAAAAGCTCTCCCCTGGCCCGCTCCCCCCCGCTCACACGAGAGCAGCACCAAAGCTAACGCTGCCCAAACATTTAACGAGCCGCCAAGGAGAAGGGCAAGGAAAGTGCAGAAACGGCGCTGATCCCGCCAGGAAAGCAATACTGCAATTCCCTCCGCTCCCAAGCAGCTTTTACTGCAGTGAGGTGTCCAGAGGCCGCCGGCCAGCTTGGAAACCGCACGCCTGGGAGCGGGAAGCGGAGCCCTCGGAGAGCCCGGCGGGAGGTCCCTGCATCCCCCCCGCCCGTGCCGCCTCCGGGTCCTGCATCTGTCTGACTCGGGCAGCTATTATTTTATTTTATTTATTTTATTTATTTTATTTATTTTATTTTATTTTATTCTATTCTATTCTATTCTATTCCTTCTCTTTTTTAATTTTATTTATTTTATCTTTTTAAATTTTATTTATTTTATTTTATATTGTTTTATTTATTTTAAATGCACACCCCCCTAGTGCCTGCTATGCAACTGAATGAGCTGCTGAGGGTCACGGAGACGTACCCACGGACTTCTCCATCCGCTGGGGTTTTCTCTGCCTGTGTTTTCCCTCCCCTGAGGAGGGATTCATCCTCCGGGATCTGGCTCCAGGAGCCCCCTGGCACCTTCGCCCTGCAGCCCAGCCTCTCCCCGTCCCTCCCCACGTGTCAGGGAGCACCCTCGCTGCTCCCCGCCTGGGAGGAAAGCAGGAGAGCTTCGGTGTCACCTACTCCCCTCGCAAAGGGAAACCAATTCAAAATGTCACCGAGCATCTGAACTTCTCCAGGCGCCGCTGCGGGGGTGTTCTGCAAAGGCCCCGTCCGTCTGTCTGCCTGCCAAGCAGCAGGACGGACACGCAGACGCCGAGCCACCCTCTCCCTCCGCTCGAGACCTCCGCCAGCGCGCCCTGTCCTGCGCCGAGTGGTCCAAACCATTTCCCGGATTGCAAACGCTGCACGCTCTGCACACCCCGCTCCACGCACGTTCCTGCACACACGCGTGCGCTCGCACGTGCCCCACCACGTGTGCGCGCCCAGGAAAGCCCGTACGTGCACACAGACCCCCCAGATGGGAGGAGGCTCAGCGAGGCGGCGGGGCGAGGGCGGCAGGGCAGGCAGAGCTCCGGGGAAGGAATAATCCCAGGCAGCGGGGACACGGCACCTCCCCAGCCGCCGGAGCAGCGGCCGCAGCCCGTGGCATCAGCTCTGGGCAGGCTCCCAGCTCCAGGCACGGTGCGGCCGGTGGCTGGTAGCCCGTGGGGCAGCGAGTGCTGTGAGCAAGGCTTTGCCACGGCTATCGGCAGCGCGGTGGCACCGGGATTGAGCACACGAGGGGTTTGGTCCCCGGTGCCCTGTGCCGCGAACTTGAGGAGCCCGGGCTTCGCCTCCGACAGCCCCTTCCCCGGCGGCTGAGCCTGCCCCGCAGATGCTGGGAGCTGGGATGCTGCTCCGACCCCTGCCCTCCATCTAACACCTCCGAGCTACAAAACAAATTATTTCCAAGCGGTTAACCCCGACGGAGACCCCCCGCCAGCAGACCGAGCCCCCCGCGCCCTCCGGGGAGGGAAAGGTGCAGGGCGGGAGCCCATCGGGCGCTCGGTGATCCGGGGATCTGCTGAGGGTTTCAGTCCAGTAAGCGCCTCGCACCGCCCCTGCTCCGCTCATCCATCCCAGCACCCTGCCAAAGCGCTCCCCACCCTGCTCCGGTCCCTGCAGAGCAGGATGCGGCCACGCTGGCCAGCCGGGGACCGGGCAGTGCCCTCCCCTCTCTTCGGCGAATTTTTTTGTACCATCTGGCGCCTAACCGATGCGTTTTGCCGGCTTGCGGCTGAGCAGCGGTGGGACGTCGCTCCTGAGCGACCACGGTTCGCCGGTGGGAGCCTGAAGCCCCCGTCCCTGCCCACCCCAGTCCCAGGGCACGTCACGCCTGCTCGTTAAACCCCGCTCGCACACCAGCATCCCCCAGCGCCCCCCAAAACGCCCGAGCCCCTCGGCCTCCCCGTGCTCGGTGGCCAAACACCGTGGTCCTCGTCCTCCACCCCCGAGCATCGCCCCGGACCCCGGCACCCACGCAGGCGGGGCTGGGGGATATGTTATTGTTTTTTTAATGGTGGTTATGATTTGGCAGCCCTGCCCCGGGGCTGACCCCAGCGCCGTCACGTGTGCCGCGCCGTGCGCACCTCCGGCACGCCGGCCATCCCGGACTATTCATAGCTGCCGGCCGAGGCCATTTTCCTCACCGGGATTAGCTCCCCGCCGCCATCAGCTGACGCCCGCCGCGGCACGGGGGAAGGTGGGATCCAGCCTGCCGCGCCGCCATCTTCCCACGGCACCCCGGCCACCCTTCCTCCTCCTCCTCCTCCTCCTCCCTCTGTCCCGAGCAGGGCCGTGGGCTCACGGAGCCGTCGAGGCCGGTGCGGGCTCGGGCCCCCGGCGTTGCGTAAGCCCAAAGCCGCCTCGGCCAGAGGTTTCGCAATGGCATGGCGGCGGCGCGACCCGTCTGCCTCTCCCGGCCACAGACTCATCCCTCGGCTTCTCCTCCAGCCCCTCTGCACCCCTGGGGCCACCCCGGCTGGGCCACCCACCCCAAACCCTCTGCCACAGCCCAGGACAGACGCTGGGGGCCGTGCTTCCAGCACCGAGCTCCAGCCCGCGGCCGGGCAGCCTGCTGGGGACAGCGGAGGTGGGAACCGTCCCTGACCCGCTGGGACCTGGCTGTGCCCTCGGCCGGGACCCCGTCCCCAAAGCAGCCCCTTGCCCCAGCGCTGATCCAAAACTCCAGCCAGAAGCACGCCCTCGGCCTGCTTTTGCTCTGAAATTCGGGATGTTTTCTGCTTCACAGCAGGGGAAGCTCCCGGGTGCTCCCGTGCCCTTTGCAAATGGAAATGAGACGAAGGGGCAGGGAGAGACGGTGCTGGGCTCCGCGGGCAGGTCTGGCGGGGGCAAAGTGTCCTCCCCCACCCAGCCTGGTGGCCCCGGCGCGAGGTGTCCCGGAGGGAGCATCCTCCCACACCCCGAAATCGGATAGAGACGACTCCCCCGACTCCTCGGAGGTGCCAGCGAAGGCTGACGGGAGATTTCCCCCATTTATTGGGGTTCCAGAAAGTGCTGCCTGGGACAGATGGGGGACACCGCCCGGCACCGGCCATCCCTCCCCGGCAGGGACATTCTCCACACAGCCCCGGCCCCGGGGGTCCGACACCCAGCGGGATTTGCCTAGGACGGGCTGCGGTGCGAGTGTGCGGGGGTCACCCCCAGCAGAGCCCCCCTTGGCCCTTCGGCCATTGGCACCCGGTTTGGGGGGGGGGGGGCGGTGGGACAGCAGGGCTGTCCCTGCGGTCACGTCCCCTCCCATGACACCAGCATCCAGCAGAAAGTATCCACGCGGACACGGTGTTTCCTCCCGTTTTCCACGCACAGGGCAAACCCGTATGGTTTTCTCCCAGTGGAAAACGAAATACAGCTGGGGAGGTGGGAGCACCCGGCCGGAGGGTGCGGGCGGGTGGTGGGACCCCAGGCAGTGGCCGAGGTTTGGGCCATCGCGTTTGGGGTTCCTGCCCCAGCATCGGAGCCGGCTCCAAAACTGTCACCAACACCCATTTCCATCAGAAACTGTCATTTTTAGGAAAAAATTTTTCTTAAATTATATCCACTTGGAGCGCGCTGAGAAAGCCTTGGAGATCGCTCTGGAAACTCCCAGCCCTCTCCTGACATTTAGAAATGAAATTTTCAATCACAAATTCTGAAATTGTTTTTTACCGTGCAGGCATTTTCGATGCCTTGTTCCCCCCTGAGGAGAGCTGCTCCTTTCCTCTCTTTAGAAACGTTGCCCGATCCCCCACCCAGAAGCCGGTGCTCATCGCCCGAACCCACGTCCCCGGCTCCCTGACGTGCTTTGGGAAACGAAATGCCAAAAAGGTGAATTTTGGGGGAACCCGAGGGGCCAGCAGGGCTGGGGCCGGGCAGGCGGAGGCTGTGCCAGCCCGGTCCTGCCGCTGCGTGGTACCTGGTTATAACACAGATTTATTGCCACCAGCCCACCGGCCGCAGGGTAAACCCCACCACGTGCCCCCGCCGTGGGGAGGGGACAGGATTAGCTCGTCCACGTGAGCAGGTTTACTCCACAAGCGTGCTCTGACATGGGCCGGCATGTGGGAAGGAGACCCAGAAGCTACTGGAGATGCCCAGCTTCTTCCAGGGTGACCCTGGGCATCTCCAGTGGCCACCTCCTGCCTTGGGACCCAGGACCCACCTCCCTTCCAGGCCAGCAGGAGCCAGATACCTTCAGCATCTGGATCCGACCTGGGAGTCACTAAACATGGGATCACCCAGGCTGACATCCCCACGGCCACCCACTCGCTTCAGAAGAGACTCGGTAGCCAAGGTTTTAGCAGCAGAAGCCGGCTGCAGGCGACTGCGGTTGGACATGATGCTTTCCCCCAGCTAGCTGCCCCCCCGCCCCGCCGGCCCCACGGCCCCTGAGCCAGCCCCGGGGCGCTCCAGGTCCCTCGAGGAGGTGGCAGAGAAGCGCTCCAGCAGCACAGGGCACCCTTCTGCTGGGTTGGTTAGTTCAGCCTCTCCAGGGAAAGCTCCACTGACCAGAAGAAGTGGCCCAGGAGCACCCAGCTGGGAGCAGCACCCCTCAAACCGGGCTGCATTAGGATGGGGCACCCCAACCCTGAGCACAGTGCGTGCGGGGCTGCAGCTTCCCCAAGCAGAGGGGAGAAAATATTGCCCACTGGGCAAGTGCCCACGGGAGAAGGGTCAGAGTACCCACGGCACAGAACAGCGATGCTACAAAAGCAGCTGGGTGGAGGCAACACGAACCACAGAAGATGTTAGCGACGATGTTCCTAGGCACAGCAGAGCGTGATGGGTGGGTGGAGGCCACCTCAGAAAAGAACACACTTGGCTATGACACCTGTATTTTCCGCACGGTCTAGAAAAGGGATTTCCAACAAAGCTTTGGAAATTCAGCTTCCCCGTACCCTGAGGACTGCAGAGCCTCCGAGGACGAGGACTGTGCTGCTTTGCAGCAAGCAGACCAGCGTTCGGGTCCTACCTGCCTCTTGTGCCTTGGGGAAGCCCCAACCCACAGCTCCCATCGCCGAGCTCTGGGTGACTCTCACCCCCTCCAGACCGCAGCTTTCCTGCGGTTCTCCCCGTGAGAGGACAACTTGTGCTGGCACCAACCGTTGTTTCATTGTTCTCTCGCTGCAGGGCCCGATAGTTGTTAATGACTTGAGGTGCGATTAATTTTTAACGGCATTATCTTAATTGCCAGGCTATAAATAGACCTTCCCGCCCCTTCCCTGGCTCAGCTGCTTTCTCACATATGTTTTGCTCCACGACGGGGTCCTGAAAGCCCTGTGCTGCGAGCACCCTCCCCACGCTGCGGAGGATGCTCGGGGGTATCGGGCCACCGGCGGTGACGGAGCCGTAGGAGCCCAGCCTCTGCCAGGGATGGCCCAGGAGTTTGTCCCAAGAAAGGTCTGCCAGACGGGCTGTGATGGAGCCCATCGCAGCGAGGGGAACACCAGGGGATCCATGGAGGTCCCATGGACTTCCCAGCAGCCAGGCAGGCACGAAGCGCGATGCTAAGACCTCTCTCCACCCTGTGCCCCACCATCCCTCTACAAAGGGTCTTCAGATGCTGCACAGGAGCCAAGGAGCCCAAAAGCTCACCAGGATCTTCCAGGAGGTGCTCGGGTCCAGGAGCTCTCCTGGGCACGCCCTCCTCATCTGAGGACATCCCTGTCCCCCACAGCTCCTGCCTTTGGGAGGGGATGAGCTACCTCTCGGCAGAGGGACAAGGCTTGGAGCTGCGTGGAGAACATCTGATACAACCGGCCCTGTCCTGACCTCCTGGGTGCCCGGCCCTCAAAAGGGGCCCTTGTTCGCCGCGAGTGTCACTCCCCTGTCCTCGCTCTAATGAGGGCAGGAAGGGCTGGCAAATACACCAGGTCGCTGGAACCTGCGCCTGGCACTGAACTCCTGACCCAGAAAGCAAAGCCTCCTGGCCCAGGCAAATCCCCTCGGCCAGCCCATCCCGCCTCTCCTCCTGCCGGGGGATTTGTGGGAATTATCCTCCCTCCGCCGTCCCCCCGTGGTCCTTCTGCCTCGCAGCCTCCTCTCTGCCTCGCATTTGCTATCCCTTAATGACACCAGGAAGGGGCACTTTTTCCCTAGCGCCTCGGGATGCACTGCCTGGAGAAAGCCCAATGCACGGATACGGGCTACTCGCTGCTCGGAGCACGGGGCCGCATCCTGGCCGGGTTGTGCCGGGGTGGGCTTGGGCAGCCCCTCCGCAGCTCTCCGCGCCGTGGGAGCTCAGCTGGGATGCAGCAGCCGGCACATCCGCATCTCCAGGCTGCTGCTTGACAACTGAATGAAAATATTCTACAGGCTAATTAAACTCGTTTAAGGTTAACCATGTCCATGGATTAATTAGAAAAAGCACAAATGGCATTGGGCTGGAGCCCGAGCAGCTCCCGGCGAGGCAGAACAGGTACCTGGCTCCCTGGAGGGAGGAGGCGGATTCCCTGGGCTGGAGAGAGCTGCGGTAGATGGAAGGACCCTCCTCATCCTCGCCTGAGCGTGGGTGACTCCGAAACGATCCCCCGTGTCCCTTCAGTGCGGCAGGCCTGGCTGAGCCCCGCAGACGGGCACAGGGACGAGGTGCGGGGCTGGCTCCGGAGGGACGGCGAGGTGGCCCGGGGCACGGCGGCTCTGCGAGCGGCGAGGGGAGGGCAGGCTCCGCCGCGGCAGCTGCCGACGGGCACCGGCTTCTGCGGCTGCTGCTGCTCCGGGCCGGGGAGCGCCGGCGGCACGCGCGGCTCTGAGCCTCCCCCCAGCACTGGGTGAGACCCCTCTGTGCTGGGTGACCCCCCTCTCCCCTGGGTCACCCCCCCTCCGCCGGAGAGAAGAAAGCAAGAAGATCCCTACTCCCCAACATGGAGGTGGGTCGTTCTGGCTTCCCTGCAAGGAGCAGCGAGAGCCTCCTGCTTCCAAGTCTGCCAAAAAGCAGGATCAGATGCCAGGAAAGTAAAATAAGAGGCTAAAAGGGGCCTTTTTTTTCTCCGGCAGGATTTCTCAGGGGCGCAGCCTGATCAGCGGACCCACTTACGGGGCCGCTTGGCTGCAGCTCTCCAGCTGCGATGACATCGTGTCTCTTCCTATCTCATCACGCTGTTTGCACCACTCTCCTCACAGAGGAGCGGAGATGAATCATTCTTTTCCCCCTGAACATTCGCAGGCACAAAAAAAACCCTCCTCGGCCCCCCCTTCCTCTGCGCCCCCCCGCTTTGCTCTTCCCTCCTGTGGTGGGAGGCGGTGGGGTCCCCCCGCACCCAAGGGTCCCTGCAGAGAGCAAAGTCGGGAGCAGCTGGCAGGGGGAGGTTTCCTAATCCTGAAACCAGGATATCATTCAGGGAGGGGAAGGAAAGGATCCGTCCCAATGTCCCAACCACTAGCACAGCGCAAATGTCAACAAGAAAGGTGCTGCTGGTTGGGAATCCACCAACAAAGCCTTAGATGGAGCAATTATACCACGAACTGCCCAAAGTCCCGGGAGCTGCTCCTGGATTGGCAGGAAAATCACCAGAAATACCCAAAATACTCTGATGGTTGCAAATGTTGGATTTGTCCCTGGCTGAGCTGATGGACACAGAGGAATCCCATGGGACAGGAATGGCTGGTGGTGACTGTCCAGTCTCCAGGCCACATCCAGAGCGGAGCAGCACGCTGCATGGAGCCGTGCAATACCCTCCAGATCTAAGGGGTCTTGTAAAACCCTGCGGTCACCCAGCTCTTGCAACGACCGAGGAAACCTCCCAGCCATGAATGGCAAGGGACCGGGGCGGGGGGGTGCCTGAGTGTGCAGAGAGCCTGAAACCATGACCCAAGGGGACCTGCACCCCGCTAATGAGAGGAGGAAGCCGGGCACCGAGCCTGGCACTGCCGTCCCCGGGCACGGTGGTGGCTGGGGAGGGTCGGGGGGAGCTGGGGAGGTGCAACTGGGAGTTTGCTGCAGGGAAGGAAATGCTGTGAAAAACACAGAAAGGGATTACAAAAGACAGAGATGAAGGAGAGAGATGGGAAAAAGAGGATGCGGGAAGGAGAAGAGAAGAGGGGAAGAGACAGCCGTGGCCTACAGGGTGTGAATTTTCTCACTGAGTGATGAGGGCAGCAATGAGGCACCAAGCAAGCAGTAAATAAGCGGACATTAGTCCCCACGGAGCGGCTGCGCCCTCCCGGCCCCGGGCTGCGGCAGCCGGCACCCCACTTGGCACAGCACCCTGCCCCGCGCTCCCACCGGCCGCTCCGGCTGCCTGCCAGGGAGCCGAAGCTCCATCCCCCAGCACAGCACAGCCAAACCCACCCGTGTCCCTCCCGGCTCCGTGGAGGTGACGCTGGGACCGGGGCTTCGGCTGTGATCCCGGGAAAGGGACCCCATGCATGGCCCAGCTCACTGGGTGCTTTGCTCCTAACCACGGCACAGCCACGCCAGCCGCCCGCACCTCCGTGTACGTATCCCGCAGACAGAACCCTGCTCCTTACCAAAAAAACCCGCTCTGCCACCAAAAGAGCCAAAAGCTACTACTTTTTTTGCATGCCGAGGCTCTGCTCCCCCTCGCAGGACCGTGCAGCAGCCGCACAGCGAGTGCTGAAGCACCACGGAGCAACAGGGTCTCCCCAAAACCAGCTCCCCCCCCTCCCGCGGGGGGAGCCTGGAGCCAGGGGTCTGGCTGCTGACAGCCGGGACAGGTTTGTTCCGCGAGGGGGGTGGAAAAATTGAAATTATTTCCTATCTGAATCGATGAAACCACGTAGCTGTCTCCAAACGTGCCTTTTACTGGCCAGAGAAGGGGCGGACTGGGCTGATGGAGTCATTTCTGTAGGTCCCAGCTGCGCTGTTTCGCACTGGGGCCTTCATTAACTTTATTGTTATTACTATTTCCGTACGAATTTTCAATCCGAAACCATCGCAACCCCAGCGGATGCACTTTTTGCTTAGCAGACATCGACACCGACTTCCGCGCAACCTCTCCCACCCCTGCTCGCCCAGGCTGCGCCGCTCCGCACCGGGCAGACCTCGGCGGAGGAGAACCGGGAAAATCCCTCCCCACCGGCGAAGCTCCGGCTGGGGACGTGTCTGCAGGGGGTGATGGAAAGAGGTGCCCGGGCCATGCTGCAGCTCGGGGGTCCCCCGGTCCGCAGGGACAGCCCCCAGTGGCACCCCCAGCCCGCCGGGGGCGGGAGAGCGAAGCCACAGAGGCTGCAGAGAGGGGGGAGCGGCGCGGTGCAGGATCCGTGCAGGATCCGTCCAGCTCGCACACAGCCGAACGCCCGATCCCGACAGCACCCACGACGACGCCTGACCCCGCTCGCCCGCCCTGCGGTGTGGGTGCTGCCGTAAGGACCTCGGCCCCCCGCTGACGCCCTCCTGCTCTTGTCCCTTCCCCGCTCTGCCGGACCCTCCCGGGGGAGCCGGGGGATGCTGCCCATGGGGGAGCAGCGCGGCGGCCGGGGGGTCCCTGCGGACCCCGCTCAGGGCTGCCCCTCGCCCCCCCAACCCTAAACCGACCGCTCCTTCAGCTCAAGAGAAAGGGGTGGAGGAGAGCCTTTGCCCGCAGCACCCCGCAACGCTTCCCCCCGGCCGCGCTCCACCCCCGCTCCCGACCGAAACACCGGCCAGCGCCCCTCCAGCCCGGCAAGCACCGAGCCCCTCCACCCGGGCTGGGGACCGCGGGCTCGGCTCAGCCCCAGGACGGCCCTCGCCCACCCCAGCCCGCTCTGCCTGCCCCTGCCTCCCCCCACCGCCCTCACCACGCTGGCGCGCGTGTCCCCAGGGGGCTGCAGGTCCCCGGCGCGGAGGGGACGCCACGACCCTTACCTGGGTCTCGGAGAGGTTGAGCTGCCGCGCTAGCTCCGTCCTCTCCCTGCCCACCACGTACTGGCAGCGCTGGAACTCCAGCTCCAGGCGGTAGAGCTGCTCCGCCGTGAAGGACGTCCGCGTCCGCTTGGGTCGGTCCAGGTCCAGGCCCTTGGGGAGCACGATCTCCCGGATCGTCCCTTTGGCATCTGGCAGGGAAGCGGGGAGAAGGGCCATCAGGAAAAAGTCTCGATGGGAGGAAAAAAGCTGGGCTGGGGAGGGAAGGGACTGGGGGAACTGGTCCAAAATAGCCGTTACCGGGGGAGGAAAAGCGGAATTAAACACCGGTGCAATGTCAGGGCTGATGTGAGCGTCTGGGCTCGCTGCAGGAATAACTGTAAGAAATTCCCCAAGCTGTGGCTAAAAGAGGTGACGTCCCACAGCTCGGTTGTCCCCTCTGGCCCCAAATGCTCATGTTTATAAACCTCCAGGGAACGGTAACGACTCTTCATAAAAATAGGAATTTTTTTTTTTCCAAGATATAAATAGAAATCAAAAAACAGAGCATTTAATCATAGAAATAATAGCTTCTGAAAGCCAGAAGCAGAAAACAGTTCTATACTAAGGAACAGTTCAAATTAACCAGATTTTTAATTAAAAATATATTTTATTTTTAGTTTCTATCCTTCTTTGGGGATACTGGGAAAATTTTCTCTCTATTACAGTTCCCTTCTTTCCAGAATTATTCTCACTGAAGGAATATTTTCTTCAAAAGCAGCAGCTCCTACTTTGGGGCAGTTCTCTATTAAAGGACAAGTTTTGGAAGTGCCGCACGCCCCGAGCCGCTCACGGCAGCAGATTTTACGAGGCCGGGACTGTCGCTGCCCACGGCCCCACGTGGGGAAGCAAAAGCAGGAGGGTTTGGCTCCCACGTTAGCCCTGCACAGCCCCTTCCACGCCGTGGGATGCCGCTTGCGGCCCCTCCGAAGGAGCCACGGCTTTACTTTCCACTGACAAAGGACAAGCTCTCCCAGAAAAACCCAGGGAGCCCCGAGGTGCCAGGAAGCCTGTCCCAGCCCCCGGGGCTCTGTGTGCCAGATGCGGCACAGATGCATAAAAAATGAGCCTTGGAAATTGCCCGCTGGACCCCAAACCCCTCACACTCCTTGTCCCTTGTGCCGCCTTTCCTTAAGCACCAGCAACGCCGGCGGAGAGCCCGGTTTGGGTGAGCCCCGGCCGCAGAGCTCCCCGTTTCTGCCCGGTGACTTTCCTGCAGGTTAAAAACCAGCCACAGAAGCCACACGGGGCAAGCAGCCCCGAGCCCGGGGGGACCCAAGGTCCCCAGCCCCGAGCTAAGTTGCTTTCTCTCTTTCTGGCTGACTCAGGCATGGAAAGATTATAAAGTTGCTGAGGCAGGAAGGGAGCAAATAGTGAGGAGCAGCCCGGGAGGGGATGATGGAGCTGGCATGGGGACAGCAGAGCTGGCATGGGGACGGTGGGAGCGAGGAGCAAGCACAGACCTGGGAGAGGGACCCCAATCCCGAAGCCGGTTTCCCACTGCTACGTTGTGGTAGGTGGCAGAGGCACCATCCTGGCAGGGCCAGCCCGTTCCAGGCTGGAGCACGGCACTGCAGGAGGCACCGGGGCCGCAGAGGGCTTGGGGAGGGCCAGGGTGGAAGAGGGTCCAGTGGGACCAGGAGCGTGGGCTCTGATCTGCACCCCCAAGTCCCGCGGGTGGGCATGGGGCTGTTGGAAAGAAAACAGGTTGTAGGTATCTCTAGTGGGATCGGGACTGGGAACCATTTTGCGAGAGAAAGAGCGTTTGCAGAGATGATGCCCAGACCACGTCCGCACTGCCATGCCCACGGCGCGATCCCCCAACACAACAACAGCCGGGGCTGCCAGCAACGAGCGGCTAACAGAGACGTTCATGCTTTCCAGCCGCAGCTGCAAGCATCTGCCCCTCCGCCCTCGCCGCTCTGTACGGCGCTGCCGGCATTATTACGGTATTATTTATTGTTATTTCCCCCCAGCAGCTGGGGCGCGGGGCGGGGGGAGCGGGCTGGGCACAGCCCCGGAGGGAAGGGGGCACAGCTCGTGGTGCCAGCTCAGCAGGGGAGAGGCGAAACCCCTCGCCCCAGCCCCTCGCAGCTGGGTCGCAGCCCTATTGCATGCCGCCGACCTTCCCCGTTGCCCGTCCGTGTGGGTTTTGGGGGGCCCACGGTTATGCCCCCATGCCAGGAAGGGCACACAACCATCCTGCCTGAGGACCTCCCTCCTGAGAGCCTTCCCCCATCAGCCGCCCCCATCAGACCCCCAACACGCTCCAGGACCTGCCGTGGCTGCCCGGGGTTTTCCAGCAGCCCTTGGCCTCGTCGGCGGGGCCATGGTGACAGGTTCCGCTCTTGGGGACCGCGCTAGACCTGACGGCAGCACAGCCAGGGCAAGGTCTGGGACTGAAAGCCCCCAAAAGAGGTCTGGTGCCAAGGGGATCGACCTCTCCTCTGCCTTAGCAGCTCAATACGACAAGGCAGGGCAGCCGGGGAGCAGCCGGGAAGGCGAGCGGGCAGCAGCTTTGGGGCAGCGACCGCCTGAGCCGGCGAACAGCGATTTCACAGCCCGCACGCACTGCGGCGCGGCACAGCAGGCCAGGAGGGAGGGACACATCCTGCGCACCGACACGCACAGCGGAGTCAGGCACACCCAGAGGCCCCCGTACGCCCAGGGACATGCCGTGCACACCCGTGTATACGGGGTTTCTGCACCCAGACGGCTGCCAGGACCGCGCACCCGCCCTGCCACCCCCAAACACGTACACCCATCCCTCCCCATGCCGGGGGCTGGTGTGGCTACGGTGGCACGCACAACTCGAGACACACCTGGGGGGCACAGAAGCCCCGCAGCCCTTCTTAGCGCACCCCAAACAGCACCGGGGTCCCCCCAGAGCTCCCCACATCCGCCTGCACCCCCCGGGCACAGTGCTGGGGCAGCCCCCGGGAGGCGGGGATGAGCACCCCGGGATCTGGCCCCCTCCCCTTCCAGCCGCCCCTGGGGCTGCGGCCCCCACGCTGCCAGCGGGACCGGCCCCGGAGCAGCCGGGCTCCTCTGGCGAGTCCTTGTCCCGTTAATCCCCGTTAAGGACCGACCCGCTGCCTGCTGTGCCCGCGTCCAACGGCACCCATCAGCCCTGCCGCCTCGACGGGACGGGGATGGCCGGGCGGCCAGGGCCGCCTCCGCAGGCAAAGCCGCGGCGGCTGGAAGCTCGGTCCCGCACGGCCGGTCCCCGGTACCGTGCCGTACCGGTGAGCGGACTGAGCCCGGCCGAGCCCCCGGGAAAGCACCGGGCCGGGCAACCCCCCGCTCCGCTCCCAGGGCACGGAGGACCCCGCCGCTTCCCGACCGGCTCCCCCGAGAACCCCGTCCCTACCAAAGCCCCCGCGGGCGCCGGGGATGGGCCGGAGCGGGAGGCAGCCCCGGGGCAGCGCTGCTGGAGGGGGAAGGCGGGGGGAGATGCGGCCCCTGCGGCACCCGCTGCCTGGGGGAAAATGAAAAATATTTAAAAATATATAAAAAAAAAAAAAAATAAAAAAAAAAACCCACCTTGCAGAAAATCAGCCGGGAGGCGCTTCCCCGGCACCGGCCGGTGCTCGGCACCGACCCCTTCCCCGGGAGCGGGCCCCCGGCCGGGGGAGGGCTGGGAGCCGGGTGGGCCCGTGGCCCCGCAGATCGGGTCGCCCCGCCGCGTCCCCCCCGCTTTATTTCGGCTCCGTTCCCGACGTTTCTGCCCGCCACCATTTTGTCCGCGCCGTGGTGGCTGCAGCAAGATGGTGAGACCGGTCGCTCCCGGGCGAGGGTCCCCAGGGCCGGGAGAAGCGGGGACCCTGCCCCAGGCTTGGGGACCGACCCCCGCCCCGCTCCCAGCCCCGGGCCCGTCGGGCGGCCCCGGTAGGGCCGAGGCCGGGCGGAGGAGAGGCCTGACCCCGGCCGGGGCTGCGGCAGCCGGGCTCGGCCTCGGCGACCACCGAGGACCCGGGGCCACCCCGGGCGGGACCCCGGGGCCGGCTCCTGAGCGCTGCCCGCTCCCCCGCCGAGGTGCCCGGGGAGCGTTCAGGCTGCGACAGCCGGGTTGTCGGCGACAAGGCGCCTATCGCGACAGCCGGGAAAGAGGTTTCGGTGGGCGGCTGGGCTGTTTGCAACGCGGGCGGGCCGGGATGCCCAAGCCGAGCCGAGCCGTGCCGTGCCAGGCCCCGCTCATGGCGAAGGAGCAGGGGACCCGGCTCCGGTCCCCGCCGCCGCCCTGCCCGAGCGCTGGGCTTGGGGCCGGGGCAAAGGCCGGGAGGCCTCGGCCCTGCTCACCGAGCGGCCTCGGAGCTTCTCCGGGCTCCGGCTTGGGGAGCGGGGGACGCTGAGCATCCCCGGGGGGGGGGCCGGGATGGAGCCGCGCTGCCGCCCCGGGAGCCGGGGAGCGCTCGGCTCCTGCCGGAACCCCGCCGAGGAACCCCAAACTTTCGGGGTTCGCTACAACGCAGGCGGGTCCCGGCGAGCCCCGGGCCGGCCGGTGGGCTCCGCGCCGGCGGCGGGGTGGGATGCACCGCCTCCGGGTCCCGCCGTGCCGCGGGCCGAGCCCGCCGCATCCCCCCCAGCCCCGGCCGGGCGAGAGATATTATAAAGAGGAAAAAAAAAAAAAAAAACAACAAATAGCCCCTAACTCGCCGCCGCTCCGTGACGCTTTTCTCCTGCGACAACGCTTTAAAAGCAAAGCTGATGCTTTCGCCCTTCTCCCGCTGCCTGCGCGTCCCCCCGGCGGGGCTCGGCCGGCCCGGAGGGTCCGTGGCCCCGCGGCTGCTCCCCCGGACCCCCGCTCGGCCCGCTGAGCCCAGCCGGGCCCGGCCCCTCGGCCGCAAACCGGGGCGGGCACGTACGGCGAGCCCGGCTGCGCTCCCGGCCCCGCTCCCGGGAGCCGAACGGCGAGGCGGGCTGGGGGACTGGGCCCGGTCCCTGCCGCACGGAGCGGAGCCGGGGGAAGCCGCCGCGGCGGCGGGGCCGACAGGCCGGAGCTCGCAGCCGGCCCGCGGCCGGGGATGCGCTGGAAGCGGTGCCGGGGTTGGGGCGGGGGAGCATGTCCCAGCCCGCTGCCATCCAGCCCCGGGGCGTGGAGCGGGGACCCGGCCGGCGGCGGCGAGCGCAGTGCGCCGGTGGGGGAAGCGGGGAGCGGGGGCCCGGGGACCCTGCCCGTACCTCGCACCAGGATGCGGCGGCAGTAATCCGCCTCGCCGGCTCCCGACGGGCTTTCGCTGTCCGGGGCGCACTCCTTGGAGGAGCCGGGGCTGACCGCCGACGTTCCCGGGATGTCCTTGAAGCCGCCGCCGCCTCCTCCTCCTCCTCCGCCGCCGCGCAGAGCGCTCGCCAGCTCCGCCCGGGTCGGCGCCTTCTCCCGGGCCCGCCCGGTGGCCGCGGGCTCGGCCAGCAGCACGGGGCTCCTGCCAGGCTCGGCCCCTCCATCGCTCATCCCTGCGGGTGCCGCGGCGGGATCAAACATCAGGAGGGAGAGAGAGAGACAGAGAGAGGGAGAGAGGAGGCGAGACTAGGCGGGGGGGAAGGAGGGGAGCCCCCCCCACCTTCCCCAGACCCCTTCCCCTCCCCGCCCCTCCCCGGCCCCCCCCCCCCCTCCCCGGGGCTCGGCGCCCCAGCTCACCCCCATGGCCGGAGACCGCCGGGACCCGTCGGGGCGTCCCGAGAGGGTGCGAGGGGGGTAAAAAGGAGTTAAAAACTTTGACAGGCGGCTGAGCGCCCCCCCGCACCAACCCCCCGCGCCCTCCCCCAGCTCCACCTCCCGCGGCACCTCGCTCCGGGCAAACTTCAGGCGCTCCGGCCGCTGTCCTTCCATGGAGAGCCGGTCCCGGCGGGGAGGCGGGCGGGGAGACGGAGGGAGCGGGCGAGGGAACCGCCGGTGCCCGGGCTCGCCGCGCTGCGCTGGGATTCGCGTGCGGGGAAATCAATACCGGGAGATGGGGAGGGGAGGGGGGGTGATTTTAAAATGGGGAGGGGGGTCGGAGGGGAAGGGGAGGCCGAGGGGAGGGAGATGCGGAGGAAGCGGGCGGGGGTGGGACCGGGGGAAGAAGACGGGGCCCTTATTACTCCGGCCCGGCCCTCCCCCGCGTTCCTCTGCGCATCCCCGGGCCGCCGCCGGAGCCGGGAGCGGGCGGCCGAGCCCCCGCCGCGGCGGGGAGCGGCTCGGCGGGATGGCGGTGGGAGGAAAGCAGCGTTTTTAAATTAACGGCCCGGCACAGACGCAATTTCCTGCCCTCCCGGTACCCGACACCGATTGGTAAACAAAGAGCCCCCTCGGCGGCCGCTGCCCGGCCCCGGGAGTGCGGGCAGGGCCGGAGGCGGCCGCTCCGGCCCCGGCTCTCGCGGCGGGGGTGCCCTCCTCTCGGGGGGCTCACCCGCGGGGACCCCCGCCTCGGCCGAGAAGGGGCACCCGAGATGGAAAGGAATAAAGAAATAATCCGGCCCCGGCTCTGCCCCCCCCCCCACCCCGGGCTGCCCGCGCCCCTCTGAGGGTGGGGAGGCTCCGGTCCCTCTTCCCCACGGTGCCCCGCAGCCCGGTAGTCCGAGGGTCTCTGCTGCTACCGAGTTATCCCACCGCCTCCCCGGGATCGGGCAACGGGAGACACCCGACCCCCCCCCCCCCGCTCCGCCACAGCCGCTCCCGGCAGCCGCGGCCCCCCCGGACCAGCACCGGCACCGACACCGAGGCGAGCGGCTCCCCGTGCCCAGCCGGCGCGGCCTCCCAGGCCGGGGATCCCGGGCAGCCCCCCTCCCAACCTCGGGGGGCTCCGTTCTGCCGCTCCCTGCAACGGGGCAAAACCCGGCGGAAAAGCGGCGGCGGCGGCGATGCTTCACCTCGGGGGCGGGCGGCACCCCGCACCCCTCTTCGGCTCCCCCCGAATCCCCTCAAATCGAAGCGGTTGTAATGACGGTGGATTAAAAATAAATTAGCTGTTAATCCAATTGCCGAGCATCCCCGAGAGCTCAATCCCCAGCGACCGGGACCTGGCGAAGGACACACCGGGGCTCCAAACCCCCCGACACCCACCCGAGCTCCGCCGCTCCCGCAGCCCCGTGCCGAGCACCCTCCGGGGCTGGGGTGTCCCAGAGGGGACTCGGTCCGGCCCGGTTCCCCGGCCGAGGCGCCCGGCTCGGGGTTTTGCCAGTTCGAGGCCTCCAAATTTGCCCGTGGGCTGGGGTGGGCCCCGAGCGTCCGCGCGTGCGGCAGCCTGTGCGCATCCCTGAAATAACCGGGACAGCGCGGAGCAAATGAAAATAGATTAAAGAAAAAAATAAAACAAAAGGAAAAAAAAAACACAAAAGGAAAAAACAAAACAAAAGGAACAAAATAAAATCAAAGGAAAAAATAAAATAAAAGGGAAAAAAAAGAAATTAAAGCAAACGAAAGAGGCAGGGCAGGCGGAGAGCGGGGAGCGGGGACGCGGCCGGGCGGGCGCGGAGGAAGGGCCGAGCGGGCTCTGCGGAGGCCGGTGACCCCGGCCCGCATCCCGGCTCTGCGGGGCCGGGAGGGGCGAGCGGGGCGCGGCGGCGGGATGGAGTCGGCGGTTCGGGGTAGGCGCTGGCGGCGGCAACCGGTTCCCCGCTCCCGGTTGTTCTCAGCTCCCGGTTCCCTGCTCCCGGTTGTTCCCCGCTCCCGGTTATTCCCAGCTCCCAGTTGTTCCTAGCTCCCGGTTGTTCCCCGCTCCCGGTTGTTCCCAGCTCCCAGTTGTTCCCAGATACCGATTCCCTGCTCCCGGTTGTTCCCCGCTCCCGGTTGTCCCCAGCTCCCGGTTCCCAGCTCCCGGTTGTTTCCCGCTCCCGGTTGTCCCCAGCTCCCGGTTCCCAGCTCCCAGTTGTTCCCCGCTCCCGGTTGTCCCCAGCTCCCGGTTCCCCGCTCCCGGTTGTTCCCCGCTCCCGGTTGTCCCCAGCTCCCGGTTCCCCGCTCCCGGTTGTTCCCCGCTCCCGGATGTACCCCGCTCCCGGATGTACCCCGCTCCCGGTTCCCCGTTCCCGGTTGTTCCCTGCTCCCGGTTCCCGGAGCTGCGGCAAGGCCGGGCCGGGTCCGGGCTCCGCTCTCCCCCGCCGCCGGGCCCAGCTGGAGGGTGGTTCATGTCGTGACATTGGCAAACGATACGTAACGAAAAACGGGGAAAAATAACCACGATCCAAACCCTCCACCCCTGCAGAGGCGATACCCGGCGGTCACGCGTGGGAAGGGCTCCGGGCCGGTCTCCAGTGGGGAAGGCGGAGGGCAGCCGCCTCCCGGGAGCTGCTGTAACGAAATATCCCCCCTCCGCCCAGCCCCGGCACCGGGCGGCGGCTCGGGCCGCGGTACAACCGGGCGAGAAGCGGAGCCGAGGAAGGGCAACGCCCGGCTGCGAGCGGAGCCGGGGATCCGCGCTCCCCCGCGGGCCGCGCAGCGTGGAGGGAGCCACGGCAGCCTCCGCCCGACCCGCCTTTCATAATAAATAATAATAGTCATAAAAATAATTTAGAAGTATGCTGCTTATTATTATTATATCAGTGTTACTGTTGTCGATTTTGCTTTATCGTTATTACCCTTGTTGCTATTATTGTTGTTGTTGTTGTTGTTGTTGTTGTTGTTATTATTATTATTATTATTATTATTATTATTATTATTATTATTATTCCTCTCTCGCTCGGCCCCGCGGAGCAGAACCCAGCCCGGGGAAGCCCGGCCCGGGGAGGGGGCCGCCCTTCCAGCCCCGTTTCCAGCGGCCTCTCGCTGGCTCCCGACACCGACGCTCGCCTGCTGCCATCCCCGCCGAGCCCCCCGGGGCCCTCCCGAGCCGCCGCCCCGCTCCCCCCCGCCACTCCGGGGGCGGCGAAAGAGCGAAAAAAAAAAATTAAAACCCCAATATTCCTTCATTTTGCCGTTTTACAGCCTGGCGAAGGGGCCCGACCTGCCGCCCGGAGCCCCCCGGGCCCGGCACCCCCGGAATGAAGGTAACGCGAGGCCGGCCGGTGCCCGCCCGGTTCGGCTCGGCCCGGCTGGGACGGGCTGGGCTAGGCTGGGCTCGGCTGGGCACGGCTCGGTGCGGCCGCCTTTCCCCGGGCCCACGCCGGCGGCCTGCGAGGAAGGGAGCCGGGGCGGCCCCGGACACCAAACCCGCCGCTCCGGGGAGTCCCGGGCCCACGGCAAACACGGCTCTGCCGGGCCAGGGGGCAGCGGGGCCGCCCGGGACCGGGGACCCTCCTCCTCCTTCCCCTTCCCTTCCCCTGCCCGCAGACGAACGGTCTTTCCCGGGAAGAACCGGGGCCCAGTGCTCCCGGCTGGGGTCTGCGGGGTCCCCGGGCACCGCCGAGGGTCCCCCGGTGCCGGGGCAGCGAGGCCGCGGCCGAGGGAACCGGGGAACCGGGGAACCGGGGCCGGGCCGGGAGAGCGCGGCGGAGCACGGTAACGGCTGCGGGGCGTGCGTGGGCACGGGGGAGCTGTGCGAAAACACGGGGGGACCGTGCACGGACACGAGTAAGCGTGCACGGACACGGGGGGACTGTGCATGGACACGGGAGGACTGTGCAGGGACACGGGGGGACTGTGCACGGACATAGGAGGACTGTGCAGGGACACGGGGGGACTGTGCACGGACATGGGGTAAACATGCATGGACACGAGGGAGCCGCACAAGGACACGGGTAGACGTGCACGGACACGGGGGGGACTGTGCACGGACACGAGTAAGCGTGCACGGACACGGGGGACTGTGCACGGACACGAGTAAACGTGCACGGACACGAGTAAGCGTGCACGGACACGGGGGGACTGTGCAAGGACACGGGGGGGTATGCACGCACACGAGTAAGCGTGCACGGACACGGGGTAAACGTGCATGGACACGAGGGAGCCGTGCAAGGACACGGGTAAACGTGGATGGAAACGGGGGGGGTGTGCACACGGTTAAACGTGCACGGGGACGGGGAAACCGTGTACAGACACGAGGGAACCGTGCACGGACACGGGGAACATGTGCACGGACATGGGGTAAATGTGTGGATACGGGGTAAATGTGCACGGACACGGGGGAAACGTGCATGAACATCGGAAACGTGCACGAACATGGGGGAAATGTGCGTGTAAGTGTAAGTGTAATACAGTGTAAGTGTGCACGGACACTGTAAATGTGCGTGGACACAGTGTGAGTGTGCGTGGACACAGTGTGAGTGTGCACGGACCCGGTGTGAGTGTGCACGGAGTCTGTAAATATACGTGGACACGGTGTGACCATACCCGGCTTTACCGGGACTCGGGGGGACTGCACGGACTCGGGGAGCTGCAGGCACACGTGTGGCTGTGCACGGACACACGGGCACGGGGCAGCCGCGCGTGGGCACCGTGTAACCGTGCACCACTCCCTTCACGTGGGGTGGTTGGTTTGGGCTTTGGGTTGTTCTTTGTTTATTTGTTTGTTTGTTTTTAAAGCAATCAGGGTAGCTGCACCCGATACAGCGTATCCAATTATCTGATACAGCCGTGCACAGGCACGGGTGGATGTGCGTGGACATATGGTAACGGTGCACAGACACGAGTGAGTGTGCACGGGCTCATTGTAACCGTGCACAGACACGGGTGGGTGTGCGTGGACACATGGTAACGGTGCACGGGCTCACTGTAGCCGTGCACAGACACGGGTGAATGTGCACGAGCTCATTGTAACCGTGCACAGGCACGGGTGGGTGTGCACGGACACGCTGTAACCGCGCACGGTGCACGTATGGATGGATACAAAGCAGCCGTGCGTGGACACGGGTGGGTGTGCATAGACGCAGTGTAGCCGTGCACGGACACGGGTGGGTGTGCACGGCCACGGCGTAGCCGCCAGCAGACGGTGGTGTGCGTGTGCGGGGTGCCCTGCCAGGGTGCACAGCCCGCAGGGTCCCCGCGGGGCTGCAGCTGAGGGTGCACCCCTCTGCAGCGCGGCGGTAGGCGTGGGTCGCTGCCCCCGGGACACACCCGGGGCCACCCCCGGGGCAACCCCCGGGGCCACCCCCGCCCACCCGGGCCGGGCCCCGGGGCTGCTCGCCGGGACAGGCGGGGACCGGGCGGCCTCGGCAGCTCCGCCCGTCCCGGGCTCCGGCGGCTGCTCCGGGTACCCCGCCGAGAGCAGAGGATGGGGGGGGAATGCTGGGGGTCCCGGGGGCTCCCCTTCGTCCCGGGGCCCTCCCGGGGGTGCCCAGTCCCGACGTGGCCCCCCCCGGGCCACCGGCAGCGCTGATTTCGTTAGCGGAACCGGCTGTCCCGGGGATCCCCGGGCGGCTCTGGGAGCGGGCGGGCGGGGGACACCCCTCCCCGGGTGGGGGACACCCTTTCCCGGGCCGCGGCCGCCGCCACGCCCCGCCGCGCTTCCCCGCGGGTGGGTGCGCTCCCCACGGCCCGGCCCGCCCGGGCCCGCCGCGCCCGCTCGGATAAAACGAAATCAAACGAAATCAAACGAAATCAAACGAAATCCGGGCGGGCCGGTACCGCAAGCCCCCGGGCACGGCTGCTCCGACACCCCGCCAGTGACAGGGCCCGCCGGCATCGGGGGTCCCCCCGCAGCCCCCGGCCTGGCCAGCAGCACCTCCTTCCCCGGGGGTCCCCACCCCAAACGGGTCTGCAGCGGCGGGACCACCTCGACACGGGGAGCGGTGGGGTCTCGGGACCCCAAATCCTTCCCCACTCCTGAGACCCCACTCCTGGGATCTCCTCTAACATCCCTGCTCCTGGGACCCCACTCCTGGGACCCCACTCCTGGGATATCCTCCTCTGGCATCCCCACTCCTGGGATCCCGCCCCTGGATCTCCTCTAACATCCCTGCTCCTGGGACCCAGCTCCTGGATCTCCTCCTCTGGCATCCCCACTCCTGGGACCCCGCTCCTGGATCTCCTCCTCTGGCATCCCCACTCCTGGGACCCCGCTCCTGGATCTCCTCTAACATCCCTGCTCCTGGGACCCAGCTCCTGGATCTCCTCCTCTGGCATCCCCACTCCTGGGACCCCGCTCCTGGATCTCCTCTAACATCCCTGCTCCTGGGACCCAGCTCGTGGATCTCCTCCTCTGGCATCCCTGCTCCTGGGACCCCACTCCTGGGATCCCCTTTAGCATCCCTGTTCCTGGGACCCAGCTCCTGGATCTCCTCCTCTGGCATCCCCGCTCCTGGGACCCGGCTCTTGGCATCCTCTCCCCCAGCATCCTGGTTTCTTGGATCCTCACTCCACCCCCTCTCTGCGATCCCGGCTCCTGGGGTCCCCACTTCAGGGATTCCTGCTCCTGTGATCTCTGCCGCAGGATCCCGGCTCTGGGCAGTCCCGCTCCGGGCAGTGCGGTGTCCGTGGCAGAGGCCTGGCCCCGGAGAGCCCCGCAGCCTGGCACTGGCCTGGCGCCAGCCCCGAGCATCCTGCTAATAACTGAAAAAAATTGAAAATTAAAAAAATTATTGAAAAAAATAATCATAGGGGGTGGGGGGAGTGAAGAGCTCAGAGGGACACGGGGCAGAGTGCGGAGCTGAAAGAAATTGTGCTTGCACTCACCCACACACAAACACCCCCCCAGGTCCCCAAGGTACCCAGGCCCCCACGGGGCAGGGTGGACCCCCCAGACCATTGGGAGAGGGGGGTGCGATGGCTTGGCTGTGTCCCCCAGCACCCCCAGCTCCACCACAGGCAGGGGCTGTGTTATCAGTGCCTCAGTTTACCCTCTCCAGGTGTGCACAGGACCAGTGGGGAAGGTGGTGCGGCCGCAGGCCCCCCCCACCCCCCGGCTCTGGCTGTGTCCCGCTGCCGGGGCACGCGGCGAGGGTGAGCGGGGCTGCAGGGACACGCGGGTGACAAGGTGTGGGTGCTGTTGGCATGCCGTGTGCCACCAGGTGCATGGAGGAGGGTGTGATCACAGCCCCGGGGACCTGCTACCACGTTTTGATAACCTTGACCTTTCCAGTTTCCCCAGCTCCTGCTCTGCTGGAAACCTCCCTCCCCCCAGACCCCCAGGGTCCCCCAGGACAGTCACTGTGGGTCCCCCAGGACACTCGCCTGGGGCCCCGCAGCCACTGTGTCCCCCCTGGACCGGCTGCTTCCCAGGAGGGGGGAATTGGCTCAAACCCCGTTTCATCGCCCAGGCACCCATCACAGCCGCACACAGGCAATTCCAGTTAATAAGCATCAAATTAAGGTAGTTGGGGGCCTTGTCTGCGGAGCCCTGGGGTGCTTCTGGGCGTGCGGGTTCCCGCAGTGGTCCCGGCTGAGCTGATGATCCCAGCAGACAAGGGGGGACCCAAGGGACCCCGATAAACGTCCACTGCTGTCAGGGGGAGCAGCGGGGTCCTGACAGCGCGCAGGCAGCGCTGGGGCTGGGGATGCTCCTGCAGCCCCCGTGGGACAGACACTCCCAGACTCCCGTGGGTTTATGGGGTGATGAGACCCCGGGTGGAGAAGAAGGGAGGGGGTTCCTGGGGGGCTGGGCAGGACCCGGCCGACCCTCACGGCCACGGGAGGGCAGAGAGCAGCCCTTCCTCCTGGTTCCCACGGCACGTGGGTGTTTGGCGTGGGTTAAGGGGACTGCAGAGGGTCTGTGGGGCTTAGTGGGGCCGGGGTCAGTGAGCACCATCCCCCTCACCCCACCAGTCCCAGCCCAGCCCCCGCATGGCTGCAGCCACGAGGTGCCGGGAACCGGGCAGCGTGTGTGACATGGGGACAGGGGGAGGAGAGGGGAGGGCGTCCGGCCACCCGGCCACCCCTGCCTGCGTCCATCGCCGCTGACTCGGGCCCAAATGGGAGCATCAGGCGGCCCCGCGCGGTGTCCCTCCGCGGCCGCCAAGCCTTGCCGCCGCCCAGCCCTACAGATAATTGATGACGATGGCGAGGAAGAAGCGGGATGGACTTAGCAGATGTTACGGAGAGCACTAAACCTCGGGGAGGGAGGACGTGAGAAACGCCAGCGCTGGGATGGAGGAGAGGTGACCCTGGCTGGGGACACCCTCGGGGCGGGCTGGGGAGGCTGCCCGCTGGAGTGGGGGGGTTTGACTGCCAACGGCTTGGGTTTAGGGGTAAATCCTGGGAAGCGCAGAGACATCACAAGGTGGGTGGCATGGTGTTGGCAGCATCCCCTCATCTTGCACCACCGGGACCGACTCGCTGGGCTGGCGTTGTTCAGAGCCGATCCCGCCACAGGGATCGGGATCAGGATCACCGGGGCCCAGGGCAGGGGTGAGGGCCACATCTGCACAGGGACATCACTCACACGGAGCGGGTGGGCTCGTTTCCCGACCAAATGGGGCCTTTGAGCCCGGCAGGCCAGCGATAACCATCACAAGAGCCATCAGCATCGCTGCCGTGCTGAGGCCGGCCGGGCTCACACCTGCAGACAGCTCTGCCGGCACAAGGCGAGGGCAGCGAGCCCGGCCCTGTGGTGCCCCAAGATCACCGTGGCCGCCAGCGCCGGGTGCATTTCAGCCGTCCCCAGGATTACTGTAAACAGCAAATCAAAGCGCACACTAATTTATCCAAGGAGAAATGCCTAGCACATTTCTGCAAGGTCCTCTGCTCGATGGCAAATCCGTGGCCTCCAGTTCACCTTCCGACCTGCCCTTATTCCCTTCCTCTGCCTTTAAACCATGTGACGGGAGGATTTGGCTTAACGTGTGTTGCTCCAGAAGGAAAGGAGGAGAAGGAGTTCAGAGGGCCTGGAGGTAATCGCTGGCTCCCCGCCCACGGCACAGGGGCGTTCCTGCAGCCGTGGGGCTGGATTAAGACGTGCATGCACCCCGGTCCTCACCCAAGCCCTCTGCTTGCTGCTCCCCACATCTCCGAGCCCCTCCGTGCAGGTCAGGGCAGGCGGTTTGCAAAGGTTTAGCATTAGAGGAGCAATCCCTCGGTGCTGCCCGGTGCCTACCCCATCCTGCCCCCAGCCTCTCTGTGCTGCCCTTGCTCCGGGTTGGATGTAGGTCCTGTAACCGGTGGGACCTTCCCCGCACCCTCTTCTCTGCACCCCCAGGACCAGGCCGCACCAGTTGCGCTGCTGGGAAGAGCTGGCGTCTGGCGCGGCCGGCCGGTGGCAGCTCACGGGGCCCGACGTGTGCGCGCCAGCCGGCAACATCTGCCCCGGCCCCCCCAGCAAGCGGCTGGGCACGGCGGGCAGGAGGGGCCAGCTGGAGCAGCCCGGCTGCCCGGGGGGGTTTGGGCAAGAATTAATTAACTTCAGGCTGGGGAAATGTGGGCGGGAGGGAATAGATGTGCACGGGGAGCCTTCTCGAAGCCCGGGGGCTCGATTGGGAGGCGGCGAGCAGCGTGGGCGCAGGTGGTGCAGGAGGAGGTGGGTTCGTCGGTGGTGGAGTTGGAGAGTTCTGCCATGGAGGTACCTTGAAAAGGTGATTTCCAGCCGGAGGGATGGACCTGCCCAGGTCACCCCAGCTCCATCCTAACTCATCTGTCTGGGCTTGCAGTTTAGCAGACGACGGAGATTTAACCTCGCTGCTGCCAGATGCTCAGAGGGATCTCAGCGAGGAGGCAGCGGCTGCCGCAATGGGCTCGGGAGGGGGATGCCTGCTGCCACCCTGCCTGCCACCCATGGGCTCAGCACTGCTCCCATCCCACCCCATCCCATCCCACCCTATCCCATCACATCCTGTCCCATCCCGTCCCGTCCCATCCCATCCCATCCCATCCCGTCCCGTCCCGTCCCATCCTGTCCCATCCCGTCCCATCCCGTCCCATCCTGTCCCATTCTATCCTGTCCCGTCCCGTCCCGTCCCATCCTGTCCCATCCCATCCCGTCCCATCCCGTCCCGTCCCATCCCATCCCATCCCGTCCCGTCCCGTCCCATCCCATCCCGTCCCGTCCCGACCCATCCCGTCCCACCCCATCCCATCCCATCCCACCCCATCCTATCCCATCCCATCCCATCCTACCCCATCCCGTTCCGTCCCATCCCGTCCCGTCCCGTCCCATCCCCAGAGCACGCACAGACACAAGCTGAGGCCGCGGGACCAAAGCCAGCCTCGCTCGGAGAGCACAGGGTCATAACGCGGGCTGGGGGCCTCCCGAGGTCTCGGCTCCCACCCCTGCTCCGAGGACAAACCCCTCAGATCAGCTTGCTCAGGTCCTTGTTTGATTTCTGCAGCTTGTGTCCTTTGCCCCCGGTCCCGTCACCGTGCTCCCCGGGGAAGGGTTTGGCTCCGTCTCCTCCCTAACCCACCGTCCCCAGCTGTCCCCATCGCTGCTCAGCCCCACTCTCCCAGCCCCTCCGCCACCTCACCCCGCTTTGTGGGTGTTTCTCAAGGGCTGGGACCCCCCAGAGGGACAGGGAACCGTGGGGTGGCCCCAGTGCCGGGCAGGGGGAGGCATCGCTGCCCCGCACTGACATGGAGCACCTGGCCCCGCGCCCCAGCCTCGTCCTTCCTCCCTGAACGGCCCCTGCGAGCACCCATGGGGGTGGGCTGCTGCAGGGGGGTCCCCGACCCCCTCCCCACTGCGCCGTGTCTGGCTGCCACCAGCCCTGGTCCTGCTGCCCCAGCTGGGGACCATGGGAGGGACGGGGATGGGGATGGGGATGGGGATGGGGATGGGGACGGGGACAGGCATGGGGATGGGGATGGGGATGGGGACGGGCATGGGGATGGGGTCAGGGATGGGGATGGGGATGGGGATGGGGACGGGGACAGGGATGGGGATGGGGATGGGGATGGGGACGGGCATGGGGATGGGGTCAGGGATGGGGATGGGGATGGGAATGGGGACAGGGACAGGGACAGGGATGGGGATGGGGATGGGGATGGGGACAGGCATGGGGATGGGGACGGGGATGGGGATGGGAATGGGGACAGGGACAGGGACGGGGATGGGGATGGGGATGGGGATGGGGACGGGGATGGGGACGGGGATGGGGATGGGGACAGGGACGGGAATAGGGATGGGGACAGGGACAGGGACGAGGATGGGAACAGGGATGGGGACGGGGATGGGGATGGGGATGGGAATAGGGATGGGGACAGGGATGGGGATGGGGACAGGGATGGTGACGAGGATGGGAACAGGGATGGGGACAGGGATGGAGATGGCGACAGGGATGGGGATGGCGACAGCATCTCCAGACAGCCCTCCCACCAGGTGAGTGGGGCCCTGCTCGCACTCTGGGCACAGAGGGACCCTGCACATCTGCTGGTGAAAACTGCTTCCCTGGGGTGCTGCTGTCCCACCAGCCCTGCACCCGTGGGACCACGCTGCCCAGCTGGCCCCGCTCACGCGGGGGAAGAGGCTGCACCCCCTGTGAGACATGGCACCGGGAGCCACGGCACTGCGAGCCGCAGCACCGGGAGGATGCACCCGAGGAGGACGAGGGTCTGTGCGATCCTGAGAGCTGAGAAAGAGGGAAATTAGCTAGAAATACGGCTGGTAGAGCAGTAAGTTTGAGCACAGGGAGCTGAAGGGGTGGGGGACACAGACAAAAGCAGGAGGGCGTTGGGGTGCGGGCGCTGGCTGTCTCTCCCACGGGAACGGCAGCATGTTGCTTCGGTGCATGAACAGGAGCTGCAAACCAGGCAGATAAGGGGGGAGCATCGCCCCCGAGCCCCCGAGCCGTGCTCGGGAAGCTCCAGCTCCGTGCTCCGAAGCACCGGCTGGCTGCACACCCACGGCCGAGCCCCTCTCCGGCGGCGCGGTGGCCGCAGGGTGACATCTAACGGCAGCGGGTCGGGAGGGGACACGGCCCAGCAGCCGCCTTCCTCGCTGGGGGCTGCGACTCCTGCAAGCGAAGCCCTCCCGCGGCCCCCAGCCCCGGCTCCCCTCCGGCAGCACGGCGCTGACAGGACAGGGCTCCTCCTCGTCCCGGGCACCGAGGGGACACGTCTGGCCTGGGGACACCTCCTGTCCCACGGGCTGATAAGAGAGATGCCAGGCAAATGGGGTGCTGTGAGCGGGGGCTGTCTCCGAACATCACGTCCCCGATCTCCCACCTGCCCCGCAGCCCCATCCCCAGACCAAGCCACCGCTCCGCCGTGGCTGCGGACTGGCTTTGGGTGATAACACGGAGGAGGCTCTGCACCCTTCCCAAAGCAGGGCAATAAACCTCTCCCCAGTTCATCCCAACAGACACCGGCTGCGCGTCGCTCCGGGTTTTATTTCCAGACAGAAGAATAGCACACAGGGACACCCTGGCATGCGGGGCCTGCGTAGCACCGTGGCGGGCAGCACCCTGGGGTGGTGGCTTTGATGGGGGGACAGGAGGACGATGGAGGGGCTGCCCCCAGGCTTGCGTCGCCACCGGGAGATATTTTTTTTTCTGGGGTTTTGCTGCTGGAGAGCAGCTCCGAGCCGTCACAGCTTGCCGGTGCCTGGCACGCACAGACCGTGCCCGGCGTGAGAACAACATCCATGGCGGGGAGGGACGAGGGGCACAGCGGGGCAGAAGAGGGGCAGAGGGGGATGGAGACAGGGCTGGGTTATCCCCAGGGCAGTGGCTGCCTGGATCCAGCCAGGCTGGGGCTGTGCGCTTCCAGCACCAGCTGCTACGGTCGCTCCTGGGCCAAAAAGCCACCGGCTTAAGAAGCTCCATCCACCTGGAAAAGGTTGGGGGCTGGTTGGGGAAACCCTGCCTGCGGTGGAGCCCACCGGGCCAGGGGAGCACCCGGAGCATCGCCTAGAGGGGTCAGCACCCGTGTGTGCTGCGAAGCCCCTCTGGGATGAGCCTGCAAGGGGTGATGCTGCTCCTCAGGAGGCTCTGCCCCTCCTGCCCTTTCCCCAGCTCCAGCCATGGCAGCCGAGGCCGCGGGGGCAGCACGTAGCAGCCGGGCTGGGCCAGATCCCGGCTGGGGTGTGAGCCCGGACCCGCGTCCCCTGAGATGCTCTCCAGCACAGTGCACCCCAAGGACCCCCCCACAGGGATCCCCCGGGAGCTCGGGGTGGGGAGTGGTCCTCAAAGCTGGTCCCACCAGGGTGCCTACCTGTGCCTGCTCCTGTTTGCTCCTCAGCTCGAAGGTGTCCTCGGCACCGGACCAGCCCCAAAACTTCCTCATCCTGGAAGGGAGGAGATGGAGCTGCCACCCCTGGTCCCCACCACGGGCTGGCTCAGCCCTGGGGTCCCTGTCTCCCCTGTCCCCATTCCAGCTGGGGACATTACCTGGGCCACAGCTTCACAGCCAGGAGGGCCAGGGCAGCCACGCAGATCACGGCCGTCAGCAGCCCAGCCAGGACGGTGAAGGCCAGGAGATGGGCGAGAGCTGCGGGCAGAGGGGAGATCCCTGCTGGCACCGGGGCTGCCGGCTCGGCAAGACCAGAGGGGTCTCGGGGGGGGTGGCCTCCCCCTGGCCCTTCTCCCCATGGCTGCAGCTGCAGCGTGGCCCTGGTGTGGGGTCAGTGTACGTGGGACCCCCTCCAGGCCCTGGGGTGCCCCGTGAAGGGGACCCTAAGGAGGTGGCTGTGACAGCCGGCTGCAGGTGGGGGACACCCCTCAGCATCACTGCCAGGTCCCTGGGGGGGTCACAGGGTGGCACGGCACCATGCTGGGACCCCACCGGGACCACGCGGGGACACCCTGCCCACGTCACCGTCCCCTGCACTAAGGGGTCGGGGCAGGCTGGCACGTTTCTGTGTGCCACCCCACGCCGGACGGTGTCCGGTCCCCTGCCAGCACCCGGGGCTGGGCAGGGAGCGGGCGGGGCGGGGGGGTCACCCGCACAGCGACAAGCAGCATCATCCTGTTTTGCAGTTGGTCAAACCCAAGCCAATTCCTCCTCACTTTTTGGATCATTCTGCAGCATTTTTCTGTTTCTGTGGGCTTTTTTAGCCCTTTCATAAAAACCAACCTGGGATGCTTCGGGAGGAAAGCTCCTCGAAAGGAAATACCCAATTCTCGCAGTAGAACCCTCCCTCTTTTCCATCCACCATTCAACCCACTTCTGCCCGTCAGCCCCGCTGCTCTGAAATCATCTTTCTGGCACGGCTCCCCGTTCCCCGCCGAGCCCCACGGCCCCCGGCACAGCACCCCGGGGGGGGCAGCCCCACTCACTGCGCACGTTGAAGTAGGCGCTGGCCGTGGCGTTGCCCAGGAGGTTGCCAGCCACGCAGGTGTATTCCCCCGAGTCCTCCGGCCCCACGGCCCCCAGCTCCACGCGGAGGGCGTTGTGGGAGGGGGAGGCGTGGAGCCCCGGCGCAGCGGCTGGGGCCAGGCTGGAGGCCAGGAGCTGGCCGCGGCGGTACAGGGCGATGGTGGAAGCCGGGTGGCTGTCAGCCGTGCACAGCACGATGCCCACCCGCCCGCTGCGGTTCTCCAGGAAAGTGCTGACGGACACATCCCGGGGGGGGTCTGCGTGGGGGAGACGGGACTGGCGGTGGGCTGTGGTGTGGGACCCCCTCACCAAGGGCTGCTTGATGCACCCCACCTCCAGTCTGGATCAGCTCCAGCCCACCCAGGCAGGGCTGGTGGTTTCACAGCCTCTCCAGCCCTTTGCTTCGCCCCCCCTCCCAGCTGGAGCATCCCCCCGGCTCAGAGCACTTTGACTCCAAATCTGACTTTTGAGGGGCATCTGCAGCCACTGCTAGACAAAACCCCGACGTCCTCTTCCCCTGTCCCAAAGGGAGAGGAGCAGGGCAGGGAGAGGAGGAAGAAGAGGAGGAAGGCCCCCTCGCCGTAGCAGGACGGCGCGGATGGGACACGTGTGATGCTGGGCTGGATGCACCCAGCGCAGCCTGTGCTGGGGGCTCTGCGCTCCATCCTGCCCGGTGGCCTGTCCGAACGGGGCCGGGGGACACTCACAGAGCACGCTGAGGCTGAGCGGGGCCGAGGCGGCGCTGCCCCGTGTCCCGCTCGCCCGGCAGCGGTAGGAGCCGGTGTCGGTGCTGGAGACGCGGGCGAGGACGAGGGAGCCGGCCGGTCCCTCCCGCAGCCACCGGCTGTTCTTGTACCAGGTGTAGTTGGCCTCTTCCCCCACCCAAGGGATGGCCGAGCAGGTCATGGTGGCCGTGGTGCCTTCGGGGACTTCTGGCGAGGGCTCAATTGTCACTGTGACCCCTGAGGAAGAGGAGGGAGGCCGGGAAGTCAGGGGTTGCCCTGGGGTGGGATTGCACAGGACAACACCACGACCCCCAAAAGGCTCCCGAAAGCCACAATCCCGTGGGAGGGCCCACCGGGACCCCTCACCTCCCACGTCCAGGCGCAGGGACGAGGACGCGGTGCCGTAGCTGTTGTTGGCCGAGCAGACGTAGAGCCCCGCGTCCCGCGGCTCCAGCCCCCCCATCCCCACCCGCAGGGAGTTGGGGGCTGCCTGGACGGTGAAGCGTGGGTCGGCCGGGCCCCGCGTGGAGGCCAGGGGCGCGTGGCCGGGACCCCGGTGCAGGGCGATGTCGGAGGGTGGGAAGCTGTCGACGGTGCAGAGCAGGGCGGCCTGCCGCCCCCCCCGGGGCTCCACCAAGGAGATGAAGGATGGCTCCCGGGGTGCATCTGCGAGGACAGGGACAAACAGCTCTGGTGGCAGGGGACCATCCCTCCCGTGGGGGGGTGACAGGGGGAAAGGGCACGATGCGAGGACCCCCACCACCCCACCCCCGGGCCAGGGGCTGGGCTGCCCTGCCGGCCGCGTGCTGTCGCGGGTCTGTCGTGGGATGTCACCAGGTGGCGACATAGACCGTCCTCCCAACCGCAGCACTGAGACCACGACATCCCTCCCGGGCTGCCCTGGGCCCCCTTTGCCTGTAGGACCCGGTGTCGTGTGTGTGTCCCCCCCGCCGTGAGCCGCCCCTCACTCACAGAGCACCCGCAGGGCGGCGGGGGGGGCCCGGCGGCCGCGCAGCCCCCTCCCCACCTGGCAGGCGTAGGCACCCGCGTCCGTGCGGCGGGCAGCGGGGAGGACGAGGGAGGCGTCGAGCCCCTCCGCCAGCCACCGCCCGTTCTTGTACCAGGTGTAGAGGGTGCCCGGGTGGGCACCCACGTCCCGGCAGGTCAGCGTCACGTCGGTCCCCTCGGGCACCTCGGCAGAGGGTCTCACCACCACCCTGACGGCTGCGGAGAGTGGAGCGGGAGCTGGCCCTCACCGGCACAAGGCTGGCCCTCCCGGCTCCGAAACCACTGTCCCCCTTCAGTGGGGTGCGTGCGTGGGGTGGGTGCCCAGCCGAGCGGGCGGCAGCACCCCCCTGCCCTTCCACCAGCCCTGCACCGTTCCTGACCCCCCTGATGCTCTGCTGCCCAACGGCAACACTTACCCGGGCCGTACCCCTCGATGCCCACACCAACCCGCCTGGGGTCCCCAGCCCCTTGTCCCCCCGCCCGCAGCAAAGCCGGACTCACCCTGCACACGGAGGGGCAGGGATGCGTGGGTGCTGCCGAGAGCGCTGCGTGCCCGGCACTCGTACTCGCCCTCGTCTTCCTCGGAAGCCTCCCGGAGCTCCAGCCTCAGCGCGTTGGGAGTGGGGGAGATGTGGCCGCTCCGCCCGGGGTGGTCACCTCCCGCGGGGGGGCTGGAGGCCACCGGCTGCCCCCCCTTGAGCAGGGTGATCTCGGACAGGGGGTTGCTCTCCACGGCGCAGAGGAGGATGACTGCCGTCCCCTCGCCGCTCTCCACGAAGGCTTTCATCTGCAGGTTCCTGGGGGGGTCTGCGGGAAGGAAAGGGGGGGAAAGAGGTGGACTGTAGGATAAGCGGCGGCGAGTCGGAGCATCCCCAGCCTGCCATGCTCCGGTCGGGCCGGCTGCTCTCACGGTCTCGGCTGGGCTGTGAGCTGGGGCGGTGATGCTCTGCTGCCAGGCTCCGCTGCCTGCAACTACACAGCGCTGCAACACAGCGCCTGCAACACAGCGCTGCAACACAGCGCCTGCAACACAGCGCCTGCAACACAGCGCTGCAACACAGTGCTGCAACACAGCGCCTGCAAAATAGCGCCTGCAACACAGCGCCTGCAACACAGCGCTGCAACACAGCGCCTGCAACACAGCGCCTGCAACACAGCGCTGCAACACAGCACCTGCAACACAGCGCCTGCAACACAGCACCTGCAACACAGCGCTGCAACACAGCACCTGCAACACAGTGCTGCAACACAGTGCCTGCAACACAGCGCCTGCTCAGGCAGCGCTGCCTCTCTCCTCAGCATCCACGGTCTCCTTGAATCAAACTGACACTCAAAGCACGGCGCAGGGTCATTCGCTGAGCTCATTTCTAACCTGCAGCTCGTTTGCGAGTTGGTTGCGGCAGCTCCAGCCGCGCCGGCCGGGCGTGGGAGCGTGGCTCGGCACGAGGCTCCGCTCGCACCCCGGCCTCAGAAAAAAATACCCTTTGCACATCGCGCATGGCAAACCTCAACAGCGAGGCTTGTGCAAAGGGTGCAACTCGGGCCTATAATGCCAAGATATTTTTAGCAGCACCCATCCGGCATTCCCCATCCAAAATCAGGAGGAAGGAGACAAGCAACGGATTTGTTGCCAGGGTCTCAGGCTCGCTGGAGCACGTTTGCAGGAGTGCTCCTCCACACTCACTCCTCACAGCAGATTTATAAGTGAAAGCCTTCTTTTTCCAATAAAAAGGAAAAAAATCTTACATTCTGACTTGCAACTACATTATTTTGCACGTCTTTTTTTAAACAAAGTCTGGTTTTCATTTTCCAAATCAGGGGAAAAAAAAAAAAGAAAAAATCCTGCAATGTTTCCTGAAAGCCAAAGATTTTTCTCTTTCAGTTTGGTACAAAGCATAAGGACAAACTTGGGGCGCTTGGAGAAGCTTCACTGAAATCTTCTGCAGACGACGTGGGGCTGTTTGGCCAGGCCTGCTTGCCGGGGGTTGGGCACAGGAGCAGGGTATAAAGCTCGGCTTGGTTAAGACCTGGGACGAAAGCTAATTTTGTTTTTGAGACCCCAAAACTAAGCAGGGTCCGCTCCCCCCCAGCCCTCCAGAACATGCCCCCAGGAGGGTTCCCAGCCAAGGGGACCGGCCAAGGGACAAGTGACCCCCGAGGGACCTCCCTGCAGCACGGCTGGGTCCCTGCCCCGGGTGGGCGCCGGGGACCTCCCCCCGCGGCGTGAAGCCCCCTGCCCGCGGGAACTCACAGAGGACGTTGAGGGTGGTGGGGGCAGAGCTGCGGGTCCGCGCCGGGGTCCGCACCGTGCAGTGGTAGGAGGCGGCGTCGGCGGCAGCGACGCTGGGGAAGGCGAGGGACGGGGACGGGCCGCTGCTGAACCAGACCTTGTTCTTGTACCAGGTGTAGCTCAGCGCTTCCTCGCCGCCGCTCTCCACCGCACAGGTCAGGTTGACGATGCCGCCTTCCCGGACGTCCGGGGAGGGGGAGATCCAGACCCTGGCAGCTGGGTGGAAGGGGAAGGAGGTGATGCTCCGGGAGAGCGGGATGGGCAGGAGGCGATGGAGGGGCGGCTGGGCAGGAGGGCGGTGGGCTGCTTGGTGGGAGAGCTGGTCTCATCCGGGACTTTAGCTTGGGGCTCCTTTCCCATCATTCCAGACGAGAAGCGATGAAGATGCCGCAGCCCCCTCCCTGCTAACCCCTCCGCCCCGGCGGCGGCCGTAGGACAGCCCAGGGTGATGCCAGCTCTGCGAGCACAGCCAGGACGGTGCCATGGATGGATACGGCAAAGCCAGCCCTTTGCATCACCTCCGAGAGGAGCTGCAGTTCCTTCGCCGTGTGCGGGGGGATGCACGCAGCTCCCCGGGAACACCTCTGGCATAGCCCTCCGTCCCCATAAACACGCGTCTTCCTCCGTTTCTTCTCTGTTTCTGTGCTGTCCATCCCATTCCAGCTTCTCTCTGCCCTCCCTTCCCCACGAGCATCCTCCAGCAGCGCTTGCCTTCACCTCTTCACCACAACCCCCCGCCTCCATCACTCCCCCCGTTGCTCGCACAGCTCCATCCCATCCCCATCCCCTGCCTGCACCCTGCCCGTCCCCGGAGGCAGCGCCTGCCCGGCACTCACTGCCTGCCGTGAAGTTCGCCGCCGTGCTGGCGTTGCCGTAGGCGTTGCTGGCGGTGCAGACGTACTCCCCCTCGTCCTCCAGCAGCACGGGCAGGATGCTGACCCGCAGCGTGTTGAAGGCCAAGGCGACGCTGAGCCGCGGCGGGGCGGTGGGCTGGGGCAGCGCCGTGGAGGCCACCAGCGCCTGGTCCTTGAAGAGAGCCAGCTCTGCCCGCGGGCTGCTGTCCACCGTGCACTGCAAGACGCCCCGCTGCCCCTCGGGGGTCTCCAGGAAGGAGGTCAGCACCGGCACCCGCGGAGGATCTGCCCAGGCCAGACGTTACACGGAGGGTGAGCAAACCCTGAGTCTGCACCCAGAGCCCCCCGAGGACAGGCTGCCTGGCCCCAGCTCCGGCCTGGGACAGGTCCCGTGTCCCCCAGGTCCTGGGTGGCATCGCCGTCCCCAGGCTGCTCGGGCACCCCGAGGTGCTTGCAGCGGCTCCTGGCACCTCTCAGCCAGCGCCGGGGCAGCAGCACCCCACACCTGCAGCAAAAATGCAAGGCAGACTTTCTCTTTCCAGGATTTTCCCCTCCATCCCAGACAGACATTTCTCCTAACTGAAGTCTTGAAAAATTGGAGTGATTTCAGGTCAATTGAAACGTGTTGTTTTAACAGAACCGAAATATTTGCTATTGCAGTTTTTTCCCCTTTTCATGCGACACGGCAGGCAGGTGAGACGTGGGGTGGCCACACCGCTTCTCATCGAAAGTTCCACTTGAAAGGGGGCGTGACTGACCAGGGTGGGTTTTATTCAGACCAGGGGTTTACCGAGGAGATATGCTCCCATAAACTTTCCACTTTTAACACTTTGGCGCTTTCTAAGGGCGGAGGATATTTTCTTACAAAGCATGCAGAGCTCTAGCTCAAGTCCTGTGCGTGGGACACGTGGCATTTGGGGACAGTGCCAGCAGCGGGGGCACCCGCTACATGCCAGCCATAGCCCTGCGCGGCCGAATGGCCTTGCTCAGCATCCCACCCCCAGCACCATCCCAACCCCAGCACCATCGCACCCTGGTCCATCCCACCCCCAGCACCATCCCATCCCATCCCCATCCCATCCCCAGTACCATCCCACCCTAGCACCATCCCACCCCCAGCACCATCCCATCCCCATCCCCATCCCATCCCCAGCACCATCCCACCCCAGCACCATCCCACCCCAGCACCATCCCACCCCCAGCACCATCCCATCCCCATCCCCATCCCATCCCAAGCACCATCCCACCCCAGCACCATCCCACCCCAGCCCATCCCATCCCCGGTACCCCGCTCCCCCCCACCTCAATTCCCGGGAGCGTCCCACTCACAGGAGACGCGCAGGGCGACGGCCGGGGAGATGCTGGTCCCCGCGGGGCCGCGGGCTCGGCAGTGGTAGGAGCCGGCGGCGGCGCTGGGGATGCGGGGCAGGGCGAGGAGGCTGTCGGGGCTCTCCTGGAGCCGTTCGCTGTTCTTGTACCAGGAGTAGACGGTGTCGTCCTGCGGCTCTCCCGCCACTTGGCACGTCAGGGAGACGTCGTCTCCTTCCCGCACCTCCGCGGACGGCGAGACGAGGACTCGGGCAGCTGGAGCAGGGGGAGACGATGACGCCAGCTCAGTGGAGCTGGGCACTGCCGGCCCCCGAGCGGCCCCGACACAGCGTGGGATGGAAACAAAACCCTCATCACTTCCATAACGTGCATCCCAGCGCTGCAGGTCTTGGTGCTCTCCTGAGCCGCGGACCCTCCCAACCCGGGGGCTGGCACTAGACATTCGTTTTTACGAAAACGTGTTGCTCCCTGTCCCCGTTAGCTGACCCCCCCCAGCCCCATCACTTGTGGTGCGCAGGGCTGGGGCTGAGCTGTTTGAATGCAGGTGCCTGGTGTGGGTGGGGGGCACCTCCGGAGCAGCAGCCGGAGCCTGGGTGGGATCCAGCGGCGCTGGGTGGGAGCGCAGACACCAGATCCCGTGCGGACACCTCCATGGAGACTGAAGGGTCTGAGGGCCAGATCCCAACCCAAAAACGGAATTCAGTTCAGGATTCCTGCTAACCCCCCGGGTGACTCGGGTGCTGCCTCGCCCCAGGGTCTGGGTGCAGAGGCAAGAGGGTCTGGGTGCTGGTTAGGCACCGATGCCGACCCGCAGCCAGAAAGCCCCCTGGGACAGACCACTGGGTCCCAGCTCGTCACACCCGAGCCCCTGCACAGGGACCCCCCCCCAGCAGGGATGGGGACGCCCCGTCCCACCCGCCGGCGAGCTGCTGGGGAGGCGGGCGGCGGAGCGGCTGAACAGCCGGTGCCGGCCCCTGCCCTGCGCTGGCTTCTGTCCGACGTGGTTTCGCTCAAAGCGATGTCCCTGCTGTGGCCCGGGGGCACGATCACACCTGGCCACCGCGGCTCAGTCGCTTCAGGTCACCTGGCCGATGCTCGGTGACATTTCTCTGCCCCGCTGTCACCACCAGACAGCGGCACGCAGGCAGGAACCGCGTGGAAAAAGTGGCGTTTCGTGTCCCGCTCCCGGCCGGCACGCGGTACTCACTCTCCACGCGGAAGTACAGGCGGCGGGCCGCCGTGCCGTGCGCGTTGGTGGCCGTGCAGCGGTAGCTGCCTTCGTCCGCCGGCGTCACCTCCCGGATCTCCACCCTGAGGGCGTTGGGGGCGGCCGAGACGCTGACCCGCGGGCTGGGGCTGCTCCCCCCATCGCTGGCGGCCACCAGCTCCTCGCCCCGGTGCAGGGCCAGCCGGGCGGGAGGGTTGCTCGCCACCAAGCACTGGAAGATGGCCAGGCGGCCTCTCTCCGTCTCCAGGAAGGCCGTCAGGCGGGCGTCCCGCGGGGGGTCTGCGCAGGGCAGAGGGCGGCGGTGGTGCAGCGGTTGCTCCCCAAAACGAGATCTCCTGGAAAGCGGCAGCCGCCCGGGGCCTCCCAGAAAGGGAGGGAAAAGCTGCGTCGCCTTCCAAGGGGAAGGGGAAGGGGAAGGGGAAGGGGAAGGGGAAGGGGAAGGGGAAGGGGAAGGGGAAGGGGAAGGGGAAGGGGAAGGGGAAGGGGAAGGGGAAGGGGAAGGGGAAGGGGAGGGGGAAGGGGAAGGGGAAGGGAAGGGGAAGGGGAAGGGAAGGGAAGGGAGGAGAAGGAGAAGGGGAAGGGGAAGGGGAAGGGGAAGGGGAAGGGGAAGGGGAAGGGGAAGGGGAAGGGGAAGGGGAAGGGGAAGGTATCTGCCAGCCAGGACCCTGCCAGACCCAGGGGGACCACCCCATCCCCAGCATGACCAACGCTCCCCACCCACAGCAGCCACTGGGCTTTTCGGGGTGTGCTATACCACACAGTGGCCCTCAAACGTATACAGGGGTGCAGGATCACACACACATGCCCTCGCACGTGTTAAGCGCGTGCTTGCTCAACAGGAAAGTAAAGACGCTGCAGACGGTGGCACGGAAGGACGGACGCCCACGGAGGAAGCCCCAGGACATATATATGTACTCAAAGATCCGCGCGTGCGCCAGACCCCGGGCACAGCTACAGGTGTGAGCAGAGCTGGGCACGCTTGCACAGACGTAAGCTACAAAGCCTGACATAACAATAAACTGAGCGTCCCCCGGCAGCCCCTACGTACACAGCACGTCCAGGGAGACGGCGGGGGAGCTCCGGCTGCTGCCCTCGGTGGTGGCTCTGCAGTGGTAGAGACCCGCGTCCGTGCTGGCCACTTGCCGAAACACCAGGGAGGCGGCCGAGCCCTCGGCGAGCCGCTGCCCGTTTTGGTACCAGGTGAAGTTGGGCAGAGCCGGGGAATCGCTGCTCAGCCGGCAGGTCAGGTTGGCGGCTTGACCTTCCAGCACGCGGGAGGACGGAGCCACTGCGACGCTGGCAGCTACGGGCAGGGGCAGAGGCAGGAGGCAAACAGGCGCCAGCATGAACTCAGCCCGGACGGCCAGCACCGCCTCGGCAGGGTTAGGGTGAACAACCCCCCCGCACCAAGGCCGGCCAGCTAAGAAGTGACACTGCGGCTATTCCAGGAGAAGGCAAATGCCAGCGGTGGGGTACCGGCCACCCAGGGCCTCACCAGCCCAGGGATGATGTGCCATGGGAACCCCCTCAGCAGCGTTTTGCTCAGCATCCCCGGTCCTGCACGGGCAGGGGTCAGCAGCGAATCCCCACCAGGAGCCCTTGGGGGAACCCTCCAAACCCACCAGGAAATGCTGGAGGGGTTGGAGGGGCCGGCACCCCCCTCCTGTAGCAGCCCCCACTTTAACCCCGCTCGTGCTCCATCCTAGCACGGGGCGACTTGTGCACGGCAGCTCTTTCGAGACAGACGCCGTTTGCTACCCTGAATTTCACGGGCACGTGGCCTATTTCTGCTCGTTCTGTCCTTCTGTCACCATCGCTCTTGATCTCCCGAGCTTGCCTCCTTGCCGGGCGTTCCCTCCGCACCCTCCCCTCTCCCAGGATTTCCCCAGACGCTGCGGGGATGCGTGGCATTTGGCTCTATCCTGCCCATCGTCCCCCCAGCCGCACTCACTCTCAGCCCTGAAGTCCACGGCCGCGCTGGCGTTGCCCTGCGGGTTCCCAGCCCGGCACACGTAGGTCCCCTCGTCCTCCAGCACCACCTCCCGCATCTCCACCTTCAGGCTGTTGTAGGACAAGGTGGCGTGGACCCTGGGGTTGGGGGCTGTGGGGCAGCCCCGTGTACAGGCTATTACTTCTTCTCCTCTCCAGAGGGTCAGGTTGGCCTCTGGGTCACTCTCAACGGTGCACTGGATGATGCCCAGGCGCCCGTCCTGGGTCTCCAGGAAGGAGCTCATCACCGGTTGCCTCGGTGGGACTGCAAGGTTAAAACACTTCTGGTGAGAATATTATAGAGGCTGGGAAGAATCCCAAGAATCTGAGGGATTGCTGCTTTCCTGAGCAGCTTTTGGGCATCCCACGACCCCAGGGTCCCACATCTGCCGGCTCTCTGCAAGGGACCTGCCTGCCCCAGGCACCTCTGATGGCACCTCTGTTGTCACCCGGCTTGAGCTCAGAGTGCAGGTGTCCAGCCCTACCCCAAACCCTGGGGCAGATCTGCAGAGACCCCAGTGGTTCGGGCATCTGGGGTCCAGTTGTGATGCACATTTCCTATCACGACTACAGAAAAATGCCATTTGGTCAGGACTGAAACTTCCTAACGGTATTTTTCCTGGTTTGGAATCAGGGAAGATATTTATTTTACAGCACAGAAAATATTTGGAAGGCAAAATCCAACGGGAACATATTTTTCATAGGGACCATTTGTTGTTCTGAGAAATTGAATTTAATTTCATGGGACATTTTAAAACTCTCTGGTTCTTGGGAATTTTGGGATTCTCTGAATTTCTCCTCTCCCAAATTCACAGATTTACCTGCAAAAGGGAATTTTCTGCCCTCTCCACATTTCTGCCCAAGAGCTCCTTGGCTGCGTTCGGCGATGATGGGGGAAACCTCGGGGTGGGAGCAGCAGAGGGGCTTCCCAGCAGGGCCACCCATCCCAGACCCGGGACCCCCCTCGCTGGTCCAGGCGTTAGTGGGGGGGAGACCCCCCGGCAGCACTTACAGAGCACACGGAGCGGGACGGCCGCCGACGTGTCGCTGCCGTTGCTGCTCCGGACCCTGCACTGGAAAGCGCCTGCGTCCTCGCCGCGGACGGAGGGGAAGCGCAGCATCGGGACCGAGCTCTCCCGCAGCCGCTTGCTGTTCCTGTACCAGGTGTAGAGGGTCTCCTCCGCCGCGCCCCCAGCCCCCCGGCAGGTCAGGGTGACGGCCGTCCCTTCCCGCACCTCTGCCGAGGGCTGGATCAGGACCTCTGTAGCTGAAGGAGGGATGGGAGAGGGACATCAGGGAGGGAGGGGAAACCTCTGCCCCAAACCTGTGCCCTTCCCCTGGCTCCGTCCGGCCAAAGCCCCGCGCTGGGCTTCCCTCTAAGGCAGGAGCCCGTGGCGTCGGTGGCTGCATCTTTCATAGAATCATTAAGGTTGGAAAAGACCTCCAAGATCATCGAGTCCAACCGTCAACCCAACACACCATGCCCACTACACGATGTCCTTAAGCGCCTCATCTACACGTCTTGTAAATACCCCCAGGGGTGGTGACTCCACCACTTCCCTGGGCAGCCTGTTCCAAGGCCTGACCACTCTTTCAGTAAAGAAATTTTCCCTAATGTCCAATCTAAACCTCCCCTGGCACATCTTTGGTGGGTGACGTTCCCTGGACATCAGTTGGGATGTCTCCACCCGAGCTGTTTGCCACCAACAGAGACGAACGGGGCCTTTCCTGAGCCTTCACCTGCTCCCACCGAGCACCCGTGTTCGGCTGGGTGAATTGCTCCCAGGACAGGCTCTGTCCCCTCTGCCCACCGGCAGGTGATGGGCTGGGCTGGAGGCATCTTGGCCAACTTGAAATGGACCCCAACTACCTACCGTGGCACCCAAACTCAGGTTTATTTTGTCTGGAATTGGACCCTGAGGTCCATTTTGGTTTCTTTTGACATCCTAAGGGAGGGTCCTCTTGGACATGGTTTTGGGGGGCTTTCCTCTCCTCCTTTTCCATGGCTGCTGCCTCTGTCACCCCAAACCATCAAGGCTGGGGGAGCTGCGGGGTGCAGAGGGTTAGGGGATGGAGCAGGAGGAGCCGGTCCCTGCTGTGTGCCCAGATGCTGTGCACCGCTGGGGGCTTGTGGGACCGGGAAGAAGCAGTTTGGACAAACTTTGCGGTGTTTTGAAAGACCAAACTCAGGAGCACCTCCAGCTCTGCAAGCAGCTTGGACTCCCCGAGGTGGGGAAGGGCTGCAGGGAGGGCACTGCCACCGCACTGTCCCCGAGACACCAATGTCCCCCAAGTGCCACGCGGGTCCCTCCAGCTCTCAGGGCTGCGTGGCCCCCTCCAGCCCTGCAGAAACAGCCCCAACAGCCCCGGGGTCCATCGGCACCCAAGACCCGGGGCCAGGAGCTTGGCAGCCCCCTTGCACCGGGACCCACGGGACTCACCACGGGCGAGGAAGGGCTTGGCGGCGCTGGCGTTGCCGTAGGCGTTGCTGGCCGTGCAGCGATACTCCCCGCTGTCCTGCGGCCCCACGCCACGGATCTCCAGCCGCAGGGCGTTGCGGGAGGCGGTGACGCCGAGCCGCTGGCGCGGGGCCGCCTGCAACCCGCTGGCCGCCAGCAAGGTGCCATCGCGGTAAAGGGCCATGGTGGCCGGGGGGTGGCTATCCACGGCGCAGTAGACAATGGCCAGCCTGCCACCCTGCGTCTCCTGGAAGAGCGTGATGGTGGGGGTCCGGGGGGGGTCTGTGGGAGGGGAGAGGATGCTGCAGCTCGGGAGGTCCCAGCGGTGCGGCCGCTACCTGCACGTGGGGCACGTCCACCCCCGACCCGCACAGCTGCGCCTCCGAGCTGCTTTCCCCTTGCGTAAGCAGGTTGTATTTACTCACAGAAATGTCAAAGCCAAACCCAGGGCTATTTTATTTTTCCCCTGACTTGCAAAAGCTCCTGAGCTGTTATTATCGTAGCCGGCTCCTCGGTTAGTAACCTCCCAGCAGTTTACGGTGTGTAACAGATTAGTGGAGGAATGGGAGATGCTGCAGTGAACGGACAGGTCCCTGCTGCGGCAAATACCACTGACCGGTACCTTCAGATGCGGCTTATGACCAGAAATTGCTGCATTTATCGCAACCTCTACCCAGCAGGGCTGAAACCCCCCCTTCTATTGGACCCAAGACGTTTGGGGCAGAGACTTTGTTTTAACTCATGGGGTTTGCGCAGCCCCTGGCACAAAGGGACCCTCCTCTGGCGGGGACCCCCCGTCCCCTGGCAGGAGCCACGGGCACTCACATGTCACGCTCAGGCTGATGGCCTGGGATGTGTCACTGCCGTGGTCATTTGTCACCTTGCAGGAATAATAGCCGGTGTCGCTGGCGGCTACGTGGTGGAAGAGCAGGGTGTGCGCCGTGCCCTCCTTGAGCCAGGCGCTGTTCTTGTACCAGGTGTAGTTGAGGTCCTGGTCCTCCCTGCCAGGGACGTCACAGGACAAGGTGGTGGCCGTCCCCTCCCGCACCTCGGCCGCGGGGCTCACCGAGATCTCTGCAGCTGATGGAGATGGGACATGTTCAGGATGGCCTCGGAGGCAGGAGAGCAGCCCCCGGCCGCAGAGCCCCCCGCGGCGTGGGACAGAGTCTGGGGACAGGCAGGAGCCCCGCTGCCCCCCAGGGATGACGACGGAGGCGGGAAGCGTTTGGGTTTGTTCCCTGCTGCCGGCACGGTGCCAGCTGGGGTTCAGGTTCTGGCTTTAATGTAAAGCCCCAGGGGCAAAACTCATGGCGGGTGCAGCAGCGTCCTTCGCCTCTCACGGTCGGCACGGGGGGTCTGGGGGGAGCAGACCGGCCCCACCTGCTCCAGGCCGGGGGAGGTGCTCCCCGTGGGGCCCCGGCACGGGCGGCGGTCTGGGGGATGCGGCGGTCTGGGGCTTGTCTCTACTGCAGGATCTGATGGGGGACCCTGGCTTCCCCCTCCCCACAGACCACCCTGGCTCCGGATCCCCGTGAGCGCTGACAATCTCCTTCCCAGCGGCGGCAGCGAAGCCTCGCAGCCAGCTCCGCTCCCGGGCTTGGCTGGAAATCCCTCCCTGCCGTGTCTTTGGGGCTTACCATAACCCTATGCCATGAAGAAGGATGCAGGCATGGCACGATGGAGGCATCGCAGTCCTCCACCACGGACCCCCCAGCTCCTGGACCTCCAGCCAGTACCGGCCACCTCAGTGCCAGCCCCTGCCCTTGCTGGGTGAACTCCTTCCCGCTCCTGCGGCCCCACTCCTCCTCCAGCAATGCCCCCGCTGCCCCGAGGGGCCGTCCCGGCCGCCTGCGAGCTCCCCTGGCACTTACAGAAGACGTAGAGCGTCACGGCGGGCGCCGCGCCAGCCCCGACGGCGTTCTCGGCTTCGCAGCGGTACTGCCCGTAGTCCTCGCGGCGAACGCCCCGGAGGGTCAGGATCCGCTCGCTGCCCACGGCCGCCCCGTCCTTGTACCAGTGGTACGCCGAGACGGGGGGGTAGCTGCTGCTCACCTCGCAGGAGAGGGAGACCGTGTCGCCCACGCGGATGTTCTGCGCGGGGGGTCTGACCAACACTTGGGTGTCCTTAGGGGCGTCTGCGGGGAGGACAGACAGACACGGCGGGGAGCGGTGAGGCGGGGCAGGACCCGCGGGACTCTGCCGTCTATACGTGAGGGAAAGGAGCAAAGGTCTCCCCCGAGCACAGGAGCCGGCCCTGGCACAGGGAGGGCATCTCTGCTCAGAGGAGAGCTGGGAAAGGGGGCAGAGCTGCCACACCGGCAGCAGAGAGGGGTGGGCGCAGCGGTGGGTGCCAGGACGTGCCACGGAGCTGGAGCTGGCACTTCAGCAGCGTCTGTGGGACCGACGCTGGCCCTGGCCGTGGAGATCCGTGGGGGAACGGGAGAGGGAGGAGGAAGCAGGAGGAAACTCTGCTCTGGCTTTTTGCAAAGGACACCAGGAGGGAGGCAGAGGGGGAGGCACGATGGGTGGCAGGAGGGGGACCTGGGCGGCGCGGCTATGGCAGAGGTGGCCCTGTTCCCCGTCCCGCTCAGCCAGCCCCCGTGCAGAGCCGCCCCACGTACGTCTCACCCGCAGGACGACCTCCCCGGTCGCCTTCCTGGAACCATAAGAAACTTCACAGAGCAGCTTTTTGGAGTGATCCTTCCAGGAGAAGGAGGTGGTGAGGTTCAGGTAGTGGCCGACCCCGCTTGTGTCCATCTGGACCCGGCTGGACACTGCCGAGACCTGGGGGTCGTAGCCCTCCCAGCGCAGGGCAACGTCGCCCGGCGGGCAGATGTAGGGTGTGGAGCACTCCAAGGTGGACGTTTGCCCCTCGGTTTGCTCCTCGCTGGCAGCAGTGCTCGGGCGCTCGAGGTCATCTGGGGATGGAGAGGGTGGGATGTCCGCGTGGGGCGGGCAGGCAGGGAGCTGGGTCGGGGGGGTCTCGCTGTTGTACCCACCCGAAACTCTCAGCATCACATCCCGCGCCGCCGACCACCGGTCACCGTTGACGATCTCGAAGCGGAACCTGTAGGGCCCGCTGTCCTCCGGCGTCACCCCCCGCAGCAGCAGGGTGCAGTTGCGAGCAGCGGGGTCCCCCAGGAGCTGAGCACGGCCCCTGAAGTGAGCGTCCACCTCCTGGGTCGCCGAGTGGTACACCAGCGTCTTCTGGCTGTCGTAGTCCTTGTACCAGATGGCCACGACGCCGTCGCCGTCCGCCACGTTGGCGGGGTAGCTCAGGGTGCAGGGAACCACCACGCAGGAGTCCCTGACACCGCGCAGGAGCTCGGGGTAGGTGACCCCCCACGAGCCGAGGGCTGTGTGGAGGGGAGGCAGCAGGAAGGGGGGGTCAGGCGGTGAGCCGTGCCGGGGGCCGCAGCCCCCTGCTCCCCTCCTGGGACCCACCGGGGCTGCGTCACATCTCCTCAGCTGCCTGAAGGGGCAGGGGTCCTGGCAGGCAGGGAGGGACTCGGAGGGGGAGAGGTGGGAGAGGAGAATGGAGGGGTGAGACAAAACAGCCCAGGGGAAAATTTTGAGGTGGAGAAGGGGGGGATGATGGGGAAAAGCTGCATCTGTCGGTGGTGCTTTCGGATGGCGCGAGGCACCAGCCGGATTTGAAAAGCAAAGGGCTAAAAAAACTAGTAAAAAAGGAAAATTTGCCCTCCAAAAGCTGGTTTTCTCACCCCCCTCTCTGCCTCCTTGTCCTTTCTCTCACGCCCTGGCTGTGCCCCTGCCACCCCATGCCCACCCCATCCTGCAGCCCAGCCCCATCCCTGCCCATGGGCACCCCGCGCCTGCCCGTCAGGAGGGGGGGGCACGGGCAGAGCTGCCATGGGGGAGCACAGCACAGTGCGGCACGTGCCAGCAAATCCCCCCAGAGCATCTGCTGTGCCACAGCCCGCGGGAGAGCCAGGACCAGCCTCGGGGTCCCCAGAGCCCGTCCTGCCTGTCCCTCGGACATCGTGCACAGCCAGGGCATCAGCGCTCCTGCTCCCACCCCTCCTGGTGTAAATCCGGGCAACCGGCCCCCGCAGGAGACCGGACCGTGCCGGCAGGGCCGCGGCGGGGCAGGAGGCAGCAGGTCTCTTGGTGGCACCGTACCTGGCGGGACGAGGCTGGCCAGGAGGATGAGGCACCGGGGCAGGCGCATGGCAGCACCGCAGGGGTCCCTGCGGGCAGGGGCAGGGCAGGCTCACGCCGCGAGGGTGGGAGGTTGCCGGTCTTCGAGGTCAGTGGTCGGCAGAGGGGACCTGGACAACAAGAAGAGGTGGCCAAAGTCCTTGAAACACGTTGCACATCAGCACAGTCCAGCTTTTCCCACCCCATGCCCCCGCGCTGGTCTGCCAGAGCCCGCCCCAGAGCCGGCCAAAGGCAATTCCTTCTGCACCGAATGGGAAAACCTCGATCCCAGCTCATTCGCATCACTTTCACACCAGCAAAACGTATTATCGATCCACGCAGGATGAATCCTGCTTGCAACGACGCCGACATCGCTCGGGATGCACGGCGCTGCCGGCAGCAGCAGCACAGCCTCCAACGGGCCGGGTTGGTGCGGGGTGAGGGGGAGCCCCGGCCCCGCTGAACTCTCACGGGAGTTTAAGGAGCTAGTCCGGGTTTTGCAGCGAGGTGACGAGGTTTACAGAGCTTATTCACGTGCTAGCTGCAGCCGTGCAACGCGGGGAGCAAATGAAGAATAACAAAATACTGACATGGAAAATGGTGCGTACGGCATGGGATGGGGTCGTGCAAATGCTGGTTATGGGAGTCTGAGCTGAAAAAACAAAAATAAGGGCAAAAGAAAGCAAATGGATACCTGAAATTAAGAGGAGAGATACTTCTAAAGAAGAAATCTCAGGGAAATCCCCGTTAAGCCAGAAATCCCAGCGACCTGCTCACGGCCGCCAGCCGAGCTCCGGAGGGTCTGGGCGTCTGCGGGGGGCACAGACGTGGGGACGGAGGGCAGCAGGACACGGCCGGGCTCGTCTTAAAGCTGTCCCGATATCGCAGCTCCACGGGGCACACGGCATCGCGGCTGCCGAAACGCCGGAGACAAAAAGGTGCCGGTGCCCCGTGGGAGCCACCGAACCGTGGGCTGCAGAGGGCTGAGGGTCAGGTCCTGGAAGTGGGACCGAAGGACGCGGATTTTTAGACTCCGCAGTTTCGATTTCGATAAGAGCGGCTGCGGTGAGGAGGAGCGTGGCCACAGCCCCGAGCCCGGGGCAGCCAGTGCCCGCTGCACTGACTTTTGGTGTTGTACATTCAGGTGGGATGGTTTTAACTAGGGATTTATCAATTTTTAGTAGGTTTAGTGGCTTTTTGCAGCTCTAGACCTAAGCAAACTGATGAAATTTTTTTTTCATTTTAAAAAATTTTCATCTGTGATAAACCAGATTTTTTTTCTGAATTTCTTTCATTATCACAGAAATCAATTAACTGATTGATTTCAATTTAGATCTTTATCAAACAACTTAGCAATCTTTCCATATTGAAAGAGGCAGCTCTTCACTCCCTGAGCCAACCTTTCCCTCCTTCAACGATTTGTTATTTCGCTAACACCTTTTTTTCTAACATATGCTTTGAATTTCCTTGCTGCTAATTTGGTTTAGGGAGGTATTTTAGACTCCAAAGCACTCGTGAGAGCTTTAGTGTTGCCTGGGATTTTTCCCAGCCAAACTGAAGCACAAAGAGCAAACGAAACGGCCCCACCAGCGCCCTGTGAGGGGGGTCCCGCCGCCCCGGCCCCCCCAGCACCGCGGGGCTGGAGGGCTGCCCAGGGGCTGGGGGGAGCCGGGGACCGCGCGGGGGCCAGAAATAGCCGTGGGATCAGCGGGGGCCGCTGGGCTCGGGGCGAAGGAGGAAGGAAGCGCCGGCTCAGCGCCGGGGTCCGCTCCCCAGTGCCCCGCTCACGCTGACGCCGAGTTTCATTTCTTCTGCCGCGCTTCTCCCGGTTTCGGTTTCTGGGTGGCGTGGCCTCGAGGGGACCCTCGGCGCAGGATGGGGACCCCAGCTCCCCTCCGCCCACCCACCCCGTGCTGCGGCTGGGGAACACGGCAGCCCGTGGTGGGGCCCTGGTGCTTGTTAGCTCCACGAAATTAAGACATTTGTAAAGATTTCTTGACAAAAACATTTGTGTGCACGTGCACAACGCAGGGGCGGTCTGGGCGAGCCACATTGCACACGCCAGAGCAGGACATGTTATGCATTATCACCTAATACCAACTAGGCAAGAATATTTAGATGTCACGCACTGGAAAACAGGGGGAAAGAGGTGACTACCCAGTGAAGGACCCTGTAACCCTCTCCTCTGCACCCACAGTCTCGCTCAGCCTGAGCTGCCACCGGGACAGCCAGCAAAACCCCCGCGAGGGCTCCTGTGCGTGCCAGCAAGCGCAAGGGAGATCTCTAAGTTCTTCAAGTTTTAGTAAAAATCACCTGTTGGCATAGAAATGCGGCAACCGGGGCCGAGCCTGAAGAGGGAACACTGCTGGTGTTGGTGCCTTCAGCCTCCACCATGTCCCAATGCAGAGAGAGCAACAGGAATGGGGACCACGGGTCGGGCAGGGTGGGTGGAAGGGTCCCCCAACGCTCCCACCCGCCAGACGGCTCCTCGGGGCTGGGCAGCCCCCCTCCCCGCTGCCTGTCCCCATCCTCTGCCTGCGAGACCCAGCGAGGGCAGCGCTGGCAGCAGGGAGGGAAGGGGGCAGCCCCGTACCCCAGCCCTGCTCCGCCGCTGCCTGCTCTGCACCCACCCTGGCACTGATCCTGCGCGGGGGCCAGGGGAGCTGGGCTGGGAGGCTGCACAGTCCCGCACCACCCTCTTCGTTGCCGCCGTCGTGGCTTTGCCAATCTCTGCCATCCAGGGTCTTGCACCAAGGGGTGCAGGTCGGGTGCATCTCTGGCTCCAAACCCAGCCCCGAGCCTGGACCCGGGGCCCAGAAGTGTCTGGGCAACTTCCCTGGCCCCAGCAGAAGACAGACGAGGCTCAGCCCCACAGAGATGCTCTCGCCACCGGCAGCCATCCACCCGTGGCGAGGTCCCCGTGAGCAGCCCGTGCCACCCTGCCACCTACACCATGCAGGCAGCTCGCCCTAGCCCCAGGGGGTGAACCCCAGGGCCAGTCTCTGCCCCGGGTGTCCCCGTCCCAGCACCTCCACTGCGGCATTACCTGGGAGTGCCTGTGCCTGTGTGGGGTCCTCAGCCGCAACGTCCGTGGACGGCGCCTGCCCCTCGTCGCACGGGGAGAGCTATTTATCTGGTGCAGGGGGTAAGGAGCCCAAAACCGCATCACTTCCCTGTTCAGGGGTTTGTCCCTGCCGCTGCTTTTGGGAAGTGGCTGTCATCGTCAGCTATTTCTGGCCTTTTACCAATTCGGGGCTGTTTTGGGGCAGGGGTGGTCGTCCCCGCAGGAGGCTTTTGCAGCATCCCGGCGCCCCGGGCTACGAGGGTCATTGGGAGGCTGCATTTTCTTTGCACCGCTGCAGCCCAACCAGCATCGCTCTCCTGGCACCCCCAGAGCCCCTCGGGGCATCCTTGGCCTCCGCTGTGCCAGAGCCAGAGCAGGGCGATACCCCAGCCCCGGGGGCACCCACCCACCCGCCCGGCACACCCAGAGGGTCTCTGGGTTTAGTGGGGAGAGCCCACGCTGGCGGTGCAGGTGCCTGCGGGGACGGCAGTGCCCCACCGGGATGCTGCTGCAGCAGGCGAGCTGTCTGCCCGAGTCCTCCCTGGGGCAACCGGCCACCCGGAGAACTTATGCCCGCTGTTACGTTGTGGGCTTTCACTGCAGCATGCCCAGAGCGAGGAGAGGACTCGGCCAGCCCTCCCCAAGGGGGTTCCCAGCTCGGCACCGAGGCCGTGCCAAAACACGGGGCGATGCGGAGGCTGCTGGGGCTGCCTGGCCAAGCCCGGGGGGTTTGCACTGCGGCCGCGGCACCATCCGCATGGGTTTTCTGGAGGGGCCTGGGGGAACCTGTACGAGGAGCAACCAGGAGCAAACCATCCCCTGTCCCACGCCTGGCCCTGACCTTCAGGCAGGGGCTGAGCTGATCTTTGGCTGGTTTGGGGCTGGGTCCAGATCCAGCCTCTGCCGTGGGTGCCTGTATCTGAAGTAAAGGGACCCGGCGCTGTGGCACGAGCCCGTCTGTGCACCGGGTAAAGCTGGCACTCAAATTTGATGGCTCAGTGTCAAGGCTTGACCTTGTGTACGTGGACTGGGAGTGTAGGAAACAGCCCTCCGGGACCTCGTGCCGCTGTGCAGCGCCCCACCGCCCCCTCCCCAGCCGCTCCGTGCCCGTGCCAGGTTTGACTCGGCTGGGTTGGGTGCTGAGCCAGCAGGGCAGGAGCGGCAGCTGCCCGCAGCCATCCCGGCAAGCCCCTCCGGCTGTGCCACCCAAGCAGCACTGCTGGAAAACCGGTCCCAGACCCCACCAGCGAGCAGGGAGCCAGGCTGTCGGTGGAGGGAGGCTGTGCCAAGCCTGCACCCCCTGCGGCGGGGGCACCGCACGTTGCCAGCTCGGTTCGGGAAGCTGCCGAGCTGCGTTTCCTGACGCAGAACCGAGCGAAGAAACCCTGACTTAGGCAAATGCGGCCATATGGCATCTGGGCTTAGGCTGGTGCCAGGGCTTCTGCAAAGAGCCACAGCGGCCATCTGGCCCCGAGGCAGGAAAGCCTGAGGCAGCTCGACCCAGCACCAGCCCTTGTTGTGCAGCAGCTTCCTAAGCTTCTGCTTCCCTTTCGGTCCCCCTGCACCGCTTTTGCCGGAGCAAACACTGTCTCTGCCGTGCCCTTGCACAGCACGGTGCTGGGTGCTGCCGTCCCCACTTGAGATTTGGTGCTGCCGGGCCTGGATGTCACCCTTCACTCTCCAGGGACTCTCTCTGCAGCTCTGGTGCAAATGTGTCCCCAAGGTGGGCAGCAGCGTGAGCCCAAACGTGCAAGGTCCGGGCTAGAGCAGCCGGCCCAGGTCCACCACACAGCAAGCTCTGCCCGAGCGGAGCCTGCTCCTGCCAGGATGCAGTGGGCTTCTCCCCCGGGGGTCTCGGAAAGGATGGGGTCAGGTCGGGCTTGCGAGCAGAGCCGGGGAGCTCTCCTCAAGCATGATGGGCAGACCCAGCGCAGGTTTGCCAGTGCCGGAGACGATGGGTCCTGTCGAGTCCCTTCCAAAGAGCCATTGGAAACCTGCACCCACCTCCAGAACTACCAGGCTGGGTTAGCCCCCACGGAGCCTCGACCCACCCCGTGGGCATGTCCTCAGGGTCAACAGCCCCCCTTGCTGCCAGCTCCCCAAGCCCTGCAGAAGCTCAGGAGCTCGGCAGACACGTCTGAAGCACGATGTTGGCAGGGGCTCCCGCGCCTGCTCAGCATCCCTACCCGCTTGCACCCCCCCTGCCCCCAGCCAGCCAAACCGCAGGGACCCACGGGCTTCCCCAAATCGGTGACACGGGCAGCAGCAGAGCCTGCTGTCCCCGCTGGATCAGCCGCTCGCGGGGTGCCAGGCACGCAGAGGCTGCCTGCCTCCGTAGCCCTCTGTCCCCAGCCTTTGTGTGGGCAGTGGGCAGCATCCAGGGCAGAGCCCCATCCAGTTCCTCTTTCCGGGTCCCGAGACACGTTCCCCCAGGGTGGTGGCCATCTGCAGAGGGGAACCTTCTGGGGAAACTGAAACAAATGAAGAAAATCAGGGAAATCAGTGAAAGTGCAATGTGCCAAGGAAACCCATGCCCTGCGCCCAGGGAGGGGGGGGTGGCCACCACTGCAGCCTGGGACAAGCATCTTCTTGGGGGCAAAGCTCTCCCCGCTTGGCCCCGTGGGGTTCCCCCCTCCGTGACGTCTGCTGGCGTGGCTCTGAGCACATCGCGGGTCCGGCTGCGCTTTCCAGGGCTGGTGGGGGGACAGGGGCCAGGACAGGGCAAAAACCAAGGGGGAGATGTGGGAGGCAGCTTGCTCCTTGCCCAGGAGGAATGTGGGCTGGCCGCATACCAGAGTGATAAGGGGCTGCCTGGGGGCATCCCAGGAATTTGAGGTGTGGGCTGTCAGGAGGGAGAGGAGAGGAAAACATCGATGGGAAGAGCGAGCATAAATCAGCCGTTCCGCCCCGGCTGGCAGGGATGTGCCAGGCGCCGGCCCCGGGGACCCCCCCGCTCGCCGCAGTCCCCGCTGGCTGAGGGCACCCCAAATCCAGCTCCGCGGCGGGAACGGGGGGACAAAACCCTGCTTCCCCCCCTGCAAAATTTGCCTTTTGCCTTTCTTTCAGCGGGACGTCGCTGGAAGCTGGAGGAAGCAGGCGGGAGAGGAGGCGGTGCCGAGGATGGGGCCGAATCTCCCCCGAAGCCTCACCTTAACCTTCCTGGGGTGAAAGGCTGAAAGAAAAGGACAAATAAAATAAATACCCGCTCCACTGGGAGACAGGCTATAAAACCGCGGCCAAGGCCCGGCGTCGCCGCGCTCAGCACTGGCACCTGAGTCAACAGAGATTTATTTTTCTTTGGGAGGGGAGGCTGGGAAGCGTGGGGGGCCGAGCGTCGGGCTGCAGGGAGAGGGGCTGCTCCCGGGACCCTGTCCCCCCTGCTTGGAGTCAGACAGATGTTGGGGACCTCCCCCCCGCACCTCTCCAAGCCCCCCAACGTTGCACTGAGCACTGACACCCCCGGCATCCGCAGGGCCAGGCACATATGGATCCCCTCTATCTGGAATGTGCGGGGGGATGCCGAGGGGGCTGGCAGGTATTTAACTCTTCCCCTCCAGCCCCACGGAGCCGGTTCAGGCTTGCAGCGAGAGCCGGCTTCCCGCCGTCGTCCCCCCGCCCCATCCCCGTCCCCAGCGCCGGCGAGCCGCCAAGGGTCACCCAGCCCTGGGAACCCGGCCCAGCTCATTTCAGCGCTGGGTAAATATTTTTTTTGGCAGCGGGGTAGGTGCGAGGCCCCTGGTCCACCCAGGCGGCCCCCAGCCCCCCCGGGCTCTGGCCGCGGGCTGGGCTCTGCAGAGCCGGTGGGGCTGGGGGGGCTGCAGCGGGGGGTGAGCCAGTAAGGGGGTCTGCGGCATGGCAGCCTGTCCCAGGGGATGCCCCAGCCCCGCTGTCTGTCCCCCACCCCGTATGGGGGGAGGCTTGTCCTCACCCCAACAGCGTGGGAAGAGAGGAGAGAGCATGGTGGGGTGATGCGCCCTCACTCAAGGGGGTGCCCCTGGGATGGGATGGGATGGGATGGGATGGGATGGGATGAGATGGGATGGCATGGCATGGCATGGCATGGCATGGCATGGCATGGCATGGCATGGCATGGCATGGAATGGGATGGGATGGGGTGGGATGGGATGGGATGTGATGAGATGGGATGGGATGGCATGGGATGGCATGGCATGGCATGGCATGGCATGGCATGGCATGGCATGGCATGGCATGGGATGAGATGAGATAGGATGGCATGGCATGGCACGGCAAGGCATAGCATGGCATGAGATGGGATGGGATGGGATGGGTTGGAATGGGATGGGATAAGATGAGATGGGATGGGATGGGTTGGGATGGGATGGGATAAGATGAGATGGGATGGGATGGGATGGCATGGGATGTGATGAGATGAGATAGGATGGGATGGCATGGGCTGGGATGGCATGGGATGTGATGAGATGAGATAGGATGGGATGGCATGGCATGGCATGGCATGGCATGGCATGGCATGAGATGGGATGGGATGGGATGGGTTGGGATGGGGGTTGCTGGGGGGGTGCAGAGCTGGGGACAAGGGGCCACGGGGCTCAGGCAGAGGTGGGGGGCAGCAGCCGGAGGGGCAGCGCAGGAAGGGCAGGAGAGACCTGCTGGGGCGAGGGGATGCTGCGGCGCTGAGGACCGGGGCTGCGCCACAGGTTCAAACCTTTGCTCGTGCCTTCGGGCAGAGCACCGCCTGGCCGGCTGGCCCCTGTTAAGCCCGGGTATGCACGAGCATCCAGCTAAAATAAAAAGCCCTGACTTGGGATCGCCCTGGAAGGTACAGCTGGTTTCTGTGCTTGTGAGAGCAGAAGTTTCAGGCTGAGCTGTTGCTTGACTCGAAGGAAATGTTTTGGGTTGGATTCAACAACTCCAGGAGATTTTAACATTCACATATGTAGAAGCAAAGTAAGCTTTCAAGTGAAAAATTAATTTCAAATGCACAAATCTGACTCTTAAATTTAGGAAATGCTGGACTGAAGTGTTTTAAGCATTTCGAGTCACTGATCCCAGACGCTTCATTAGTTCAAGAGCCAGACGGGGTTTGCTGCAGATGAGAAAAGCGACTTAAATTATTCCTGTGACACAATGAGCAATAAAGTACAATGTAATGTGATATGACATGGCAATGCTGGTGCTGCGCTGCCAGGGAGCTGCGCCCGCAGCCGCCGCTCGTCCCCGCTGCTGCCGGGCAGCGGTGGAGCCAGCCCAGGCTGTGCCAGCGAGATGGGCCACGAGCCGCCGCAGCCCCGAGGCCAGGTGAGGGACACCTTGGGAGCTTCATACTCCGAGGTCTGGGGTCGGCTGCAGCCTCGCTGCATCCCCATGGGCAGGACCCGGCTCCTCCGAGCTCGGGGAGGCTGGATGGGACCCGGGGGGTGCTGGCTGTGCGCAAAGGAAACGCCACCGCCCTCGCCCAGCTCCGGCACGCCGAGGTCCTGGCTAGTCCACAGCCACCCCACGCCGCAGGGTTTGTGCACGCGTGTGCGCACAGGGCTGGTGATGGGGAGAGGAACCCCCCAGCACCCCTCTGCTGCAGCGCCGGGCGGAGGGCAGGCTGCAGAGCTCCTCCATGGAGGCAGAAGCCGCCTTTCAAGCCCCCAGGGATGCTCCTGGGGGACCATCAGCTCCATGGGGAAGAAATCAGATTGTGCCGACGCTGCTGCAGCCTCCCACGGCAGGCAGCCAAGGTCCAGCTCAGCTCTCACCTCACCTCCCTCTTCCAGACCGCTCGAGCGTTCCCCAGGCCGCGGGGGATGCTCGAGCACGGCGAGATGAGACGAGAGCACATGGATGCTCGAGCATCCCCCAGGACAGTGCAAAGCCACGGAGGTGCCCGGCCACCCTCGCCCGTCCTGGCCAGGATCCTGAGGTTGCTTCTGCCTTCCCGGGCACGGGGGCCAGGCCAGCTCCATGTCTTTTGCTGGTGTCTCCGCAAAAGACGCAGAGACCAGCACCGGGCAGAGCCAGCCATGAGGACAGGGATCCAACCCTCAGTCCCCAACTCCCCCGGCCGCAGGCAGCCGTTCCCACACGCTGCCTTCTCACGCCCGGAGGAGGCCTGGCACCCCTGGCACGAACAACGTGCCCCCTCGCTCCCATCTGCGGCAATGCTGGGATGGGCTGAAGGCATTTTCCCGGTGGCAGAGCCAGGGAGGGTTTTGCTGCTGCGAGCTGAAGCCTGGCCTGCCCCCGGCACGGGGGGGACGGACCTGCTAATGTGCCTGCGGCCCCCCTGTCCCGGGCTAAAAGCTTTCTTGGCGGCGGCGGACGAGGAGCCCTGCTCGCTGTCAGCGCCGGAGCCGCTGCACTCCTGAAGGGCTGTAACGCAGCGGGGGCAGACGGTGCCGGTCCCACGGGGACACGGGGCTGGGGAGGGGGGCGGCGAGCGGGCAGCAGCCGGGAAGGATCAGAAATGATGGAGGGAGCATCAGCTCCGCTCCTGGCCTCTTCTCCCAGAGCAGGGAGCAATGCCCGACGGCCGAGGCCACAATTCTCCTTCCTTGGGTTGTGCTCCACAAGTCCCCTCTGTTACACCCATTTTTAGGATGAAGAATACCCTTGGCTCTCCACCTTAGCATTAGCCATCGCTCTTCAGGAGCCGTCCCACGACGAGCTGGCCCTTGTGTGTCTGCCCAGGGAGCAAGTGGGACCCATCTCCCCCGGGGCTGTGGTGGTGTCCACCCCTCCTGTCCTCTCACCACCCACCCGGACCCCCGGGACCTGCTCGGGCTCTGCGGGATGAGCCCCTCGGCACCAGGAGATCCTGCTGCCGGTGATGCCGGCGGCCGAGGGACGGAGCGGTGCCTGCCGAGAGAGCCGCCGCGGGGCGAGAACGGCTTTCCCATTCACGAGAGGTTTTGTGAAGAACAACAGCAGCAGCTTTGGATGGAAATACTCTGATTTGGGGTTTCTCTGCAAGTTTTCTGGTGGGGAAAAAGCAGTTTCTGCCAAAACTGCTGGCAGTAAAACATTGCCTTGAAAATCTGAATGCTTGCAGGGGGAGTTAAGAGAAAGCAGCTTCACGGGAAGGTTTTAAGGCATCCTCCCACAACACGGCTTTTCCGTGAAGGGTGCCCTCGCCCCACTGCTGCCCATCCCCCGGGCAGCCAGGGGCTGACCTGGGACACCCCATGGCCATCACCGCCTGGGAGATGGGGACCCCCCACCGGGCACCTTTTCCCCCCCAAAGCCCCTTCCAGCTCCAGTGCTTGAAGCCGAACCGGTGGGGCCACGCTCGGCCATCGTGCAGGGTACGAGATGCTCCTGACCCGCTCCAGACCATCCCTCCCAGCACGGGGGAGGATGCTGAGCCTGAAGCAAAGGACGTGTTTAAAGGCGCTTAGGGACGGCCGCTGTCAAGACGATGTCCCCGACACGGCTCTCGCCTTGCATCGCATTACTAACAGCGGCCGAGATGGCGGGGAAGAGGCTAAAGATCCTTCCTACGCCGCTCAGCTCCCTTGTTCCTGGCTGCAGCCACTTTGCTACATCATTTTGCATTTTGCTCATCCTTTTTTCACCGCTCACGGTTATCAGGACCTGAAACATCAGTCTCAGGAGCTGTAGCTGGAGCCCCACGGGAGCCCCCCCTTCCCACCGTGCTGCCAGGGCTGCTGGGTCTGTGCTGAGCAGGGCCGGGACACGGAGTGCCCCAGGATACAGGAGGGTGGAAAGGTCCATTTTGGTTTCAAATCCTCCTTTTCCTTCCCGGGGAGTGGCTGGGGCCAGTCAGCGGCGATGCCCTGGACGGCAGAGGATCCCCGGCTCTGCAGGGGCTTCCCCTCCCTGGGTCCTGAGCAGCCAGCCGGGAGCTGGGTGTGAGGTCCTGGGGGAATTCAGAGCATCCCAAACTCCTCTGACCTCACCCAGCAGCGCGGCTTAAAGGGAGCCACGAGCGCGGGGTGCCCTTGGTCTGTCCCAGCCGTGCCTGGCCCGCCCCAGGCAGAGGGTGGGAGAGGCAGGCGACCGCCCGGGGCGGCCTCGGCAGCACCCACGGGTGCTCCAGGGAGAGGCCAGGGATGGGCTGAGCAGCAGCGGTAGGAGCAGACCCTCCTGCTGCCGATCTGCCAGCCCTGGCACCAGCCGCCAGCTCTGCCTGTGTCTCCAGCCCTGTCGTGGGGCACGGCACAGCACCCACCTGCAGGGTGGGTTAATGGAGGACGGGGTCTCCCCCGGGACATCGGAGAGCTGGGAAACCTGGGCAGCAGCCCGGCAGGCTCGGCACGGGCGATGCCATGGCAGGGCGATGCTGCAGCGGGGCGATGCCGTGGCAGGGCAATGCTGCAGCAGGGCAATGCCGTGACAGGGCGATGCTGCAGTGGGGCAATGCTGCAGCAGGGCGATGCCATGGCAGGGCGATGCTGCAGCGGGGCGATGCCGTGGCAGGGCGATGCTGCAGCGGGGCGATGCCATGGCAGGGCGATGCTGCAGCGGGGCGATGCCGTGGCAGGGTGATGCTGCAGCAGGGCAATGCTGCAGCGGGGCAATGCCGTGGTGGGGCGATGCTGCAGCGGGGCGATGCCGTGGCAGGACAATGCTGCACCAGGGCGATGCTGCAGCGGGGCGATGCCGTGGCAGGACAATGCTGCACCAGGGCGATGCTGCAGCGGGGCGATGCCGTGGCAGGGCGATGCTGCACCAGGGCGATGCTGCAGCGGGGCGATGCCGTGGCAGGGCGATGCTGCAGCGGTGCGATGCTGCAGCGGGGCGATGCCGTGGCAGGGCGATGCTGCACCAGGGCGATGCTGCAGCGGGGCAATGCCGTGGCAGGGCGATGCTGCAGCAGGGCGATGCCATGGCAGGGCGATGCTGCAGCGGGGTGATGCCATGGTGGGGCTGCACCAGACCCACAGACAGGGAGGCAGAAACGTTTCCCCCACACACGCGATATTGCGTGATGGGATTTTTCTGGGTTTAAACCCCCAGAGCCCCAAGGGGTGGCAAAAATCCCAGGGAAATAGCAGCTCCCTGCTGCAGCCCCCCTGTCCGGCAGTCGTCCCGGCTCCTTCATCCCCACGTGCCTGCGACCACTGGCTCCCAGTGCCCACAGAGGAAAGGGGGTCTCGGATGGGGGTACCTGGGGGCCCCGCAGAGAGACCGGGGGACAGGCAGCCCCAAGTGCACAGCCCCATGATGGCTTTACCAGCGAATTAGGGCCACCTAGATGGGGACCGTCACTAGAGAGTGATGGAGGCAGAGGCTGGGCACAGCTGGGCACAGCTGGGCACAGGCCAGGAGTCCTGACCCCCCCCTGCTGGGACGGTGCAGGGTCCCCAAGGCAGAGCTGCTGTGCTTGTCCTCCCCCAGCCCTGTGCCCCCCATTCGGGCCCTCTCGACGGGTTTATTTTGCTTTCCTGGAGAACTCCAGCTGACCCAGTTTAGGAAATATTCGCTGACTGGTGGCAGGAGCCGTGGGGATGGGGGGGAGCGCAGCGCCGGCTCCTCTCTGCGTGCCTCCGCGCCCGGAGCAGCGTTCACGTCCTCTCCTCGTTAGCGGCTAACGAACCATCCCGGCTGGCTAATGCTTTCCAGATGCCCGGCTGGCGGGGGCTCGGGGCTGGGACAGGCGGCGTGCGGGTGTAACGCACCACCGCACGCACACCCGTGGCCCTGCATCGGTTGGCCCCAGCGCTGCTTCCCCGTGCATCCTCCTCCTCCTTCTCTCCATCACGGCAGGGACCCCAGGGCTGGGACGAGGACCCGGGGGTCCGGCTGGGTCGGCAGGCGGGACCCCGCTGGGCTTTGGCCTCGGCTGTGCCGGCGGCCGGGGCCGGGCAGGGGAAGGGGAGAGGCCGGGAAGGAAGCTGGCATGGCCGCAGGGCAGGGGGACAATGCCGGTCCCGGGGAGATGAAAGGTCCGGTGAGGACCGCGAAGGCGCTGTGAGCTGCCGCGGTTTCCTGGGGAAGTCGGGGGCGCGTGTGCACATGCGTGTGCCTATGCGCATGCGTGTGCAGGGCATGTTTGGCAGGAAAGGGCGGTTGTGCAGGGCTGTGCATGGCTGTGGTTCGCTCTGTGCGTGTGTGTGTGCAAGAGCACGTGTGTGCAAGAGCACGTGTGTATGTGTGCAAAAGCATGTGTCTGTGTGTGCAAGAGCACGTGTGTGTGCAAGAGCATGTGTGTGTGTGTGTGTGTGTGTGTGTGCAAGAGTGCGTGTGGGGCTGCCCCTCTCCCAGCATCAGCCCCGTGCCGGGCAGCCGGGTGGATCACAGCCGGGTGGATCACAGCCGGGTGGATCACAGCTGGGGGGTCACAGCCCCCCATCATTTCCTTGAGACCAAATGCCCGCGGGGCTCCCGGCGTCCTCGGGGACGTTACCACTTTGGGGCCAGACCCAGCAGCCAGGCACGGTGACGGCACGTTGGCTGGTGGCTGTCTGGTCGCCCAGCAAAATACCGGAGCCACGAGCCCCACTCAGCAGCCCCTATGGCCACCGGCAGGCAGGGAGGGGTGTTTGGGGGGCAGCCGCAGGCAGCTTTGTGGGGCTCAGCTGGTAAGAGCCAAGTTTCTGCACCCCCTGCCCAGTGCAGCCCTCCCCAAAACCTCTGGCATGGGGACAATGGGGAAACTGAGGCACGGGCTGTTTGCTGACAGCTGTTTGCGGACAGCCTGTCCCAAACCATGTGCACAAGGACCGCAGATGGCCCCTGTGCTCCGGTGCTTTCCATCTCCCCGTGGTTTCCGTGGGAAGCCGGAGCGGGGGCCGCCAAGCCGCAAAGCCCCCCCGGGGCAGCGCTCAGCCACCTCAGCACGTTCCAAGAGTGCGGTGAGATGGGGCACGGGGGGACGCTGGCCAGGGCAGGACCTCGGAGGGACCCAAAACAGCCCAAGGGGGCCGCAGCTCTGCAAGGAACAACGGGGACGGGTGGGACGGCCAGCAACGGGGAAATTCGTAAATTGGCTGGCACCCACCCCGCCCGGCCGTCACCACCGCGGCCTCCTGCAACGCCGCCCTCGGCCAGAGCCCGTCCCGCCGGCTGCAAGCACGGGCTGTGCTGTGAGAAGGAAGCGAGCTGGCCCTTCCCAGGCTGGGTGTGCTCCCTCCCTGCTCCCGGTGTGCCGGCGCGGGGAGGGGGGGGCCGCGGGCGACAGCACCCCCTTCCCCGTGGGCTCCCCTTGGCATCGAGGTCGTGCTGACCTTGGTCTGGTTGGTGGCACCTTCCTTCGCCCCCTTTTGCACCGGCCCCACCGCCTGCCTCTCCATCCCGCTCCCCCGGCCCCATGCAGGGATGCCTGGCAATGGGAGATGATGATGATGGTGATGATGATGATGAAGATTGCCCTCCTCACGCTGCAGGTCCTGGCACACGAAGGACAAGCTCTCTGCTTTGCTCGACACGGGAGATGCTGCCTGCCTTTGGAGGAGCAAACTGGGTGAACTGGGCAGGAGGGGACAGGCTGCCTGTGTGCCCGCAGGGCTGTGCCAGGCCGGCGGCTGCCCCAGCTCCCGGGGAGGGGGCACCGGTGCCGGCCCCGGGAGCAGCACGGGGTACCGGCGTGGGGGACACACCAGCCAGACCTGGCGCCGGGTTTGTTTTCCCCCCGGCAGAGCACAGGCTTTGCGTCCTGGCCAGGGTCCGGTGCTCGCTTCCCAGCTCCGGTTCTCCGTTCTCCTCCCGAGCTTCCTGTCGCACCGAGGCATTTCCATGGGCCTTGCCTCAATTACCGGAAAGCGCTACCTCATCTCTTGACGGGGCGCCAGGGAAGAAAACACAGGCGTAGCCCCCTCCGCCCCTCTCTTCCCCTCCTCCTCCCCTCCCTCCAGAAGCTTCCCTGGCTCCGGGGCAGCGATGCCGGGCAGGGCTCCTGGGGGGACTGAGACCTCCCTGCTCCTGCCACCCAGCCCGTCACCTCGACTCCTGCCAGCCCCGGTACAGCCCCAGTACAGCCCCGGTGCAGCCCCAGTACAGCCCCAGTACAGCTGGGCACCTGTTCCCTGCATGCCCTGGAAAGCGGCTTTTTCTGTCCAGCCGGAGCAGGAACCAGGATGCAATGTGTGCATGCACGTGTGTGTGCCTGCACATGTGTGTGTGCCTGCACATGCATGTGTGTGTACATGCACTACATGCCCATGCACGTCTGTGTGCATGCACAGCCTGCTCAGGACCCCGCAGCGACTAGCCCTAACTCCCTACTTTACCCAGCTCCTGCCTGACCTGCCTGCAGGAGCTGCCTGCTCAACCCCCTCCCAGTCCAGCACACATCCAGGCACCTTCTAGGCTCTTCCCAGTTCCCAAACTGGGACCAGTGTCTCAGGCACTGCTACAGCAAGAGGAGGAGGGGAGGGAGCAGGCAGCAAATGGGCAGATAAAGGTGTGTGTGTGCAGGCAGGAGGGGTGCACGGGTATGGTGAGATGGGGGATGGATAGATGCGCGCGTGCATCCATAGGTGTGCGGGGGGACGGACAGACAACCAGCACACCCCAGGCACACCAGTCCTTTTCCATGTCCATGAGGAAGAGTCCCCTAACGCCCTCCCAGGGGACAGTCCGGGCAGGCAAGCGTGGAGCGTGGCCCTCAGGCTGCACTCACCCTCCAGAGCCCATCACCAGGGCGTCTGGGCTGCCCGGGGAGAAGACCAAAGGCCCAGCAACTTCATCTCCACTTCAGAGACCTGAGCACCCGGGAGGGACTTGGGCTCTGCACAGAGAGCTCAGCTCCTCGCCGCTGCTTCAGCACTCACCCTCCTGCCCGCTTCGGTGTTCGGCCGTCCCCCTGGCAGGGCAGGCACTGGCACGGGACGGTGCCGCCGCGGCGGCCCCTCTGCTCCTGCCTCGTTGCTCGCAGCTGATCATCCGGCATGTCCTGCTCCAGGCCACCGCGTCTCCGGCTGATGCCTGTTCCCAGCCACGGGGCTTTCCATGCCCACCCTGTGATCGCATCCTGCCCGCGGTCCTGCCTCTCAGCTGGGCCCCCCCAGCTTCGTGCCCCCCAGGGACTGTCCCAGCAATGACACCAAGGTTTCCCCTGGTACGACTCCAGCAGCGCGGAGTCTGCGCTCCCCATGACGGTTTAGGACCTGCTAGATAATCCCTCGGGGATCCGATTTACATGTACTCTGTTAATTTTATACACCTTCATTTTATGTACCTGCGCAGGTTTTTAATAAGACCACCCTTCAGCCTGCAGCGGTCTGCAGGTCAGGGGCTTCTTCATCTCGAGGCATGATCCCAGTGGTGCCAACGATCCCAGTGATGCCAATGATCCCAACGATCTCAGTGATCCCAATGATCTCACTAACCTCAATGATCTCAATGATCTCAATGATCCCAACGATCCCAATTATCTCAGTGATCCAAATGATCCCAACGATCCCAATGATCCCAGTGATCCCAATGATCTCAATGATTCCAGTGATCTCAATGACCCAAATGATCCCCATGATCTCGATGATCTCAATGATTCCAATGATCCCAACGATCTCAATGATGCCAATGATCTCAATGATTTCAGGGATCTCAGTGATCCAAATGATCCCCATGATCTCAGTGATCCCAATGACCCACCTGTGCTTTTGACACCCCCACGGATCATTTCTTCTTGGCCCGGAGCCCTTCGGGAGCCGCAGGACGGAGCCCTCGCCTGTCTCTGCTCTCGGGACACCCCGGCACCGCTTCCCTGTGCCGCCCAGCCCGGAGCCCCGTCTGGAGAGCCGCACGGCTCGGGGGGGCTGCGGGGCCGGGAGGAACGGGGCTCTGAAGTCAGGAGGTGGCTGGATGTCTGGACAGATGGACAGACAGGCAGGACAGACAGACGGGCAGAGAGCCAGCGCAGGTAAAGACGGGCGCAGAGAGCCACGGGGCTACGTCTGATGTGTCAGCCAGGGCGAAGAGAGTGACAAAAACTGGGAGAGAAACGTGTGTGGGGACGGGGAAGTGACAAATTAACGGGGCGACAGTGCCGGCAGAGGTGCGGAATCGTCCGTGTCCCTCCCCTCTCCCCCCAGCATCCCCGTCCCCGGCTGCTTCGGGAGCCTCATCCCCCTCGGCAGCCCGCGGTCCCCCGGCTCGGGGAGGCTGCGGCGAGCCCGGGGCCGAGCGGGGAGTTTAGGTTTCATTCCCGGCGGCGCTGGCCCTGCCTCCTCCTCCCGCTCCCACATCTGCAGCTGGAATTGCAATTTGAGGCGCTGGCTGGGCTGGGCGCCGGCCGGGAGCGGGAGTGGGAGGAAGGCGCTCGGGGAAGCCAGAGGAAGCCGGAGAGCAGGGGGCTGCGCGGCGGGGCCGGCGGCACGGGCGGGCCGGGGCCGGGGCCGGAGCCGGGGGGCATCGCCGGCAGCCGTGGGCAGGAGGGCATCGCCGGTGGCGGCGGGAGCCAGCACCCGGCCGGCGCAGCTGGAGCCAGAAGGCGGTGCCCGGACCGAGGGGTCCCCAACCTGTCCCCCCCCAAGAGGTAAGCGGCCGTGGGGCTTCGTGGGAGCTGGGGACGAGCGGAGACACCGCCCGAGGTGTGGGGACAGGGGGGACCCGGCATCGCCCGGCTCTTCCCTTGGTCGGGGCGAGGGTGCCACCTCCCCAGCCGGCGGGACATCTGGGGTCTCTCCCCAGTTTGGGGGCACTGGTGAGCGAGCACAGCGGCACTGGGGGGGTGTCAGGACTCCTGCGGCCTCTCCCCAGTGAGGATGCGGGCTGCGGGCATGGGTGGGAGTGGGGATTGCTGCGTGGAGCCCCTCCTGTGCCGCCATGGGCACCGTCCCCTGCGCACCCCATCCTGAGGGGGTACTGCTGTGACCGGCGGGGACACCCCCGCGAACCACAGGGACAGTGCCGTGACGTCCCAGCACCGTGCAGGGGCAAGTGTCAGGGCAAGCCATGCCGGGGACATCCCGCCAGCTCCAGTGTCCCAGCCATGGCCGAGAGAGGGCAGCGGGAAGAGGGGGGGACTCCTACAAACAACTATGGAAACCCAACAGCTTTGCCCGGAGGATTCGGGGGCTCCCCAACCCCACAGACGTGCTCATTCCCAGTACAAGAGGCTTGTGGGGACAAATGCCTCCTCCCGCTCCCTGCACATCTGGAGCCCAGCCCCACAGCTGCCCCGAGCCCCCCCCACACCGCTGGGGCAGCCTGAGCCACGGGGCACCGTGCCCAGCGAAGCCGGTGTCCCCACGCCACGCTCGGCGAGGCCATGCCAAGGCCCCGGTGCCCTGCCTGTCCGCCTGCCCTGAAGCCATCCCAAACTTGTTTCCTTTCCCTGTTTCCGTGAGCCCCTGCAGGGGCGGAAATGGTGGAAAGTCCTCAAAAACGCTGCTCCTGCACAAGCTGCCAGAGCGAGCGCCGGGAGCTGCCGGGACCCTCTCCCAGCAGGGCCCCCCAGAGCTGGGGGCTTCAGTCCATGTCCCCGGGGGGGGCCACGGGTGCAGGCAGCTTCATGTGCAGGCAGAGCGATCACTGCCCGGGATCTGCATGGGGACGGCGCTGGAGGACACAAGGGCTCTGCACGGCTGCGCTCGACGCAGGCGTGTGCCCTGCTCACACGCGTGTGCCTGGGAAGGGAGGGATGCACTCGTGTTCACCGGCCGGGATTGCGGAGGTGCCAAGCTCACTGGGTACCCCAAAGCCTCGCCAGCGCCTGGCCGGCACGGGGTGCAGAGGTCTGATCTCCAGCGCTGCGCAAGGAGAGGCACGGCCAGACGAAACCCCTCGGGGGGGCTGGAGGACACCTCGGCCCCTTGGTGCGCTGCCACCAGCTGCCAGGACGGGCTGAGCCCACTCACCTTCCTTGCCGGGACCCCAGGCAGGGGCTTGGTAGCTTGGGGACAAAGGTGGCCATTAGCCAACGTCCCCTGACGAGACCTGCTGTCAGTTTGGTTTGCTGAGGTGGAGGATTTCAGCCACCCGGAGCCTGAGGGTCTGCACAGGCTCTGCACCGACTGCCGGGACCATCCCACGGCCACAGAGGGGCAGGGACCAAAACCATTGAGTCACCAGAGCCCGGGGCCTCGCTGCTCCCCCCTGCTCGGGCTGACAGGGGGATGCGGGCGGCCTCCCCCGGGAGCTGAGACCCCCGGGATGGGGACACAGAGGACGTCCTTGCACAGCCCCGTCAGGCTGGGCTCCGGGGTGGCAGACCTGGGGTTACCCCCCACCCAGCCCCAGAGCTACATGGGGGGTGTCTGACCTGCAGACAGGACAAACGGACACCAAAAATGCAAGCTCAGCCCCGGGCAGAGTTTCTGCCAGAGGAGACACAAATTCCCAGCGTTGAAGGGGCGATTCCCTGAGCACGTCCTTGCAGGGCACGCTCACAACCTCGTGGAAAGCCCAGTTTTGGTGGAGAAGCCCCTCTGACAGCCTCAACCTGCCAGATCCCCCCCCCGTGCCCTCCCGGGACCACCAGCACCACGTTCCCCGCTGGGGTTTGCCCCGCAGCCCGCATCGGCCACGGCTCCTCCTCGCTCAGCCCCTCGCCGCCGCCTCCGCCGGGGTGGCCGGAGTGGAAGCCCCCCGCTCCGGGGAAAGGCTCGCCACCTGCCATTTTTAGCACAAGGCTTTTCCTCGGGAGGCTGCCGAGAGTGGGATCTGGCTGCCGGGTCGGCAGCGCGTGGGTGGGTTTGGCTTGGAGCAAAGCCTCTCCCCGATGAGATAAGCCCTGTCCTGAGCCCGCAGCTCCGCAGGATGAAAGCGGCCGGTGCGGGGCAGGCACCCTCGGAGGCGATGGGATGCTCTTGCATCAGGCAGAGAGCCAGGAGCCGGTTTATTAGCTGGCAAAGCAGTTTTGGAGCTGGTCAACGCTGGGTCACGGCTCCTAGGACGGGCAGGGATGCCTTCGGCCATTCCTGCTCTTGCCAGTGTGGCCACCATGCTGCGGGGAGCCTGGCCCTGGGCAGTGACTGCTTCGATTAAGAAAATAACTGTAAAGGATCGCCTGCCCTCAGTTTCTTTCTTTGATCAAGCCTAAAAACCTGCAGCGTGGACCCCACGCTGGTGGAACGGCGTTTTGCACGCATCTGTATCGCGCACATCTGTCTGACCTGCCTAATGAATGCACACATCTGTATCACGCACATCTGTCTGACCTGCTTAATGAAGGGAACCCAGTTCCCCACACACACACAGAGGCCGGGCCAGCGGCTCTGCCAGCGCCTGGCCGGTGCCGAGGGGGTGCGCACTGAGCCGGGACAGCCCCCCGCCACAGGCAGGCAGGTACGGGCTGAGCCCCCACCCTCCTGCACCCTATTGGAACCTGAGCCCCCGGGACTTTGGGGTCTCCCACCTGCAGCCCCCGCGGGGATGCAGGGTCACAGCCAGCCCTGTCCCTGCTGGGTCTTCGAGGGGGGGCTCGAGCCTGGGCTCACCCAGTAACGCTCAGGGGGGTGAGGGGACCCCATGGACACCCCAGCACATGGCACGCTGTGCACCCCGCTGCCGAGGGGGCAGCCAGCACCTCTGGGCACACGGACACTTGTCCCATCGTCCCTCCTCCTTCTCTTGCAGCCGGGAAGGCGAGGCCGCCATGGCGATGCTCCTGGAGCCCGGGATGCAGAGTCTCCGGATGGGTAAGGCTGCTTCCCAGGGAGGGTGCCCGGCGGGGACGGCAGTGAGTGGGGGTTCCCCTGCTCCCCCTAACCCACCACCGGCAGAGACAAGCTCCCTGCAAGCGTGACGCTCCGGGCCCCTCTCCCTTCGCCTCCCCGCACACCCGGGTGTCCCCCCACCGCTCCCCCAGCCGTCCGTCCCCTCCGCAGTCATCCTCCCGTCTGCGGCCCGGAGGAGCCCCCCACGCTGCTCCTGCGCTGGGGTAACCAGAACCAGCTGCGGCGAGGAAACCTGACCCTGCGAACACAAGCCGGGGAGCAGCCTGAGCAAAGATTGCGAGAATTAACCCCCTGCAGGGTCCCCCCAGCCCCTCCAGATCACCGGGAGCCCAGTGCCCACATTCTGGCGGGTGCCGGCTCCGGCTCTGGACCCGCAGGGAAGATGCTTCCCGTGCACGGCCCCGGGTCGGGTCTCCGGAGCCCCGGGCTCGAAGCCCGGCTGAGCTGCCGGCTCCCTGCCCAGCCTGGGCGATGCTTTCCCCCGCGGCTGGGGGACACCGGCCTCCCCCCGCTGCGGGTCTCCGCCGGCACACAGAGACACCTGAAGCGACGTTCCAGTTTGTCAGGGATCAAATATTCATGGCGCAGACATGGGATACAGCGAAAGGCACTTACGGAGCAGGTGTGAAGGGACCGGAGCCGTGTCGCGGCAGGGAACGGCCGAGCCCCCCCGGGGGCCCGTGGCAAAGCACCGTCCCTGACACCGTGGCCCTCCCCCCGGGGCGAGCGCTGTGCCGGCGGCTCGGCTCTCGGCCGGCCAAGGAGACAAAGCAGCGGGGAGCAGCCGCGACCCCCACTGCTGGGACTGGGGGTGCCCACGCGGCCAAGCCCAGCCCCAGCCCCACGGCTGCTGCTGTTGGGGGGTCCCAGAGCACCCCCACTGCAGGCTCCCGGGCTGCCAGAGGGATTCAGGGAGCTGCCCCTGGTGCAAACTGGTCGCGGTGGGAGCTGGGGTGGATTCACCTGGACACAGAGAGCAGCTGCCGCACCCTCTGGCAGAGGGAGAGCTGGAGTTTTGCGCTTCCCTGAGGAAAGACCGAGGAGCCTCCTCCGGCCCCAAACCTCTCCGGAGTCCAGCTGGGAGCGGGTGGCTGCTAATCCCTGCTCCCGCGCTCCAGATCCCGGCAGGCTCCCGGCACGGAGCTGCCTGGCCGGGGAGGCAAGCCCAAAGCGTGGGTCTCGGCAGAGTCCCTCGGCCCCCCCCCGTGTCACCGCCTGGACCCCATGTCCCATTCCCAGCACGGACGTACCCTGACCAGAGCCAGGGCCGGCCAAGTCCCTTGGGAAAGGCGGGCCCGCTCCATCAGCTGCACCAGCCCCTTCCCGGCTGCCCCCCACCAACAGCTGGAGCCGGTCCATCGGCCTGTGCTTTCACAGGGCAGATGATTAATCCCCTCTGCTAATTGGAGCCATGTGGCAAGAGGAGTGCAGGCAGCCGGCAGCCCCCGCGCCGCGGGCGTGCGGGACGGCCCCGGGGCTCGCCCCGTCCCGGCGCTGGCTGGGCTGGGGGCCAGGCGTCCCACCAGGGACTGAGACACCGGGATTAACGGGGATCCCCGGGACAAGGCTTCTGCGGCTGGAGGAGCTGGTGGGGGTCACCCGAGGAGATGCAGAGCTGGCTGGCGTCTCGAGGAAGAGGAGGAGGAGGAGGAGGAAAGCCTTGGCGGGCCAGGAGCTGCAGAGCAAGCCGCTGCACCACGGTGCCTGTCCCCATGTCTCACGGCAGCGAGACAGCACGAGCCTCCCTGAGCTCCCCACGCAGGCTAAACCTCGAGTCATTGCGGGCTCACGCAGGAGTCACCGGTCTCCACCAAACTGCTGTTCTGCAGCGTGGCCACGGGTCTGAGCCGGGCACCCCTCCCCTCCCCGAGGACCAAGGAGCTGGGTCTCCGTGGCCTCGTGCTGAGGAAACTTGCTCTGCTTCGGTAGCTCACCAGCATCTCCTTCCCAAGTTTTTCCCCCATTCCCGCTGGATACAAGTGTTTCAGCTGCTTGCCCAGAGCAGCCTCTGGCATCCTTTGCCGTCATCCCTGCCAGGCGTTGCCAAGCTGAGCTAGTGTGTATTTATGTGATGATGGCTGTCTTGATTTAAAAATAGGCAGCTCTGGAGAACCACCGCGTCCCTTAGTGCTGCAAACACGTCACGGGTTTTTAGTCCTGACTCTTCTGTCGTCAGCTGCAAGGAATTAGACCCGGCTGCTCCTTTGCCGGAGACCACTGCACTTCCACTTCTCTGGTCCCCTCAGACGTGCAAGGCAGGACCCATCCCACCGCGGTTTGCTCATCTACAGGGGAAGCGTCTCCATCTGCAGCCACCACCAAGGGTCTCTGTAGAGTCCACGGGGAGAAACTGGGCTTGCAGGTTCACCTGACTTACTTTAGATACTGGCTTCAGGATGAGACGACTCTTCCTCCGCGTGCCAGTTCCTGTCTGGTGATGGAGAAGAGATTGAGCCCAGGCTCATCACCAAAGCCTGCCCGCACCAGTGAGCCGAACCCCTCCCTGAAACACCACGACCAATTCACCCTGACCCATCTTCTTGCTGAGCAAGAGCTCATGTCCCCCAGTCCCGCAGGAGAAGGTCCCCCAGCCCTGCGGCTCCTCTCTGACCACTGTGGCCACCCTCTCTGTGAGCCCCAGACCTGGAGGGAGGGATCCCTCTGAGCTCACCAGTGCTAACACCAGGTGCACCTCCTTATGACACCTCCAAGGGCTTCCTCATTTGCTAATTTAATCAGTGCTGATTAGATCATTCCTTACACATGGTTGAAAAAACTGTAGGAAGCTCCCCAAGCCCAGAATCGCCCTGTGCGGAGCCCACCGGCAGCAGCCCCCGCAGCGACTCTGACCCCCTGCTGCCAAACCCGCATCCGCACCGGCTGCACCTTCATCGGGATGTCACGTTGCCCTCACCTTGGGGAAGGGTCTTCAGGAGGGGCCGGGGCACGTTCCCATCCCAGCCTCACCCTGCTGTGTCCCCAGGTGCCAACGGCGAGCGGTGCCCCACGCCGTCCCCTCCCGGCTCCCCGGGGACGCCCCACGACAGCTGCAGCATCGCCCCGCTGACGCCCTCCCAGTCCCCGGTAAGGCAGTTGCGGGGTCCCCTGGGGCTGCCGGGCTCCGTCTCCCCGGCGTTGCCCCCTCTGATCCATCCCTGATGGGGGGTGACCCCCCGCTGCCTCCCCTCCCGGTCCGGTTGCCGTCCCCACGGCGCAGCCCGGTATCAGCCGAAGGCTGGGTCGGTCTATCACCGGGGCCCAAATCCCCCTTGGCTGTGGGATTTAGGGGACTGGGTTTTTTCCAGCACAGGAGGTTACAGGAGAGGAGCCGGAGGAAACACCAGCATAAGTTTAATTCTTTGCAAAGCTCCTGGCCTCAGCTTGCTCCTACCGGAACGTCCCAGGGGACCGCCCGGTGCGGAAGGACGCAGGCGGGAGCGTGCCGGGGCCGGTTCCTCCCCGGCGCTCGCTGTCCTTGCGGCTCCCTGAACATGCACATTTCTGAGACAACCACTTCACCCGTGCTAATCGCCGGCTTTTTTCGGGGCAAGCTAATGTCTGCACTCATCAAATCCGGCTACGTGAAAAGTTAATGAGGGCTTTTAGCTTTCCGTGTCTGCCCCGCGTGCTGGGAGGCTGCGGCAGGCGAGGGCGGCAGCGCGCGGCGGTGACACGGGCACGGGGCTCGCTGCGTCTTCGCGGCTCCCTCGGCACCGCCGCTCCCTGCCACCTCCGTCTGCCATCGCGGGGGCCGGCCAGGAGGCGAGGGGGGGGGCCCAAAAGCATCGGCTGTAGGAGGCAGCAGTGGGAACCCCCTGAAGCACCTGGGCCAGGAAGGTTTTCGGTTGGGTGACCCGTGGGGGCACCTGGGACGAGGTCCCTTGGACTGAGATCGGGAACAGGGAAGGTTTTGGAGAATCTCAGCCAAAATTTGCCAGGGTTCAAGTGTGGAGGGCTCGCCACCCCAACCCTGGAAGAAACAGGGACCCCCACCACCGCCCCAGGCAGCTCTGGTGGGCAGAGGCCACAGGCATCCATCCCCCTCCGGGGCTGCCCAAACCCCCTTGGGAACTGCTGCAGGGACCCCCCCAAAACCCCCTTGTCCCTTGGGAACTGCTGCAGGGAACCCCCAAAACCCCCTTGTCCCTTGGGAACTGCTGCAGGGACCCCCCAAAACCCCCTTGTCCCTTGGGAACTGCTGCAGGGACCCCCCAAAACCCCCTTGTCCCTTGGGAACTGCTGCAGGGACCCCCCAAAACCCCCTTGTCCCTTGGGAACTGCTGCAGGGACCCCCCAAAACCCCCTTGTCCCTTGGGAACTGCTGCACGGACCCCCCCAAAACCCCCTTGTCCCTTGGGAACTGCTGCAGGGACCCCCCAGAGCCCCAGTCCCTCTTGTCCGTGATTTGGAGCTGCGTAGGAGGAGGAATTGCCCCGTGTTGTCGGCATCACTGCAGAGGAAGCGGGACATCACTGCGTCCCCTGATCCAGGAAGAATTAACCCCTTCACGGCTTTGCTTTGGTTGTTTGGGTTTTTTTACCCCCTTCCTGAAGCGGCCAGCCCTGCTTCGCTGCTCGCCCCCAGGACGGCGCCCGTCCCTAACGGCTGCCCTTGCGTTTCAGAGGAGCGAGGCTCGCTCCCAGCAAACCGCCTCCTTCGCCGTGGTGGTGGCCATCGACTTCGGCACCACGTCCAGCGGCTACGCCTTCAGCTTCTCCAGCGACCCCGAGGCTATCCACATGATGAGGTGCGGAGCGGCCGGGGGCCGAGAGCCGCTCCCAGGGCTGTTAAAGGACTTTTTGCCCAAAGCAGCTGGACCTGGGCTTGCTGGGAGGGCGGGACGGAGCCGGGCTGGGCAACGAGCACCCGCACCATCACGGGTGAGGGATGCCGCTTGGCAGCGGCGCGTGGAAGGAGCCCGTGGAAGGGTCTCGCGCGGAGCGGGAGGGTGGGCTGAGAGCACCTCTTCGTTAGCACTCTGCTATAACGACCTGCGCGGGTGCAGAGGAGCCCTGCAGGGGTTGCAGAGGGAGTAGAGCGCTCCTCGTCCCAGGGACGTCGGTCCCTTCTTTGGCCCTATTTAAGGTGCTTGAGGTTGTGCCCGTATAAATAAATGAAACGGGGCAGGACCCGTTCTCTGGCCCGGAGGTTCACGGGCTGCTGCCGGCTCCCGTTTGCAGGAAATGGGAAGGAGGGGACCCGGGGGTGGCCAACCAGAAGACCCCCACCAGCCTCCTGCTGACGCCGGAGGGCGTCTTCCACAGCTTCGGCTACACTGCCAGGGACTGCTACCACGACCTGGACCCCGAGGAAGCCCGCGACTGGCTCTACTTCGAGAAGTTTAAGATGAAGATTCACAGCACCAGCGTAAGTCCCTGCTCCCACCCCCACCTCCCCAGGGGACCCAGGCTGGACGTGAGCTGAGCTGGTCCCAGGATTTATCCCGCTTTGCAGAGAGGGGTTCACCGGGGGGAGCAGAAATCCGGGAGGGCTGGAGGGGGGCTACAAGCAAAACCTCTGACCACCAGCATCCCGACCGAGCGCACCCAGCTCCCTGTTCGCTTTACACACGCTTCACACATAGCCACGTTTTAACCCTTCGGAGGGGGGTGATTTTTGGTTTCCCCCATCCGAGCTGCTTCAGGGCAGGTGGACGCAGCTGCAGAGAGCCCGTGCCCCAGCCGGTCTGTTTGGCACGGGGGGGACAAGCACCCTGCCCGAGGCTCGCCGACGGAGCGGGGATGGGACACCGGCCACGTCCCAGCACCCTGCATGATCCGTTTGAAGCTATTGCTCTTTCTGGCAGGACCTCACCATGAAAACTGAACTGGAAGCTGTCAACGGGAAGAAAATGCAAGCGCTGGAGGTGTTTGCCCACGCGCTCCGCTTCTTTAAGCAGCACGCCGTGCAGGTAGGGCACCCTGGCACCCGAACCGGGTCTCCCCGCACCGTCACACAGCCCTCCTCTCCCTCCCCAAACGCAGTACAAGTCATGCACGTCGTCCCGCCCACGTGGTGCTTCCTCACCCTTCCCCGAGGGCCCCGATGCTCCAGCCGGGGGGTCACCTGCTGCCTCTTGCCCGGCAGGAGCTGAAGGACCAGTGCCCGTCCCTGCCAGAGAGAGATGCCATCCGCTGGGTGATCACCGTGCCCGCCATCTGGAAGCAACCGGCCAAGCAGTTCATGCGGGAGGCTGCCTACAAGGTGAGGGGACCCCGGGGGGGCTGTCCCACGCGGTGACCCTCGCAGGGGGCTGTGCTCTCCGGGGGATACCTCCTTCCCCCCTCTCCCTGTGGGTGCTGCCCACATAACGAAGGGTCTCTGGCTTGTCCTGGTAGCCTAAGGGACAAAAGCTGGACTCTGGCTGTTGGGCATGGGCCAGCTTGGAAACCTGGCGTTGGTGGGGCGGGAGGATTTCAGAGCTGGGTGTGCAGCGAGCGGGGGCTGGGGCTGGGGACGTGTGCTGGGAACAGCTCCCCCAGGGCTGGGGGTGCCCCTTGGGTGCTTGGTGCCACCGCTGGGTCCCTGGGACGGGCGGGAGCCCATCCCTACAGCACGGGTGGTGCCTGGTGCACAGCCGTAACACGTAGGATTGCTGTGCAACGTATAGTACCTATACAGGCAGAAGCGATGCGAGGGATGGGAAAGCCCTGCCGGAGCACGCCGTGGTGCACCGGCACCTTCTCTGCCCTGACGCCCCGTCCTCCCCGCAGGCCGGTCTGGTGTCCCCGGAGAACCCGGAGCAGCTGCTGATCGCGCTGGAGCCCGAAGCCGCCTCCATTTATTGCAGGAAACTTCGCCTCCACCAGCTGATCGACCTGAGCTGCAAACCCCCGGCCAACGGGCTGGCGCCGGACCACGCCATCGACTCCAGCTTTCGGCAGGGTGAGGGGCCACAGGGCACCGGGAGCTGCCGGGTGGGCACTGGCAGAGGGTCCTGGCAGGCTGGAATAGCAGGAGATGGAGCAGGCAGGGATCTGGCCCCGCAAGCCAGGTCTTGAGGGTCCGTCAGCGGCGGTGGCTGCGGGGAAGGGGTTTGAGGCAGCCCTGGGGCACAGCTCAGCCTGGGCTGCAGCAGTGGGGTCCCTGGGCTGGGCACCCAGATCACCCTGGAGCGGGGTGCCGGGGAGCTGGCCGGAGAGGGGCCAGGCTGCAGACTCAGGGTGCATCTATCCCGGCGCTCTCACACCCCCACCCTGGGGTCCAGGTCCTGCCTGGGGAGCAGAGGGGCTCTGGGAGCAGCCCCCGCCCAGGGGGGTCCATTCCCCAACCCCCAGCGGGTCCCCGCCAGCCCTGGCACGGAGCTGCTTTGAATTCCGGTCCTGGCGTGTGCCTCTCGCTGGGCTTTAGGGACGGAGCAAAACCAGGGCTGGTAAAGGAGCGGTCAGTGCCGGGGCTTTTACTGGGGAGCTGCTGCTGCTCCCGGCGCCGGCTCTGCCTCAGCCCTCCCGGCCCCTGCGAGCAGGGGGTGCACGGGCAGCCCCCCCGGGGCTCTCCAGCGTGGGTGTTTCTCCCCAGAGACCCCCGTGCTCCCCTCCTGGGTCTGGCACGGGCACTTGGCCCTCTCCTGCCGTGGCCCCTTGCCGAGGGGCTGACTCCCTCCCCATCCTCCTCCGCTCCCGGCTCTTTCCCACTTTCCCGTCCCCTTCCCTATAGTTTTCCCTCCTCTGGTACTTTAGCAAACGAGACCCATTCTGGCAAAAGCCGCGCCGGGGCGAGTCCTCGGCGGGTGCCCCGCAGCCCTAAAGCCAGCGCAGCAATCCCGCACCCCCGTGCGAGGGCAGGGCTGGTTCCACCGCCACAGGGACCCCCAGCCCGCAGCATCTTCTAGTGACGGGGGAAACTGAGGCAGAGATGAGTGGGGCACCATGCCAAGGGAGTGAGTGGGAGGCCGTGGCTGCTCCCCCCTCTGGCAGCCCCGTGGAACCCCGCTCCCCCCTTTGCCCCCCCCATTCCCCCCTCCCCGAGCCCACAGGGCCAAGGCAGGCTGTGGCTGCTTTCCCGGGCGGCATCCAAGCCACGTGTCCCCCATGGCTGTGGCCCCTTTCATCTGCCCAAGCCGCCCTTGACCTCCACCCACACCACCCCAGGTCCCCGGGCCGCCTCTCCCCTTCCCTCTCCCCGCATTTCCAGCCGGAGCCGTTCCTGCTGGCTCAGCCGGAGCCGCCCTGGATTCCTCCCAGCAGCTCCGCTCGGCTCCCCGGCTCCTCGCCTCCCCTCTCCCCCCGCCCGGCCCCTCTCTACGGGCCGAGCCCTCGGGCTTCCCCATCCCACACCGACCTCCCCGGTCGATGCCGTAACCGGGATCAGGGAGAGGATCCACCCGCTGCTCCGGGGCCGGCTGAGACCCTGCGCTGAGCCGCCTGCCTGACCCTCCCGCCATGCGTGGGAGCCCGGGGGTCCCCTCTGCTTCGGCCGCGGAGCCGGGGCTTTACCGGGGCAGAGCCGGTTTGCCCAGCCGGGACCAAGCCCCGGCGCTGGGACCTGCCGGTGTCCGCAGCCCTTGTCTTGCGTTCGGCCGGAGAGCCAGGGTCGCATCCGGATTTACGGAGAGGTTTAAGCGGCATCCCGGGGCTGAAGCTAACGAAGCTAACACGCCGTATCCATCTCGGGGTGCCGAAAATAGACCGGGATAACCCCACCTTCTCCAAACAGCTCCCTGCCCTTCCGGGCTGCTTTGATGTCCACTGCCCCGGGACGGGGGGAGCAGAGGAAACCCCACCCGGGCTGGGGAGAGCAGGCGAAGAGGCAGCATCGCCCAGGGACACTGGGCGAGGTGGGATCCCGTGGGATCCTGTGGGATCCCGGGCAGAGCAGCAGGATGGCTGGACCAGCTCCTCCATGGTGGAGCTGGGGCCATGTCAGGTGTCCCGGCTGGAGGGGAGCGGGCAACCGGTGCTCCCAGTAAGCCCCAGCAGCCCCCTACAGCGTTCTCCAGGGATGCTCCTGGCCCCGGTGCCCCCCAGCCTCACCCGGTCCCTCCGCTCTGTCCCGCAGCCCGGGAGCAGCTCCGGCGGTCCCGCCACAGCCGCACCTTCCTGGTGGAGTCGGGAGTCGGGGAGCTCTGGTCGGAAATGCAGGCAGGTAGGAGGGGTGACACCCCCCCCCCAGCAGACCCCAGCCCCCCGGGGAGGATTCACTGGGAGGGGGGATGAGCAGGAGTCCCCATCGGTGCTGCCTGGTCCCTGGGGTCACCCTGGGCGAGGGGATCGGGGGCTGGACGTCCCCTCCACAGTAGACCCCCCCCCCAGGGAGCCCAAGCGTGGGAAGGGTCCTGCCGTGGGGGTGACACTTGGTCTTGACCCCCCAGACGATGCTGGGGCGGGCAGGGTCTGTCCGCCACCTTCCCGTGCCGTCACCCGGTTCCTCCCAAGCCAACACCGCAACGCCCCCCTCCTGCCCTCCAAAACTTCTTCAGCTGTTTTTTGGCTGGGGGAAAAACCCCAAAACCCCCTATTTTGGTTAAAGCTGCTTTTTTTTTCCCCGGGGAAAACGCAGCCCGGGGGCCGTGTCCCGGCGGCTGCTCCGAGCCCACGGGATGGGCGTCCCAGGGGGTCAGCCCCGGTGCGGTGCTGGGGGGCTGGGGGACACCCGGGACCCCAACTCGGCCGCTGTCCTTGCCCGCAGGTGACCGCTACATCGTGGCGGACTGCGGCGGTGGCACGGTGGACCTCACCGTGCACCAGATCGAGAAGCCGCAGGGGACGCTGAAGGAGCTGTACAAAGCCTCAGGTGGGCTGCGGCCCCCAGAACCATCCTGCCCCCCCCTCCCCGGGGATCCCCCCCCGGGACCCCCTCCTGGGCCGGGGTCCCTTCCCTGGCCCCTGCAGGGTCGTGGCTGGGTCTGTGGCACCACCTGGTGTCAGCAGGGAGCAGGGCAGGGGCTGGGGGGCGGTGATGGGCTGGGGGTGTCGGTGGGACGGGGTGCTGGGTTGGGGGGACAAGGTGGGACAGGGGTGCTGGGCTGGGGGGTTCAGGTGGGAGAGGGGTTCAGGTGGGACAGGAGTGGTGGGTTGGGGGGTGACAGGGGGACAGGAGTGTGGGGCTGGGGGGGTTCAGGTGGGAGAGGGGTGCTGGGTTGGAGGGGAACAAGGTGGGACAGGGGTGCTGGGCTGGGGGTGCTGGTGGGACAGGGGTGGCAGAGGGGTGGGGTGCTGGGTTGTGGGGTGACAGAGGGACAGAGGTGCTGGGCTGCAGGGGGCTCAGGTGGGACAGGGCTGCTGGCTTGGGAGAGGACAAGGTGGGACAGGGGTGCTGGGTTGGGGGGTGCCAGTCGGACAGGGTTGTGGGTGGGAGAGGGACAGGGGTACCGGGGTGGCTGCGGGTGGGACAGGGTCAGGGGCAGAGGCTGAGGCCCAGGGCACCCTGGTTTGGGGACATGAAACCCCACCGATGTCCCCAGTGCCACCCAGGCACGCAGGGAAGGCGCAGGGTGACTTAGGGCTGTGACGTGTCCTGGGCTGTGGGACGTGTCCTGGCCCGTGCCCATGGGCTTCCCACCCTACTCCCGGGGGGCACGCGAAGCCCCCAGCCTCAGCCCATCTGGGAGTGAGACTTTGCTGGTCCTGCACCCCTGGAGAAACAGGGGTCCTGCTCCTGGGGGACATTTCCATGCCCCCCCTGCCAGTGCGGGACCCGTCCCTGTCCCCTGGGTGGGGGGCTCCCTTTCACAGCCCCCCACCCCGATCCCCCAGCAGAAAGGCCACAGTGGGGCTGGGGGCCACGGTCTTGCACAGAAAGCACCCCAGGCTCTGCTAGGTGACACTGGGGGGGGTCTGGGGACACGGTGATGTGGGACATGGGGACGTGTGTGCCGTGGGGACGCTGCCTGACGCAGCCCCCCCCCCCACTCCCCAGGGGGTCCCTACGGGGCCGTGGGGGTGGACCTGGCCTTCGAGAAGCTGCTGTGCCACATTTTCGGGGAGGATTTCATCGCCACCTTCAAGGCCAAGCGCCCCGCCGCCTGGGTGGACCTGACCATCGCCTTCGAGGCCCGCAAGCGGGCGGCAGCCCCCTCCCGCGCCAGCCCCCTCAACATCTCCCTGCCCTTCTCCTTCATCGACTTCTACCGCAAGCACCGGGGCCAGAACGTGGAGACGGCCCTCAAGAAGAGCAAGTGAGACCCCGGCTGGGGGGGACAACAGGGGACCCCTGGGGAGCACGTGGCCCTGGAGGGACCTAACTTGGGGCGGGGGGGAGAAGGCACAGGCAGGTGGGGTGCTCTGCTCCGGGGTCTGCTGGGCTGCGGGGGTCCCCGGGGGAGGACGCGGGGGGGACCCTTTGGCGAGGGGCAGCCCCGGACCCTCTCTCCCTCCCCAGCGTCAACTTTGTGAAGTGGTCGTCCCAAGGGATGCTGCGGATGTCCTCGGAGGCCATGAGCGAGCTCTTCCAGCCCACCATCAGCCAGATCATCAAACACATCAGTAGGTCCTGGGGCCGCCAGAGCCCCTGCCCACCCCCTGCGAGGGGGGGTCCCCTCTCCCCAGGGCCCTGGCACCCCGCAGTGGCACCCCGAGCCGTGCCCAACGCCCGCCCTCCCTCCCCAGATGACCTCCTGAAGAAGCCGGAGGTCCAAGGCATCAAGTTCCTCTTCCTGGTGGGGGGCTTCGCGGAGTCGGCCATGCTGCAGCGCGCCGTCCAGGCGGCCTTCGGCCCCACCTGCCGCGTCATCATCCCCCAAGATGTGGGGCTGACCATCCTCAAAGGGGCCGTGCTCTTCGGCCTCGACCCCACCATCGTCCGCGTCCGCCGCTCCCCCCTGACCTACGGCGTGGGGGTGCTCAACAAGTTCGTGGAGGGGAAGCACCCGCGGGAGAAGCTGTTGGTGAAGGAGGGCAAGAACTGGTGCACCGACATCTTCGAGAAGTTCGTCTCCGTCGACCAGTCCGTGGCGCTGGGGGAGGTGGTCCAGCGCAGCTACTGCCCGGCCCGGCCGGGCCAGCGCAAGACCATCATCAACATCTACTGCTGCGCCACCGATGACGTGGTCTACATCACCGACCCCGGCGTGCGCAAGTGCGGCACCATCAGCCTGGAGCTGGAGGCGCTGGGCGATGCCGGCAGCCCGGCGCGCGGCCGACGCGAGATCCGCGCCAGCATGCAGTTTGGGGACACGGAGATCAAGGTCACCGCCATGGACATCCGCACCGCCAAGACGGTCCGAGCCACCATCGATTTCCTCTCCAACTGATCCCCCCGCCCGGCACGAGGCTGTGCGGGGAGGGATGGGGACCCCAGGAACCTGCCGCCCGCTCCGGACCCCCACCAGCACCCGCTTTGGGCTCCGGCCCCACGGGACCCCCATGGGCACGAGGAGCCGGGCAGAGGGAACAAGCAGCTCACCGCTGCGAGGCTGCCGCCGGACCCCGCTGGAACCATGCTGGTGGCCCCCCCTTCTCATGGGTCACCCCAAAGATGCTCCCCACGTGCTGCCGGGCAGCGCTGCACCGGGGCCGCATCCCCCACAGAAACGGGTCGGGGTCCGACAGTCAGAAAGGGGGGCTGCCCCCCCCGCAGTGCTGCCCGGCCGAGCAGGGGCTGGGGGCTCAGTCTGCCCCCCGAGTAGGGGCAATGCCACCGCCGGAGCCCGCAGCACCCCCAGCTCCCGAGAATACCAGTGCAGACGCTTTCCGCAAACCCACATTTCTAATTTTTCCATATATCGCACGTCGCCCTCGCAGCTGGCGTCCCCCGAGCGGCAGAGCTCGACGTGGCCATGGCGGCCCGGCGAGGACGGGGACAGTGGCACAGGAGGAGGGGGACAGCAGCCCACCCTCACCTGCTCCTGGACCCCTTTCAACGGGAGGCAGTTTGCAGCACGAAGCCCCTCACCCCATTCAGGGCCCCTCTCCCCGAAGGGCCCAGCCGTGTCCGCAGGGACGGGCTCGTGCAGCCCCCGCACCCTGGGGTGCGCAAATAAATGGACACGGACGTGACCCCCCCGTGCCGGCCCTCTGAGACAGCACAGCGCTGCAAGAAGGGCTGGCCGCCCCCCTGTCCCCCCGGGGTGTCCCCTGCCCCCCCCGACTCCCCTCTGTGGGTTTTAATCAGGTTGCAGCCACCAGCTACAACGCTCCTGGGGGGTTTAATGGGGGCAAACTGAGCTCCAGCCCCTTCTCAGCTGAAGTTTATTATTTACCTCTATAGATTTTTGTACCTAAAAAACCCCACACATACACACAGACGTGTATATATATATATATCTATATATTTATATATATATATAGGCACATAAAGCCTCCTGTTGCTTTCGAAACTGAGCCACTTCTCCTGGTCCTTGTACCATGGGTCTTACCGGGAAAAAAGGAAGGGGGAAAAATAAAAAAGGAAAAAGGGAAGGAGACTAAGGGGATGGCTGCGACGTGAGGAGGTGGATGGGCATGGCCAGAGGGACACCGGCACCAGCCCCGGAGCCCCCGGGGACCCGGCTTCCCACCCTCCCTCCCGCTGCTGGATCCTGCCCTGGCCCAGGGCCCAGCTCAGCTCCAAACCCCAGGAGGTAAAATTTCAGCCCGGGGGGCTCCGCCATCCCCAAATGCCACCTCTCCCGGGGAGGACGGGGGAGAAAAGCGAGGGGAAAGCAGCAGCAGCTGGAGGCAGCGAGCGGGATCCCTGCCCGAGGCTCCAGGCAGAGATGCTCCGGCATTTGGGAAACCCCTCCTGCACTTTGGGGACCACCCAACCCCACAGCGGGGAGGTGGGTGCGCTCCGTACATGGCAGCGGTGGCGAGAGTGGCTGGGGAGGGGGCGGCAGCAGCTCACCCCCAGCTCCGTGGCGGCCGCAGAGCCACAGCCCCCGGGGCCGGGGGGGTTTGGGTTGGTTTCTTCGTTTTTAATTTTGAGCTTCGTCCTTGGGAGCCGCGCAGGCTGCGGTGGGGGGCGGGGGGGGCTAGTCGAAGCCGTGCCAGTCGCTCTGCTCCGAGTCGTACTCCAGCTCCGCGCCGATGCAGCGCACCCCGTCCAGGAGCATCGGCGTGCCGTGGTGCCGGTCTGCAGGACAGGAGGGGACAGTGGAGACGGGGACAGAGCCTCGGTGTAGCCACATACGGCCTCAGGCTGGCCCGGGGGGCCTTGCTTCAGCTTTTTGAGAGCCCTTTTGGGGAGTTTTCAGGCTCACAGGTGCTTGTCCTCCCCCCTGTGGTCCCCACGCAAGGGGCTGGGAGATGCAGGGATGTGGCACCCTGTCCCCAGGTCACCGCTGCGGTGGCTGCACGGGGACAGTGCTCAGCCCCCGGCGCGCCAAGGCTCGGGTGCTGCAGTGCATGGGGCGCTGGGGACCGGGCTGGGACACGGGGTGGGGACGCAATGAGAGAGCGGGGGGATGCCGGGGAGCGAACCGCCAGCCCCACCAGGCACTGGGACCCTGGGGCCGGCCGCATGGAAGATGCCGGTGAAAGCAGGCGCCGTGTCACATGAAGCAGAGGAAGCCGAGCTACGAAACGCTGCTCTAATTAACAAACCCAAATTAGGCAGCAAGGTGGGGGAGGGGAAAAAAAAATATTAAAATTAAAGACTGCTGTGCTGCCTAACAAGGAGCCGTGGCTGGAGGAGAGGGGGACCCTAGGGGGCTTGGGGTGAGAAGGGGGGCAGGGGGTGCCCCCGACCCACCCCGCTCCATGCGCCCCTTCACCGGGGAGGCCCCGCAGCCTCGTCCCCCGGGGCCGGGGATTTTCGGGGTGAAAGTCATCCGGTTTAGACAATTTCACAGAAATGTCCACCAGGTGGGGAACGTCTGCAGGGCTGAACTGGGAGAGCCGGAGGAGGGAGATGTGCTGGGGAGGAGGGAGCAGGGTCCACATGGGGCTCAACCACGCTCACCGGCAGCCCTGGCTCCCAGAAAGCAGCGGGTCTCCCTGTTACCGGCCGTGCCGGGAAGGAATCACTGCTCCGAAACCCAAGGAACCTCGCGAGGCCCCCGTACCGCTGCCCGCCGGCAGACCCTTACCCATGACACGGGCTTGGACCACGACCTTCACACAGGCGCCTTCACCGGCCTCGCTGGCCAGGACCATCTCCTCCTTCAGGACCCCCTCCTTGTGCGCCGTGTACTCGCACTTCACGCTGTAGCCTGGGGACAGAGACACCCTGGGAGCTGCGCTCCGGCTGCGAGAGCTGCCTGCACCTTTCCTACCCTGCCTGCACCTTTCCTACCCTGCCTGCACCTTTCCTACCCTGCCTGCACCTTTCCCACCCCACCCCGGGAGCCCCTCCTCACCGCAGGCACCCCGAGGCAGCAGAGCTGATTTAGTCCCGTCCCCACCACCGAGGTGCTGAGCAACACAGCACAAGTCTTGCTGGGCTCCCTCCCCACCCTGTGCCTCAGTTTCCCCACCTGTGAGACAGAGACAAGGATGCTGAGCCGTGGTGAAGCGCATAAAGCTCCGCAGAGATGCGGGCAAGGTGTCGGGGGATGCGGGACGCCGCTCTTCCCAGCGCCGGTGCTGAGCATCCCCCTGAGCCGATGGCTCCTCTGAGACCCGCTTGTCCCCACCACCCTGCCCCAGGCCACGGGGGCTTTGCACAGCCCCACAGGGAGCGAGCAGCAGAGCAGGACACCAGGGCACGGCTGCTCTGCACCCCTCGTTGCAGCCCAGGGTGGGGGTCCCACCTCCCACCCATCCAGCCCAAACCCCGACCCTCCAGCCCCACGCACGGCCCCAGCACACGGGACCCCACAGACACAACAAACCGTCCTGCCTGCACCCTGCCCTGCCTGCACCCCGCCCTGCCTGCACCCCGCCCTGCCTGCACCCCGTCCCGGCCAGGCAAACACGGTGATCTCCCACCAGCCGGGCACGCCCCTGCCAAAATTGCCAGGTCTTCCTCCTTGCAGAGCAGAGGGAACATGGAAACAGCCCTTGGAGCCCCCAGCTCGGAGGGGGTGAAGGCTGACCCTGGCCCCGTGCCCCCCCAGCTGGCAGGGCTGAAGGAGGCAGTTGCTTTTGATCCGGAGGGAAAAAGCAGAATGTAAAACTAAAGGAGGCAGAAAATGAAATCAGCTGCAGCAAGGCATTAGTCAAACCCCGGCGGAGGGGGCGCAAGCTGTGAGCACGCAGCCAGGCAGCCCCGCAGAGCTCACCGGGCTCAGCCCGACATGGCTGGCACCGGGGGATGCTGCAACGGCACGAAGAAAAGAAATAAAAACGCACGGAGCACCATCCAGGCTCCGAGCGCACACGGCTGTCGGCTCCGCGAGGCTCAGCCCCGGGGCTCGCAAACACCGGCCGCACACAGGGAGCGCAGGCGGATGGAGGAGAGCGCAAACCACCACCGGGCACGGTGAATCTCCCCGTGCCAGGTCGTACCTGGAGGCAGGAGGGAGAAAGCGGTGGCAAAACCTCCTCCTCCCGAGCGCCGGGAGCCCCCTTATCTCCAGCCCACGCTCACCCGGGGCCGCTTTGTCTCTGTGTCCGTGCCAGGGTGCCCTCAGATCACAGCCCCGCTCGCCGTCACCGCAGCCGGGAGCCAGGCACCGCGCTCTGCCCGGGACTGCCGGCAGCGCAGGGACTGGATTTGCCCCATGGCTGGACAAACTGGGCAAGCCCCATCCCTGCCCGCAGCCGAGGGTGCGGGAAGCAGAGCCCCGAGGGGAGCCCCGGCTGTCACCAGGACCCCGGGGACAGACGTCACTGAACCGCTGCAAGGCACCGGACTCCTCCGGGTCCCACCGGAGCTGCTCGGGGTCCCCGAAGGGCTCCTTTCCCCAAAGCCTTGGGAGCCCTGGCCCCGAGCCCTGGCCAGGCATGCCAGCCCGAGGTGGGAAGCTTCAAGCAAACAACGCTTAAGTGCTTTGCTGGGCCGGGGCCAGCGGCAGCGCGGGAAGAGCCCAGCCCTGCCAGCCACAGCCCCGCTCCCGCACCCTCGGCTGCCGGGAGGCGGCACGGGGAGAGGCGGCGAGCTGCAGCCCCAGGGAGCTGGAAGGGACAGGGATGCGGGAAAGAGCATCCACCAGCTGCTTGTCAACCAGAGCTGCTGGCACGGGACCAGCCGAGGTGGCCCCAAGGCGCTTTGCAGCCCGCTGTGTCCTCAGAGCGGATCCCATGTCCCCAAGACGGCTGCCACCAAGCGCAGGGTGATGCTCGGCTGCCCCAGCTGCCGTGCCAGGGCCACCGTGCACGGCTCTGCTCCCTTCTCCCACGGACGTGCCGGTGGCAAACAGACCCCAGACCAGAGCCGGGCTGGTGCATGAGCCTGGTGCCTCTCGGAGCAGACCCTGTCCCTGTCCTTGTCCCCGTCCCCACCGGCCTGTGGGCTCTGCTCCACAAACCCCCGGCCGCTCTTCACCTCCCGCCTCCCAGACGGATCTGAACCCAGACGAAACAGCAGCTGATTGACACACGCTTGGGATAAAAGGGCATTTAACCTCCCCACTGCAGACGATAAGTTATGGAGAGACACGGGTCTGCAGGGGACGGAGCAACAGCCGTGGGGCGGCTGCGGGCTGCGACCGAACCCACGCTGCCGGCGGGGATAGGACAGACTGAGCAGGACTGAGGGCTGGGGGAGCTGGGAAGGGGATGGGGAAGGACGGGGAGGAAGGAAGGGCAGAGCAGCCAGCGGGACCCCCAGCCCTGCAGCCACGATCCCGGGGGGCTGCCACATGCCTGGCCCCCAGCACAGGCTCGGCTGGGGCTGAGCTGCCGCAGACACGGCACAAAGCAAAGCCCAGATAGTGCCCTGCACAGACCCACGTCAAGTGCTTACGTTGCAGGACATTTTCTCCTTTCCTCTACGACAAGAGAATTAGCAAGAAGCCTGGAGACAGACAGAGAGGCGACCCCCCCTCGGCTCCAGCCTCTTCTTTAGGCAGACCCTCGGCGCAGGCAAAGAACAGACAGAGCAAGTGCTAAAAATACCAGCACGTCTGGACTCTGTTCAGCAGGTTCCTGGATTAAAATGCCACAAAAGCCGCTCTCCAAGCACGCGGGTCGGGGTCGGGCGTCTCCCGGCAGATGCAGTGGAAACACAGATTCCTTCTCCATGGGGTAAAGCTCTCCGATGCAGCGCTGCAGGGACGGGCACCGCGACGCGGCCCGACCCAGCCACCCTGGGCAGTGCCAGGACCAAATGCCACCCTCATCGCTAGCGGCTGCAGCGGGACTTGTGCCCAAAGCCCCGCGGGTCGAATACAGCCCGATCAGCCCCATGCTCAGGGGAAGGATGAGGCTTGGGGTTTGGAAAGCGCTTTGGAGGACACTCAGTTCCCACGAGGCAGGAGACACCCCGGCAATAAAAGCCGTCCCTGCCGGCTCCCGGGGGGCTCCGGGCTCCCCAGGCGAGAGGAATCACCCCCCACGCCTGGCAAGGGCTCAACCCGGACGGCCATGGGTGCACCCAGGACCAGGGGGCTGCCAGCTGCCCCCCACCCCACGGGAGCACTTGGTTTATGCTCCCCACAGGGCTCCAGCGTGAGCCAGACACCCCTGCCACCCCCACGGGCACTTCGGAGTACGTCTGGGTCTGGCAGCCCCCCCGGCCCGGGCAGTGCCCCCCTCGCTGCTCACCCCTCGCCGGCTGCGTCGAAGCAAGGGCAGGATCCGGGACCCAGCGCAGCAGGTACGGGGGGGACAAAGGGGGGGGACAAAGGGGGGGGACAAAGGGGGGGGACAAAGGGGGGGGACCTTACCTTCCGGCAGCGAGGTGATGCCGATGACTCGGAGGTTGAGGTTGGGGAGGGGAACGGCACAGATGTCCTTCCCCAGCCTCTGCACCAGGGGCAGGAGGAACGTGATCTCATACTTGTGGAGGATCTTCAGGAATCCCACCTGCAAGGCAGGGGGGGACACGGCGGGGGTCACACCATGCCTCGGGCGGGCGCCGAGCCATGGCGAGAGGTGATCCCACGCTGCCATCATCTCATCCCATCCCCCTCCATGTCCCACCCCGGTGACAGGGACCCACCAGGCATCGGGGACCCAAGAGCCTATGGGAGGGTGGGGGGCAGTAGCCGTGGGAGGCTGTTTCCTAAACAATTGGGAAAACGTCACAAACACGTCTATTTTGGCTGCACAAGACAAGCAGCAAAAATAACCAGTTCTGGGCAAAGCCCTGGGAACAACCACCTTCGGTGCTGTGGGAGCAGAGACCAATTTTCCCAGTCTAAGCTGAACGCGTTCAGCTGCCGTTTCTGGTCTCTAAAAGCCAAGACGTTTCCAAGAGCACACCTTCAAACATCATTTATCCGCTGCCCTGATGAAAACCAGAGCCCTTTTGGAGCCGGCCGCCTCTGGAGCAGGGTCCATCTCCAGCACGCTCGGAAAAAGCCATTTGGGGAAGGGAACGGGGGGCTCCCCGCCTGCTGCAAAGCTCCGGACGCGCCTGCAAACCCTCCCTGCGGCAGAGCCCAGAGCACAGCCAGGACCCAGCCCTCCAAGAGGGCGATCCCCTCCCGGGGACGCAGGGTACCCGCTGCTCGCCGACTGCCGCAAACCCCGCCGGCAGCACCGGCAAGCCCTGCCACGGGCACAACTCAGCCGGGCACCCTCGGTCTTCCATGCACACGTGTGCAGCCTGCCCCAAGCTGTACCTCAACCACCACGTAAATACAGATATATACACATATATAATACACACACACATCTATCCATACACACACAGATATAAAATGCACACCATATGCTTGCACGTTCCTGTCCACGAGCAGCTCCGAGGCATCACTGCAACACGGAAACCAACAGAAACAGCGATGTGCAGCTTTGGGGATTTTAAAGCCATGGAAAGACATGTGGTGATCGGCCCTAAAGAGCCTTTTCTCCGTGGGGGAGAGGATGAGGGTCTCCTCCTGCCTCTGATAAGCATGGCGGGGTGCGGGGTGCACCCCAAACCTGTCCAGAAGGAAGAGCTGCGCGGTTAAACACAGCCCCGGCACAGACCCACGCGGCACCGGCACGCTGAGCTGGGCGCGGGCGGCTGCCAGCGCCGAGCCGGTCCTGCTCTGCCGTCAGGGCTGGCAGCGCCAAGGGCAGCAGGCAGCTGCCCCCCCTCCCCAGAGAGGCACGTGCAGTGCCGGGGCGCCCGTGGCACGCTGCACGGCACAGGTGGGAAAAATAATAACAACCACCCACAGATCGGCAATTGCTAAGCAATTCAGTGCCGTTTTTAGGGCGCTAACCCATCATCCGCCCGATACAAATAACTGACTCAGAGCTGAAAGCGAGCTTCAGATTGCTCTGCTGCACGCAACGCCAGAGCAACCCCGATGCTCTCCGAGGGGTTTATTTCTTGGGAGAAAAGGGTCTCCAAAGGAGAGGCTGGGACGGAGGGGCCGGCTTCGCGCCAGGTGAAGCGGCCGCAATAAAGCGGCTCCAGGCAGAGGACCGGTGACCTGCACCTCCGAGTCCCTGCCAACGTGCCCATCTCGCACCCAGACCCCGCTGCCACCAAAGCCCACAGCGCGCCGGCACCAAAGCCTCCGCTCCCGGCTCTCAGCCCTGCTGCGTGGGGTGAGGAGCCGCGGGACGGGGCAGGCAGCGCGTGCTCGGCTCTGCAAACCTGCCGGGATGAAGCATAAGGTGTCATTAAAGATGACTCGCTGTCCCCACTGCCATCACCGTCCCCCGGCATGGTTTGGGAGCCACAGTCAAACCTGAACCCACGCTAACACCCTCCCACGGCCACAGGCACGTGGCTGGAGGGGAGCGAGGAGAAGCCACGGCATCGCTGGCGCGCAGGGCGAGACCCAGCTCAGCCCCCAAAAAGGGCGCAGAGGAGACAGTGCCACGTCCCCCTCCCCTGCCCAGGGCACAGCAGGGCCAGCGGGTCCCCCAGCCCGCCCTGCCAGGACTGGGCTCCGCCGCTCGTGACCCCCCCAGACCCTCATTTCCAGAGGGGGCCTGCGTCCCACCCCAGCCTGTCGGATCTGGCCCCGCAATCGCTGCCCAGATCAGCCCCAAACCTGCCCCCGTCGCTGGCAGAGGCTGGATGCAGCCGCAGGAATCGGGTGCTAAATGGGTGAATCCGGAGCAAAGCACCCATGTTTATACCTGTGCCCTCAGGAGCATCACAGCTGCCAGCGGGGAAGGACCCAGGTTCTCGGGGTGCTCCCAGGCCCCCCGGGTACGCCAGGGAGCTAGCGGGGCCAGAAACACCCCCAAATCTGACAGCTGTAACGGAGACAGAGCAACGTCCAGAGGGGCAGCAATGGAAACCTCCCTGGAGCGGGCAGAGCCGCGGGAGCAGAAGCCACGGGCAGCAGGAGCCCCACAGCTCCGGAGGCTACAACGGGCAGCACTGGGGGGTCCCCCACCCCACAGAGCCCCCAGGATGGACCCCGCCTCGCTGCCGGGTGCAGGGACAGGCCAGGGTGGCACTGGTATCCGCCTCATCCCCAGGTCCCGGCTCCCACCTTGACGAGGAAGCTGCCGTCCTTCTCCTGCGTCACCATCACCACCGAGTCGTGGAGCTTCTCGTCAAAGTGCACGTGGCCGTGGGCCCCCTCGGCGGGCTGGCTGGGGGCGAAGCGCACGCCCCCCCCCTTCGCCTTGCTGCCTGCGCAGGGAGGAGAGGACAGAGCCCGGGCGTCACTCCCTGCCCACCTGGAACGCACCCCCTCCATCCCCAGCTCCGTGTCCCCCCACAGACCCCAGGGACGGACCAAGGCCAGAGAATCGTTGGACACAGAGGGGCTTCCCCAGTTTCCCCCCCTTCTCATTTCAGAAGCACCCCACGCCACGGGCTGGGGCACATGGACACTGGTGACCAGTGGCCACAGAGAACTCGCCCTCCAAGCGGCGGGGAGCGCATGGACCTGCCACCAGCCGATGTCACAGGCTGCGAGGGTCCCGTCTGTCCCCTGAGCTCGGCAGCATTTGCTCGCTCCCGTGATTTTCTTGGGGCAGAGGAGCAGGACGAGCGGAGACACGGGCTGTGCTGGGAGGGGGACACGGGTGGGACAAGGACGGTGGGGAAGATCAGCTTCCCCGGGGAAGGGCTCCCACGCATCTCAGGATGCTGGGCAGGGCTCTCCGGGGCTGCAAAGCTGGTCAGCATGTTGGGGAGCAAACCCCCCAGGGAAACCCAAAAATGCAACAGCCCTGCAAGGACAGGCACCTGCCTGGGGACACCGAGGTCCCCACAGCCGGCAGGAGCCCACGCAGAGGCACAAAAACCACGTGCCCTTTTGCTTGCACCTTTGCAATATGTTCTCTGCAAGCTTCCAAGAAAAAACAGCCTCTCCTCTTCCTCCTCCTCCCTGGTACACTCCAAGAAACCCCCTGGTCCGGCCGCCTATCGCATCCATCTGGCAGCGGCCGGGAGCAGATTGCCGCCTCCTTAAAGAAAAGGCTCTTTGTGCCTCAGCCGGCTGGAAACGCCGGAGATTTAATAACTCGGCATTGTTCAGCCGGAACAGCTCGGCAGAAATCCCTTCCCTGCACGCAAGGGAAAACAAGAGACTCGGCCGCTTGCAGAGCGACGCGGCTGCACGTGGCTGCGGTGGGGAAGCAGACAGAGATGGGACCCTCCCTGCCGAAACGCAGGCAGGTCCCAGCCCCCCGTGACGGGGCACAGCCACCCTCTGCCCCACAGAGCCTTTAGGGGTGCCACAGGGCAGGACGAGCCCAGGGACCCGCGTGGATCCCGTACGCCGGCTGGGAGCTGCGGCAACGAGCAAGGTCCCAGCCCGTGGTTGCCACCGGGCATCCCGATGCCAGCACCGGGCTCGGAGGAGCCAAGCCCTGATGACTGCCAGGAGACCGGCAGGGAAAATCCCAAACATGCGTCTTCGTCACGCGGCGCTTGGAGGCAGTGCAGCCGATGCCCGGCACGGAGCCCGGGAAGCCAGGCGGCCCCCGGGGACGAGCGTCTCCAGAGGGCACCGAGCCGCCGCGGCGCTCGGCTAGCCCCCCGGCACGGTGTGTGAAGACCCTCTGGAGAGAGGGAGGTCGGAGGAAGGTGAAGGCGGCAGCCGGGGGTGGATGCTGGGCACCGCGGGCAGCTGTCCCGGGAAGCGGCTGTCCCGGGAACCGGGTCACCCGCCGGCACGCACCCCGCTGACCTTGAGAGGCTGCAGGAGGGGCCGACAGGGACGGTCCTCGCCCTGGCAGGAGGGGACAGCCCCGAGGGCCCCGGGCAGAGCCCGGGTGGTGATGGTGGCACCTCCGCAGCCCCGGGCGCGTAGGGCAGGGGCACCCACCCACGCAGGACCTGCTGTGAGTCAGCCAGCATGGAAATCTCATTAGGGGCGAAATGCAATTGTGCGTCCTGCGCACCACCGGCAGCGCGGGGAGGCACAGGCGGGGGTACAGGCAGAGATTCCATCAGGCAGGGGCTGGGCAGAAAAATCACCCAGAGCTGTTTTATCTCGAGTCCCCGAGTCCCACTACAGTCATGGCAGGAGGGTCACTGGGACGCGCCGGACCCTGCACGGTCAGCGTGCTGACACCCAGTCTGGAGCCGCGCTCCCCAGGCGCCTGGGGGGGTGGGTTTGGGGGTCCGTCCCACGCTCGTAGCAGGGAGGGGGGGCACGGCGGGGGACGCCTGCCTTGCACGTGTCAGCAGCTATTTAAGTCCTGGGAGCGGGTGCCACCTTCAGAGTCACCATGTCTCTCCCGAAATGAGGGTGTCCAGGTCCCAGTGTCCCCAGGGAGGCGGGGCTAGAGTGGGAAGCACGGGGGCTCCAGGCTCCCCCACCACGCTGCTCCCCACAGGGACCCCCAGCCCCTCTCCCCCATGCTGCCAGGAACAAGGCAGCCCAGAGCAGGCAACCTGCTTGTCCTTTGGCATTGCCACCGAGGGACCGCTCGCCTGGCCCTCATCCCGCCGGGAAGCTGGAGGGGGCTTCACCGCCAGCAGGAGGAAAGCCCCCGGGATGGAGCCATCCCGCTTGCCGGCAGCGGGGAAGGAGCCGTAGAGGCTGGAGCCACGACCCGGGTGCACAAAGGGAGACGAAATCACGCCCAGCAGCAGCACAAAGGGCCTCTTCGGTCTTTGTCTCGGCACAGCGGAGAGCCGGGCGCTGCCGCTGCAGCGCACCTTGCGCCAGCGGCCTTTCGGGGTCCCCTCCCGGCACCCACAAAGCACCTGACTCCCTGAGCCTGGCACTGCCAGAGCCTTTTGGGGAGGCAGCCGGGGTCTGGGAGAGGCTGGGAGCACCTGGCACCCATCGCCTCCCACAGCAGCCTTGCCTGGGGCGGGGGGTGCCGGGGGTTGTGCCGATCAATAGAGGGGGGACCGCGGCTGAGTGGTGCAGGCAGAACCCCACCAGAGCCCCCACCCCACCGCAAGCCCCCTCAGTGGCTGCTCACTCACAACTTGCAGCGGAAAAACAGCAGCGACGTCCCCCTGGGTCCTCCGTAGCCTCTGACCTGCTCGGCTGCTCCCCGGGCATGGAGCGGGCAGCATCCCTGGCTGCAGGCAGAGGGAACCCCGGGTAGGGCCGCGGGCAGAGGGGCTTCGCCAGGAAGGAGCATCAAACTTGGAGACTGGCCCCAGGTCAGGGCAGGCAGCCCGGGAGGGGGTGAGGTGCGGGCAGGCAGGAGGGGGACGCCGGGGACTCACCCTTGCTCGCCGTAGCCATGTGTCCCCGCAGCGGTTGTCCTTGCGTGAAACTTCAAAGGCACGGGCAGGAGGCCATCCTCCGGGGCCTCCCGAGCGCCGGAGCTGGGGAGGGAACAGGCAGGGTTAGGCAGGAGCAGGCAGCCGCTGCCTCTGGCTGGGTCCCGGAGCCAGCCGAGCACCGCGGACGCGACGGCACGGCACGACTGCGACTCCGGCGCTGCTCCGGCACAGACCTGCCGGGGAGGAGCCTGCCTGCAGCTCAGGGGCGTCAGGCAGCCCAGCTTTGGGCAGCGGCGGGCAGCACGCCAGAGCCTGCGCCCAGCCCTACCCGGGGGCGTGATGGGCGCAGGCAGGGCAGGAGCAGCGGCAGGACCAGCAGCCCCTCTGCCCGCTCCACCACGAGCCCACGGCATGACCCGGCCAGCCCCGGCTCCTGCTCCGCCGGCACTCGGGGATGCAGCCAGCCCCTGCCCGGGAAAGGGAGGATTTGCACCCCGGCACAGCGGCCAGGACACAACCATCGCATCTCCCAGCCATCAGCACCGAGCAGAGAGCGCCCCGTGCCTCAGTTTCCCCATTTCCCCCCCTGCAAAGGCTCTGGCAGCACCACACTGAGCCCCAAGCTGGGGAAGCCTTAAAGGCTGTCAGCAACAGCAGGGACCCCAAACCCAGACCCCCCCAAGCCCCTTTCCCCAGGCCTGCCAGCACGGCTCCCACAGGAAAAGCTGCTCTCTCCGGCCCTTCTGACGCTGCCTCCCCAGGGCTGCGCTCCCCCACAGCCCCACAGGATAACGGGGGGCCCCTGCCAGCACCCCCAGCCCCAGGGTGGGCACTGCCCCTGCACCAAGGCGGGGGGACCACCGGAGCCAGGCTGGGGGTGACGGGGCTCACGTCCCCCACCTCCCCCCCAAAGACCCCTTTGATGGAAGCTGAGGCTCAAACCTCCTCCCTGGGGCTCACCCAGCCTCGCCGCCCCACGGGAGGCCATGGGAGCCCAAACACGGGCTGGTAACACCACCAGGCACCCGGTCCCGCGCCGGGCACCCAAGGAATCCGGCAGTAGGAGGCAGGTGCCCAAAACGGCCCCGTCAGCAGCCCGGCCTGCCGAGCACAGGGAAATTCATGGGAAAAGCATCAACAGCGTCAGCCTTGGGGGAAAATAAGATTATAAAAAAGCAGAGCTGAAAGGGCGGGGAGCCTCTCCCGCAGCCAGGGGGGCCATGTGGGTGGCAGACCCTTGCTGCGGCCCCCACGGTGCTGCTGCCCAAAGACGAGATGATCCAGCCTGGAAAAGAGCCGGGAGGGAAAAGCCCAGGATTTGGGGATGCCTCGAGAGATGTGCCGGGGACACGGAAACGTGTCCATGGGCAGCACGGGGCGGGAGGAGACCCCGGGACGGGACATGGCTCCACGGGAGGGTTGGGGTGGGGAGGGGGGCACGGGGCAAGCGGCCTCTGAGCAGGAGCAAAGTGTGGAGCCGGCGGCGGGGGGCTTGGGGACCACGGTGGGCACCGCGCCTGGGCTCGCAGCAGGGGCGAACGCGGGGCCCACGGGCTTCCCGTGCCCTTGAGGGGGTCAAGACCCTCCCGGCTGCAGCCCCGGGCAGCGGGTCTCCAGCGCTCAGCCCCTTCCTGGGGCTACCCGGCACCCCGAGGCCGGCAGTACGGAGGCGGCGGAGCTGACGCACGCCTCCCCGCCCGATCCGCGCCGGGTGGCCCCAATCTGCCTCCGCCATCACCCGCGTAGCCCCGGTCCCCGTCACGCGTGGGTGTGGGTATCCCCGCCACCGGCTCAGCCCCGGTGCTGTAAGAGGGGACGCGGGGATGCGTCCCCGGCCTCGGTGCTCCCCGCTGCGCAACGGGCCAGCGACCGGCCTGGGCGAGCATCCTGCCCCAGCCCACCGGGACCGGGAGACCGGGGACCCCACCGGGGCGGTCATGCCGGGATGGAGCAATGCGGGGAGGGGGCCCGCCGCCCCGGGGAGAGGGAAAGCCCGGGGGGGTGGATGGGGGGGTCCGGCCCCGCTCCCCCCGTCTCTCCCTCACTCACCCCCGGCCGGTGCGTCCCGGACGCCGCCGCGGTCCCCGCTCCCCGCTTCCCACTACCGGGACACGCCCCCCTCCTTCCCATTGGCCCGACACACCCTCAGCCGTTCCCATTGGTCCGCCCCCTCGGCGGTCACGCCTCCCCGCCACGCCCATCGGTTGCGGCTCCGGCGCCGCCGCTTCCCGAGCGGCCGCGAGAGGGTAGGGTCGTCTCCAAGGGGCGGGACTGTCGCTAGGGGGCGTGGCGATGGTTTGGGGTAGCCAATAGGGGGCGGGCGCGCCCCGCGGTGGGGCGCCGCGTGTGGGCGGCCGGGTGCGCAGCGCCGTGGAGGCGGGGGGGGCACCCGCCCGGTCCCCCCCATCCCCGGGCGATGCGGTTGCCATGGCAACCTGTCATTCCCTGACAATCTTTGCCGCTCAGACCCCAATCTCCGAGCCCGGCCGAGCTGCGACAGCGCGACGACACCTCGGCTCGGGCCGGAGCCTCCGCCGGCGTTCAGAGGCGGAAAAGCGGGAGGAACGGCTGGGTGACAAAAACCTCATTTTCAGGTTATTTAAAAAAAAACTACCCCAAAACAGCAGAACCCACGGCCAAAAGGGGTTTGGGCAGCTCCGTGGGGCTGGGGCCGTGGCCGTGGCCATGCCGGCAGTGGAAGGGGCGATGCCTCAGGGCCGGCTCGGTGTCCTCCACGGCACAGCCGCACCAGCTCGGCACTGCCACCGTCTGCCCCAGGAGAGTCCCGGTTCTCCCGGGCCGTGGGGGAGGCTGGAGGGCGGCCGGGCACCCAGCTGGGGCCCAGGCATGGCGGCTGGGCAGGGCCGGCTCATCCCATCCCACCCCATCCCACCCCGTCCCACCCCACCCCATCTCCTGGAGACAACCCCTGAGGCTCCGGACGGCCAGCATCCATCACGCCCGGCCCGGCTGAGCTCCCAGGCTCCGGCTGTCCCTGTCCGAGCCTGCACGTCGCTTCACCGGTGGGACGGAACACGGGGAAGGGCCACGTCTCACCCAGGGGACGGCGAGGCACGGGCAGGGATGGAGGGAGCCGGCTCTCAGGAGCCGAGGGTGGGAAAGGCAGCTGGGATGCGTCCCCGCCGGGAAAACGCGGCCGGTTCCCTTCCAAAGAGCACGTCCGCCCCCCTGGGAATGGTGTGGGGGGAGGCAGCGGCCCCCCCGGGCAGGCAGGAGCCGGCCCCGTGGGGGAGCAGGGTCGGGGCTCGCTCAGCCCCGGTGCGGGAGGCACGGTGAGCAGGCGGGGCTGGGTCTCGCAGGCAGTGCCGGCAGGACCGCAGGGACGGGGGTCACGGCACGCCCCGGGGGGCTAAGCTGTCCCCCCCCGGCTCTTCCTGCGGCCTCCAGATGCCAGAACGCTTAAAACGCCGGGGCTTCGTTCCCAGGGAGCTGCTGGAGCCCCAGCTGCGTCCTCGCCTCCGGCACGCGTGGTACCGCGCACGGCTCGGCCCCTCCGCCGGGACACACTGCGCACCCACGCTTTGGAAAAAACAACTGTTTTTTACCCTAAAAAGTCCGCAGGTAACCCCAGTGCAGTGAAGGTCATACCCAGAGTCACCCCCAGGCATCTCCCCACTGCGGGGACGTGCCCGAGGGAGCCCCAGCACCGGCGGGAGACAAACAGAGGAGCAGGGGGTACCACGGCTGGGCTGCCCAGCCACCCCCACGAGCAGGTCTGTGTGCCGAGGCACGGATTTTCCCAGAGATTACAAAAAACAAACAGCTTTGGGTAAGAGATTAAATCTCAGACAGCGTCCCCACGCTGCCGACAGCCCTCCGACGCTGGACCAGCTGGGAGATAAATGCCCCCGGGGTGGGTCAGGCAGGACCCCCGCAGCGACTCGGCCTTGCAGGGAGGTCTCGGCGCGATGACCTGGCTTTTTAATTACCAACGTAATTAAAGGCAAAGGGAGGAGGGACGGCTGCCGTCGGCGAGCGCTGGCCGGAGGGCTGAGCCGAGCCCGCACCGTAGTGATGCCACTGCCGCGCTGCCCGCCGGCGGGCGCGGGGGGGGTCCCAGAGGTGCTTTTGCATCTGCATTTGTCACCTCTGGCTTTTGTCCTTGAGAATCCGCCCTGGGAACTGCGGCAACTGGGAGGCACTGGGACGGCTCCTCCAGCTCAGCAGGAGCTCCCATGGGTGGGAGAGGTGGGGCAGGCGGCGGGGGGCAGCACCGGGCGAGGGGCTGCTGGGCGGGCGAGGGTCCGCTCACCGCTGTTGGCCCTGGGCTTCCTGCAGACGCCGGCTGAGGTCGTCTATCCGCACGTTCTTGAGGTGCAGCAGCTGCTCCAGCCTCCCCACCTTCAGCTGCAGGATCTGAGCAGAGACCCCAACACCCCCTCAGCTTGGTTTTGGGGGGCGGGAGACACACCCATCCACCCCAGACAGGCTCCGCGGGGGGCCGGGGCCTGCCAGACAGTCAGCAGCGAGGTCGGGGGGCACTGCGGGGGGACGGGGAAGTCAGGGCCAGGCTGATGTGGCTGCTGGAGTCACTGAGCGGCATCAGCCATCTTTAACTGCAGGGGAAACTGAGGCAGGCGAGCACCAGTGCCAGATTTGGGATTCCTATTCCTGCTCCCACAACCCACATTAAGCAAATGCTCCCCCAAAACGTGGCCCGGGAGTCCCAGCTCCCCACAAGGACCTGGTGACAACTCTATCCATCCGAGATGCCCCACAGCATTCCTTCCCCTCTTTCAAAATTTTACATCTTAGATGTTTTCCAGCAGAAAACCCCCAGTTTTAGGCAAGGCACTGCCCTGGCTCAGTGCTGAACGAAGCTCTGTTTCAAAAATCACCCACTGCCCAGGGTCGAATAGGGGACGCCCGGAGCTGGGTCTGCAGCTCCGGGATGGTTCAGGGGCCACGGCAGAGGGTCTGTGCAGCTGCGATGCCCGTTACTGCGGGCTGGAAGACTGACCAGAAAAGATGAGGATCGGGAACATTTGGGAATCACGGATTGATGTGACTGACGTGGATGTGTGCCACAGAGATTGAGGGCACAGCCAGGCGGGAAGGATTGAAAGAGAAAGCTGTTCACCCCCGGGGGAGATCTGCAGGCAGAGGCTTTACAAGGGCTGTTACCAGATAAATGTCAGCAAAACACCTTCTGCCGCGGAAGGAGACGAGGGCTGCAGGGACTGAACCACATCTCCGGGCCATCTGCCTCGGTGCTGCCACGGGGACGGCGCTTGGCTGGGTGACGGAGGGTGGGCTCACCTGGATGGTCTCCTGCGCCAGGAGCAGGGCCTGCTCCCTCTCCGTCAGCTGCAGGCGGACGGCGGCGTCCCCCGGGGAAGGCTGGGCACAGCCGTGGTGGCTCTTCTTCACCCTGGACCAGGCAAGGCAACGCCGGGACAATAACTGACTCCTCCTGCAGCGTTGCTCACCGCCCACGGAGCTCGTACAGGCCATGGGGCTCACGCACACACCCAGCTCCTCCATGTCCTGCCCCTGTGGCACAGGGCTCTCCCGACCCCCCCGGGACCCCCAGAGCCCCTTCCCTCAAGAAGTCCCCAGGAAGGGCACATCACGAGCACCCAGGACATGCCTGCAGCGTCCCTGCCCAGCACCAGCAGCCCTTACCCCGCAGCCCTGGGAGACTCCTGGGCATAGCCTCCTCCCGCACCGCTCCTCGCCTTGGAGTAGCCTGCAAAACACAGCAGTTAGCGCATGATCTGCCCAAACAGCTCTGCCCCCCCCACCCCACAGGGACACCCCCTTCCAGCAGTGTCTCCTGTCCCCCCAGGGGTGGCCAGGCTCATTATTTGGGTGCCCCAGCACGAGGCAAGGCTGTGTATGCCCTCCCAAAAGACCAGAAAGGTCATGGTTTGGGGTTTGGACCCAGGGAGCCCATAGCACGGCCAGGATGGGACCCTCCTTCCCGACGTGCCACACACCGGCCCTACCTGTCTCCAGGTAGCTGACCTCTTCCAGCGCTGCCCGTCTGCCCGGCTCCTGCACGGAGAGGAAGGAAAACACCCGTCACGCCTGGCCACGAGCCGTGGGTCGCCCCATGGGTGAACCCACAAACAGCTCCTATGCAGGGAGGGGGCCTGGCCGGGCCCCAGTGTCAGGAGAAGGGGGGACAGGGTAGCCCAGCCCGCCCGGCTCTTTGTGCCAGCCCTCTCTGAGCGGTGCTGGGGCTCGAGGCCGTGGGGAGCATCGGGGTGGGGGGTTTGCTCCCAGAGTAGTGGGAGAGGCCAGTTCAAAGCAGGGGGTTCCCAGCGCGGCTGCAGTGCTGGCTGTGCCGTCGTTACAGCCCCAAGGCAGGGCTGGGATCCATCTGCCTGAGTTCCTGCCTGCTTCACGGCCACAGCCCTTCCCGTAGCGAATTCCTGCTCTGACCTGAGCACCAGAGTCACTGGCAGAGACAGCCCAGCCTGCCCCAGCCCCGCAGGTTCGTTATCCTCCTCTCACAGCGCAAGGACCGGGACAGTCGGGGGCTGAGGGTTTGCTCAGGGCAGGAGAGGAGGCAGCTGCTGCTGCCAGCCCCGTCCTGGAGCTGCGTGCTCAGCACACGC